>NC_090268.1:226305901-226665901 GCF_040414725.1 Anabrus simplex | reverse complement strand
GAACGTAGCGATATTGCTGCAGCGAGGGAAGAGGATTCACAATGTTTATTACTTAGATGAGACCTGGGTATACCAGGAGACCAATGATTTGGCAGTCGACGGAGGGACGAGGGGGTTTAAAACTTCCTGTAGGTAAAGGCGACCGCCTGATTATATGCCATTATGGTTCTGCTGCAAAAACATTCCGAGAATGTTTTTATTTATTTATGTTAACAATCTGCTTTACGTCTCACCAACACAGACAGGTCTTATGGCGACGATGGGATAGGAAAAGGCTAGCAGTGGGAAGGAAGCAATCGTGGCCTTAATTAAGGTACAGCCCCAGAATTTCCCTGGAATGAAAATGGGAAACCACGGAAAACTATATTCAGGACTGCCGACAGTGGGGTTCACAGCTGCTCGCCCCCTAACCGCACGGCCAAATCACTCGGTGAGAATAGTTTCTATATCAGCTGTTACCTTATCTGCAGCCGGCATCTGTCATTGTAATGGACAAGTCTCCTACAACAAACGCACGGAAGAATGATATCATTACATGGCTAAGTGGTAACAATATACCGCATGCCGCAACACAACAACCCAGGACCGAATTATTGCAGCTCGTGAAGGAGGCAAAGGGTAATGGAAAAGCAACAGGGTCACATGATGGTGCACGATTACCACTTTACCACTGCCAGTTTGTACGGGCACAAGTGAAGGGGTACGTTGCATTAACGAATACCACACTTAAAACTGCCTATAATGAAACGTTAACTCATGAAGCGACAGATCGAGTTTCGGTTGAAGATAGGGAAGCCTGTGGACGTCAAACGGACAAACTGCAGGTGGACGATTTCCCTAAAGAACTGGTCAGAAGGATTTAATGGAGTCGATAATCATCAATGTGGCTGGAACTTTGAGCAGTTCAAGTTCTGGGCTCTGTTTCATAAAACTAACTTATAATATTACCAAATAATTTTAGAACTCATAAAATAATTGTTAATTAACCAAATACTGTTCCATAAAGATTTGCACATGAGTAATAAAATATATTCACTCATAATATTAGTTCGTTAGTCAGCTGATCCAATTGAAGTTTAGAATCGGTTTGTTGCATATGTTCTTGGTTTGTGTTTGTTCCCAGGAGTAGGCTAATGCTTGACTACAACTGGCTGTTAATCCGTGTGATCGATATACTGACTTGATATTTTCGTTTTTTTGACTTTGATACACAGGAGAATGGTTAAAAGAATTAGAAAGCTATGCGAGAGAAGAAATTTTCTTTGCAGAAAGCTTTTGGGAAGAGAGTCAACTATTTGCAGAATATTGTCACCCTATAACACTCCTTGTTTTTAGTTTTTTTTATGTTGTCTTAAACATCTCTGTTGAGATGGACTAGGAAACTCTTGGTTTACTGGTGGTATAAGCCAAGCAACTAAAGGATGGATTAAGTCTCGAGCAGGACTGCACAATCCATCTTATTGCTCAAATCACTTAGCCTTAGATTGACACTCGCTGACACTACGAGGCCAATGCGCACAATCATAGTGGAATGTGGTCCACATACGATCATTACATTCAAGGAATATTTCCCATATCCTTTAACCAATGCTGGTTCATACGCACTTGGTGCATCAGTTTTGAGGGTTCCATCAAGTACTCCACAAACTAAAGGAATACCGCCAAGTTCTGTGAATGTGGCAAATACTTCACCACAGTCAACAGACCAACATATAAGATCGTGAGGAAGGGTGTGATGTATCACTGTCATAGCTCTGCAGGCTGTCCCTTTTGAAATACCATGTATATCAGAACCGCAATGATACTGTGGACCACTTCCTAACTAGTGGAGTGCAATCTGAAGCTGCTGTTTTGAGGTTAGTAATTAATTCCTTGCAGTGGGACATTATAAGATATTACCCAACCTATGAAGCAAATATTCAAATATTCTGTAATCTATATAAATCAAATCGTAACGAGCGTGTGTCTGTACATTGAATATTTTGGAGAAATTCCCATACAGTTATCCCTTTCAGGTGTAATAATGATCATCTGCATATTTTTAGCTGTGGTGTTCGTTTGTCTGAGTTATTGTAACTTGAAAACTACTGGACATATTTCTACCAAACTGGATATTTAGAATATACCTGTCTTTGGATAGGTTTTAGGGCCAATATTATTTCTGAATACCTAAATTTACTGGGGATTTATCCGAAACCGAAACCATGATTTTTCACTCCCACAAAATATGCACATCCAAAATTAATGGAAATCTACTATCCTGAATGGAAATCAATTCCTAAAGCTTTTTCTCATGTGCATCATTTCGATAGGAACATTAATAATGAAGATATAATTGATGGTTTTCCAGCACAAGTCCCAACGGACTTAACTCAAAAGCGGGTGCGTGTGCGTATTTCTTTTAACTTGAAAACTACTGAAGAGATTTCAACCAAACTTTATATTTAGCATCCACAATCCACATGTCAAAAAATAGATTTTAAGGTCCATGCTATTTCAAATTCCCCGAACGCACTGGGATTTAATAGGGATTTTTCTCTCCCACAATATGTACAAGACCAACCTGACATGAAATCCATTTCTAAAACGTTTCCCTCATGATCATTTTTTCGACAGGATGATTAATAAGGGAGATTTCATGAACGGTTTGTTTTGCAGGCTAAATCCAGCGGACATAACCCAAAAGATATTGTACGTGGAGCAGATTCCTTATCTATCTATATATAAATAAAATCCTAACGCCCGTGTGTCTGTAAATTGACTATTTTGGCGAAATTTTCGTACAGCTATCTGTTTAAGGGGTAATAATGACCATCTTCATATTTTGTAGCTTTAGTTTCTTGAAATTCCTAATGTTTACCCCGCTCCCCCAAAATTAAGATTACCGGGCGAGTTAGCCGCGCGGTTAGAGGCGCGCGGCTGTGAGCTTGCATCCGGGAGATAGTGGGTTCGAATCACACTGTCGGCAGCCCTGAAGATGGTTTTCCGTGGTTTCCCATTTTCACACCAGGCAAATGCTGGGGCTGTACCTTAACTAAGGCCACGGCCGCTTCCTTCCAACTCCTAGGCCTTTCCTATCCTATCATCGCCATAAGACCTATCTGTGTCGGTGCGACGTAAAACCACTAGCAAAATTAAGATTGCGGCACAATCTGCCAGACGAGCTAGAAAATTGAATTTTGGCAAAATATACATTTTAGTCTATAACCGAGGGAAAGTTCGACTCTATGGCTAAATGGTTAGAGTGCTGGCCTTTGATCACAGGGGTCCCGGCAGGGAATCGAGTGTGTTGCGGTGGATGATTGATAGGCTCTTTGCTCGCTCCTAGGTCAAGTTCCTAGTTCCTCGCACAATTTCAGTACGCGTTTTAGTTTTATATTTCGGTTTGGTAATGATGTAAGCCTATATTTTTTGTCATATAAACTTCAACTTCGATTTCTTAGTGAAACTTAGCGGACATGACTTCAAAGCCCTCTTAAAAACCAAGGTGTGTGGACGGGGAGGCAAAAGCAAAGCAGAGCAAAGTCACCTCCGTACAGGCCATGAAGGCCCTTGGAGGAGTGGAAGGTAAAGGCTTCCACCATTGTTAACCTTGGCACGTGATGGGGTAGGGTGGTTAGCTCTACGCCCGGTCATTTTGCCCCAGGAATTAACCTGGTACTCATTTTTGGTGTAGGCTGAGTGAAACTCAGGGCCATATGCACCTCCGGAAGTGGAAATCTCGTTTCTTAAATTTTACGACGTCCTTCCGGGCGAACCGAGCACGCCTTTACCACCTCGGCCAGGCAGCCCCTGTGCAAGGGGCGGACAATATAAAATAATTTTCTTGTATACTGCTAAAATGTGAAATAAGTAAATTACAAAAGGATTTCTTCCAAGTTTCAGGTTTGTGTTTACAGTTTCTTGCATCGGAAGAACCTTTTATTTTGAGGATTTCCATTACACTCCAATTCATCTATTGTGGTATTGTTTATAGTAGACATTCAAGAAAAAGAAATGTCAAATTAATATGCGTCCTGTCTTAGTATTATTGTTCATTCCTGTAATCAATATTATTTATTATTTACTATTATTATTGTTATTATTATTATTATTATTATTAAATATCTGATATATATATATATATATATAAACGTATTACATAAAATTCTATGATATTATAGTTGTTTTAGAATAGTAGGTCCAAGTGGGTCATAAACGCAGAACAACACAATTTGTAAAAGATATTACTAAGTGTTGATGAGAAGTGAATTTTGCAGTAGTCTCTTGCTATTCTGTAATGGATATTCGAACAAAAGGTGAGCAACCGTTCGCTCAAGATCATCGCACTGACATTGGTCTGCTATCTGTATCCTGACTCTATGGCAATAACTTTCGAACTTTCGAACTTGCCATGTCGGCGGATGAATTGGCTAGAAATGTAATGATCGTAAAAATGATATAGCGCTTACTAATAAAAATATTTCTTTTAACTTTCATTGCAGGTTGAAGCAGCACAGTGAAAAAAAGAATTAGTAATTTAAGGCACAAAACTGTGTATAGAATATTTAGGAAATATATTTACAGTGAAAGTGGTAATTTAAACGTTGCTACATTTCAAAGAGTCAACGTTGTCCTCATGAAAGAAAAAAAAAGTCGTGCAATGCGATTCTTTTTTCTCCTTTTTTATTGTGTACAGTGATGATGTGTTGTTGATTCCGGTTGTAAATAAAGAACTTAGGTGCATGAAGTAAGAGTATAAAACGGTGTTTTTAAGATGCTTAGCTGTCCGGATATATATAGAAATACTCGTCTTTACGTTTAAGTAATGGTAAGTTATAATTTACGATTACAAATCTACATTGGTGATCCCGATGTGATGTTCGTAGAAATTAACCCGGAAAATGAAGCAACTAAAACCGAACAAGATTTTACAATATCACTAGCAGAGTTAAAGTACCGCAGTTTTTGAAACCAGATCCCAAAATATGAGTTATACCACTCGAAGGTCAGTTCCACACACCGCAACGTAACGCGTTATCAAACGAAATAAAGCGTCGTGGTGAGTTCGATCGGCCCAGAAATATTGACCCAGGTAGCCGATATCCTTGTGAGACCACCAGACAAAGGTAAATACGATGCTATCAAGTAACGCGCCTGATATCAGTCTTCGCGGACAGTAAGGGGGGTCAACGTACACAATTACAGAGTTGGAACTTGGTGATCACAACCCTTCTCAGCTGTTGTGTGAATAACGAACCTATCTGACACTTCCTTAAAACATAACCTCCTTACATGTAGAACCTGGGTTAGTATGCAAACTTGTGTGTTTGAGTCATCAATCCATAGCCCTCCATGCCACCCTATCCTGTTTTAACATTTTCA
The DNA here is from genome assembly GCF_040414725.1 of Anabrus simplex. NCBI lineage: Eukaryota > Metazoa > Arthropoda > Insecta > Orthoptera > Tettigoniidae > Anabrus > Anabrus simplex. The sequence goes on along the minus strand of NC_090268.1, from coordinate 226,660,537 downwards.
TTTCTACACAACTGCTTTATTCTACATCTGCTCTAATCTGAGTGTCATATTCATTACTTGGTCTACCGCTACCGTTCTTACGCCCTACGCTTCCGTCAAAAAACCATCCGAACAAGTCATGGGTGTCTTAAGATGTGTCCTATCATTCTATCTCTTCTTCTCGTCAACTTTAGCCACAGCGATCTCCTCTCACCAATTCGATTCAGTATCTCTTCATTCGTGATTCGATCTATCCATATCACCTTCAGCATTCTTCTGTAACACGACATTTCAAAAGCTTCTCTTTCTTTCTGAGCTAGTTAACGTCCAGTTTTCGCTTCCATACAATGCCACGCTCCAGACTGAAGTCTTAAAAAACATGTTTCTAGTCAACGATCGAAGTGAGCAAATTTCTATTTATAAGAAAGGCCTTCCTTGCTTGTGCTAGCCTGCATTTTATGTCCTCCTTACTTCAGCCGTCGTTAGTTATTTTACTACCCGTGTAACAATATTAATTAATCTATTTCCTTTAAGACTTCATTTCCCAATCGAATGCAAACCGAGTGAAGCGTATAACAAGTATATAGTCCGGACAACATTTCTGCTATGAGATTTGCATAAACGTTAGGAGTCTGAACTTTGATAAACCCTATATGTTATGCTACTCTCGCTGCATTACAGAAGAGGTGGCTAGACTACGATTTCTAAATGCAAATTAGTTTTCAATCTGACCTATCAGTGCCTAAGAGCTGTTATACCATGAGGCCCTCCAGTCCCGTCTTTTCTATATATATAAGTGTCCCGCATGCACCAGTGATGAAAGGGATGCCTAGTAGCTTGTTTATAAAGGAGCGCTACAACCTGCATATGTAAATACATCAAAGTTGTAGAAAACAACTCATTAATTTATACACGTACAAACATTCCATTCAACCAAAAATTTCCTTCTATGTGCTTTGAAAGATGCCTTATGCTCTTAATTGCAACTCTGTTCGGAGAAATACGCATATGGAAGGCATGCAGCTATTTGGAAACTCCTGCGCGTGCCGTCTGCAACCTTCGACTGCATTCCGTGCAGATTGTCCATAGATTAAAAATATGTCTGTGAATTCGTCGTTGCTGAACTCTCCAGCTATTGTCGATATGTTGACAGCAACTGTAGTGCAACTGTACCAATTACCACCCCAGTGCTGAGTGTTCGAAAACGAGGCTTACTAACGCAAGGGGACGCATGTGACGGTTAACGCAGCGTAACCTGCAGCGAGCGGCCAATCCGGTTGTTACCTCGTCGTATTCTGACCCATTAGGCATCCCGTTCATCACTACTGCATGCGGGACTCTTATAAGTAGGAAGTAGGGCGCTCGCGGGTCACCTGGTACCATCAGTGACGAGTCGGTAAGACTGGCTACCAAGGTAGATCAAATTTGGGAACGGATGATGGTGATTGTTGTTAATGGGGCCTAAAGAGCTAAGTCATCTGCCCCTCATGGTACAACGTGCAACAAAGTGTGATGATAGTTAAAACTTCAAAATGTATCCGCTGAGTAAAATATAAAAGGAATGATGATGAAAAAATGTCCATGAATCCAAAACAATCAGTAGATCTAATTCACAATGCCTTCATTTTTGAGATGATACTTGTTATAATAAGGGGTCAAATTCCAGGTCACCGACCCCTCATAACAGTACTAATCACTGGTAAAGCAGACCCATGGTGTTCCTCCTATAGTGGCACTAATCGCAGGTAATGTAGACTCGTGGTGTTCCTCGCATGGTGGTACTAATCACAGGTTATGCAAACCCATGGAATCTCACACATAATGGCACCTCTCACAGGCAACACAAATCCATGGTGTTTCTTACATAATGGTACTACTCTCAGGCAACGCGTTCTTCATACCGCGGTATAACTCATAGGTAACGGAGACCCATTCTGAAAACGGGGGATCCGATACACTCCAGCGCAGGGTACGGCATCATTTCTCGCATGGGCACTAGTCCGCGCAGCCATGTGCCCGCCCCACCGACTTGGTGGGTTACAAACGATGATAGTAACCACAGGCAACGCCTAGACCCACATAAGAGAGCTACTCCCAGATAACGTATATCCATGGTGTTCTTCACATGGTGGTACTCGTCGCAAGTAACGTAGACCCTTGGTGTTCCTCACGTAATAGTACTAATCACAAGTAGTCTCATAGTTCTACGTAATTTCTTCGTCCCTTGGTCGTCGCATTTAGTCGCCTCTTACGACAGACAGTGTATACTGTGGGTGTATTCTTCGTCTGAGCCCCCGCCCCTCTCGCATCTACAGGTGGAAAAATTTGGAATCAGAAACCAACACTATTTTATTAGATAACAGCCATAAATGTTACTAAGCCTAAACAAAGCGACCTATAAGAGACAACGTAGCTGGTGTCTAAACATCCCATGCCAGTGATGAAATTAATCCTGCTGTCACCACGGTACAGTTCCTACTCGAGGATGAGGCCAAACAGCCGTAAAACCAGTTCTCGTCCTACGCAAAACACGTGTTGTGGACACACCAAACTCAGCGGACGTGTGTGTACGTGTTTACAACCGTTCATCATAAGTGTAGTGTTCCAAATCCAGCTGAAGAGTGAACAATGTAACTACTCGTCTCTCCGGAGCAGTAGGGGATTACTAGTCCCCAAATAATAATAATAATAATAATAATAATAATAATAATAATAATAATAATAATAATAATAATAATAATAATAATAATAATCCACAGCCTGTTTCCAGTCATTCGACCGGATCAGGAATGAAATGAATGAAGCCCCATCTAGCGGCGAGGATAAGAATTGTACCGGCCGCCGAAGCCTGCCGTACTCCTCTGGGGCAATCATCAATGAATGACAGATGAAATGAAATGATATTGGAGAGTGTTTCTGGAATGACAGATGACAGGGAAAACCGGAGTACCCGGAGAAAAACCTGTCCAACCTCCGCTTTGTCCACCACAAATCTTACATGGAGTCACCGGGATTTGAACCACGGAACCCAGCGGTGAGGCCGACGCGCTGTCACCTGAGCCACGGAGGCTAGAATAATAATAATAATAATAATAATAATAATAATAATAATAATAATAATAATAATAATAATAATAATAATAATAATAATAGTAACAATAATAGCGTGTGGCCCGCGGAGAGGCATAGTGCAGGTCTTTCGTGTCCTACGCGTCTGTGAGGATGGGCTGCTCCCTATGATTAATTCTAATTATGAAAGTGGCACACACACCCAGCCTCCGAGCCATCGGAGCTATCCAATGGAGGTTAAAATCGCCGACCCGGCCAGAAATCGAACCCGGAATCCGTTGGACCAAAGGCCACGACGCTAACTATGTAGCATTGGAGCCAAATATACAGTGTTTACATATTGGTGTCAATTATTTTTGTGATGTGTTCCTAACAGCAAACCATTCAAACAGTTCATATCTTCGTTGAGCCTCAAAATACCGCTGTGTTACAATGTTGAGGGGATAAATACTGACCCGCAGCACATCTATCGCTAGAAGGAAAATTCGTTAAGAGTGTTCATGCAATACTGAGCCTTAGATGGCAGAACCTTTCTGGTCAGAGTTCTAAGCTGAAATATGATCACATAGCGGGTTTTTTGGGCACAACGACGAAATGAACATGGATCTGACAAGCATTCGTTAGTGAGTTATTTGTCCCTGCATTGATTGCCGGTATATATTATTCCATTTTACTGACTTTCTTCTCTAAAGTAATGAATTGCGTTTACATTGTTGTGTTTGATCGTGTGTTGTATATTTCATTGCCCAGTGAACAAACAGATATGCACTACACATATGGCCTTGCTGATAGAATTGCATTAGAAGCACGTGCATTGTATGCAGAACGTTACCCTGACAGTCAATTTCCTTGTGTAAGAACAGATTCATAGCTGATGTGCATAGATCTATCTTTGGAGTGAATTAAAATTTATTGATCGACAGTAATTGTCAGTGCTTGATTGACAGAAACAAAAACATCCTCGGTTACTAATGATACAGCCGGGACAGCAACTACAACTGTAGTCCAATCCTCACACAATCCGTTTTAAGTCAATTTCCTTTACTGCTGCGCCGCAACATTGTGGATAAGAAAATAAAACACCACAACATAGACATCACATAAACGGCTCTTCCTTGTTTGCCGAACAGAGGAGACTTTTGAATGAGGAGATAAAAACAGCACGACAAGATTTCGTGTAGATCTTACAGCAAGGTTTATACACAACCCCTCAGACAGTAGCTAGCTTAGTCCCTCATATTTGGCAACAATGTTCAGTGAGTGGAGACCATGTGGTGCCTACAGGGCCCTGAGCAGTGTTACAATTCCTGACAGGTATCCTCTACCCTTTCTCTCCGACTGCAATCACAACTCCATTTGGGCATGATAGTTCGGTCTGGAAAATGCTACTCGAACATTCCAGAGATTTATGACCGCTGTACTCATGGGATTCGAGGAGAAATAATACACCTGTTCCAAGTTAGTATTTAGGTTTCTTGCCTATCGACGTCACTTTTTCTTCTTCCTCTTTCAATATACCGATTCATAGAGCGCGTTGGAACTTGTTAATTGGCTTGATGATATTCGCCTTCTTATTCTTCCAAAATCTCTTCATGAACTCACTGTGTTGCCTCTTCCGTTCTTCTGATCTCCATGTGCCAGTTCTGCTGCTGGTTTTCACCATAAATGTTTGTTTATTTACTGAGGTCCTGAAGACTTCACTTTGAGCACAGAGATCCCTTCAGAGGGGGATGTAAAATTGAGTACTGAATTTGTTATTCATTTTCTTATCAAAAAGGCTGTTCCTAATTGCGGTAGATTCTGTCCGATGTTTAGGTGGTTTACACTCATATCCTAAAGTGTTCTGAATCAAAATGGTTCTCATCTTGGAAGCTTGTTTCCTGTATTCGTTCAATTTGAATATGAAATGTATTCAGGTTGTCAGTCAGTGGTTTGGGTTTCCCAGTTTTCAGAAGGGTGTTGTACATATGAAGTCCTTTATCTTGGACAAAGATATTTAGAGAAGCTTCGTGGTCCTTGTCTTTCATTTGCCGATACCATTCTTGTCCGAAGTGTCGGGCCTTTCCTATTTCCCCAGCTGTACTTCGACTTACAATAATAATCACCACCAGTACACCACAATCACCATGAGTTAGTAATCTTCCTAAGTACTCCACCTGATTTATTATCACAAATCAACAGAGTAAGTTGGCCGTGCGGTAAGGGGCGCGCAGCTGTAAGCTTGCATTCGGGAGATAGTTGGTTCGAACCCCACTCTCGGCAGCCCTAACGATGGTTTTGTGTGGTTTCTCATTTTCGCACCAGGCAAATGCTAGGGTTGTATACCTTAATTAAGGCCACGGCCTCTTCTTTCCCACTCCTAGCCCTTTTTCTATCCCATTGTCGCCACAAGATCTGTGTCGGTGCGACGTAAAGCAAGATTGCAAATGTATATAAATCAGAAAACACGCAAAAAAGAAACTTCGATACTGACACACCCTACTTCACATTCTAAGTGCATGTGTTCAACTCTTACAGCAATGATCACCGGTAAATCGAAGTTGAGCAATGATGTTAAGACTTTACATGAACATTTCCCTTGAATTAATGAAACACACTGAATAAGTTATATAATGCACTAGATGTTGTCGGAGAACGTGGCTTCCATTCCGCGTCAGGAAGTCTAAAATTCGAAGAAAAGAGATTTCCACTTCCGAAGGTGCATATAAACCTGAGGTTCACTCAGCCTCCCCCAGGCATGAGTAACTGGTTAATTCCTTGGGGCAAAGGCGGCCGGGCGTAGAGCTAACTATTTACCCCATCAAGTGCCGACGTTACGGTTAGTGTAATACTTTACCTTCCACCCCTCCCAGGGCCTTCATGACCTGTGCGGAGATGACTTCGCTTTTTAATGTTGAAAATATATCTTCGCAGAAAAATTAGGGGTCTCCGTACTAAGAAAACGTAAAATTAAGCAATTTATTCAATTGTGCGGAAAGCTGAAGGGCTACAGGACCCGGAAAGATTTCAAATTCTGATTATTGGATAGCTATCAAAACTAAAGAAACGCATTTCAAAAATCACTTCTGCCCAAAATGCAATTCCAGAAAAACAGCCTGAAATTGCTTGTTTCTTTACTCGTTTATTTGTTTACTCAAATCCCAGCCAAATTAACTTATTTAATTCTTTCTGTAATTTGTTCCGTGGTTCAATACCTTCAGGCGTCTTTTTTATTTTTTGAAAAATGTCCACACCGAATGTAGTTATAAGGGATTAAGTGAAACAATGCATTGACTCACATTAGCGCTCGTAGTGGTGCTTAAGTGAAACAATGCATTGACTCACATTAGCGCTCGTAGTGGTGCTTAAGTGAAACAATGCAGTGACTCACATTAGCGCTCGTAGTGGTGCTTAAGTGAAACAATGCAGTGACTCACATTAGCGCTCGTAGTGGTGCTTAAGTGAAACAGTGCATTGACTCACATTAGCGCTCGTAATGGTGCTTAAGTGAAACAATGCAGTGACTCACATTAGCGCTCGTAATGGTGCTTAAGTGAAACAATGCACTGACTCACATTAGCGCTCGTAGTGGTGCTTAAGTGAAACAATGCAGTGACTCACATTAGCGCTCGTAGTGGTGCTTAAGTGAAACAATGCAGTGACTCACATTAACGCTCGTAATGGTGCTTAAGTGAAACAGTGCATTGACTCACATTAGCGCTCGTAATGGTGCTTAAGTGAAACAATGCAGTGACTCACATTAGCGCTCGTAGTGGTGCTTAAGTGAAACAGTGCATTGACTCACATTAGCGCTCGTAATGGTGCTTAAGTGAAACAATGCATTGACTCACATTAGCGCTCGTAATGGTGCTTAAGTGAAACAATGCAGTGACTCACATTAGCGCTCGTAGTGGTGCTTAAGTGAAACAATGCAGTGACTCACATTAACGCTCGTAATGGTGCTTAAGTGAAACAATGCATTGACTCACATTAGCGCTCGTAGTGGTGCTTAAGTGAAACAATGCATTGGCTCACATTAGCGCTCCTAATGGTGCTTAAGTGAAACAATGCATTGACTCACATTAGCGCTCGTAATGGTGCTTAAGTGAAACAATGCATTTGCTCATATTAGCGCTCGTAGTGGTGCTTAAGTGAAACAATGCATTGACTTACATTTACGCTCGTAATGGTGCTTAAGTGAAACAATGCATTTGCTCACATTCACGCTCGTAATGGTGCTTAAGTGAAACAATGCATTGACTCGTATTCACGCTCCTAACGGTGCTTAAGTGAAACAATGCATTGACTTACATTCACGCTCGTAATGGTGTTTAAGTGAAACAATGCATTTGCTCACATTAGCGCTCGTAATGGTGCTTAAGTGAAACAATGCATTGACTCACATTAGCGCTCGTAGTGGGAAAAAAAGGCAAACTGCTAATCTAATCGAACGGATAACGACGATTAAAAAAAGGATTGCAATTTTTAGGAATAAACAAATGATATATTCTGATACTTTGTTATATTTTATTTACCTAGAATTCGTAGCTCATATCCGTAGGATGCTTTCAACATTGAGTTGCTTGCCTGAATGGCTAGAACTGTGGATTTTTTTTTTCACTAGATGTTGTACGCGTCCTTAACGGGACAAGCACTTAGCATGTGCATGATTACATTTTTGCCCATCATTTACTGAGCAGTTTACGGGGAAAGAGACTTTGAAATACGCTGATATTGGATACAGCTCACGGAGGATATATTTTGAACATTTCATATGCTATGCTGATACATTCTGTTCCTGTGTGTTACTGTACTGTGCATAGTTGTAAGAAACGTGTTCTAACAAGGAAATAAAGCCTTTTTCGACCTGTGTCCTTATAACACAAGTTATTTTCTTCTTCTACGTGTGAGGAATGTGTGCTGTATAATCCGTATGTTTCGTTGTCAGGGCTGGTCCACACTGCATACACACCTCTCAGGTATTGACTACGTCGTCCTCGCTCGAAGTGAACAAAACAACTGCCTTGATAACAATAAGAGACGCCGACACAATGGAGACGGGAAACACGAATGACGTGTGTATAGCTCCAAATCAGCTGAGTGTCTGTGAAAGTCTGGCGAAATGAGGACCAAGTCTGATATTTAACAATTACTTTTCGATTCAGTGGAAACTGTTCATGAAATAGAAACAGTTTTTGAAAACTTCGCTTTTTACATTTTCTTAGCTACACGGGAAACCACAGAAACATGAATATGACTATGGGCTTAGAAGACGAGAGAAGGAATACAGATTCTTTGTGCTTGCCCCCCTCTTAGTAGCCCCTTACGATATGCAGCGGGCACAGATAATGCATCTTTTGATTCCCACCTCAGGCGAGATAAAGAGTTCCGATAAATAGAAAGAAAGTGAGTGTATCTATAAAGAAAAGTAAGTCTCATGAATTGTGAGATGAAAGACATTCAGGACCTCTTAATATAATCTATATATCGATGGCTTACTTCTAAAACCTCGTATCTCCCAATGCACTTCCTATCCATTTTCCTCCTTAAGACTGGACACGCCTCCCAGCCACATATGGATGTAAAGTCCATCAGAACAATTTTCGTTGTGTTCACTTTCCTGTGGTTATATGTAAAGGAAAATGAACCTTAAGTACGTTAAATTGTAGGAGTGCTTAAATTCGCCATGGAAACAACATCCCAACAATACTGTATGGTAAGGTCCATTTTTCTTTACACAACTGCGCAGAAAAATGAACACTACGAAAAAGGTTCTGATGGATTGCATATAAATATATGGGTGGGAGGCGTGACCAGTGTTACGGAATATAGTGGGCAGGAAGAACATTGTAACATACGAGGTTTTAGAAGTAAGCCGACGATATTCTGTCCGTCATTCACAGGCATACTGAGAAAACGAGTGTGTTTCAAGAGCTGAAATTGGTACCATTTATAGGTTGTTTGTACTGTTTAAAATAAAAATTGGTACCATTTATAGGTTGTTTGTACTGTTTAAAATAAAATTGGTACCATTTATAGGTTGTTTGTGTTTTTTAAAATAAAATTGGTACATTTATAGGTTGTTTGTACTTTTTAAAATAAAATTGGTACCATTTATAGGTTGTTTGTACTGTTTAAAATAAAATTGGTACCATTTATAGGTTGTTTGTACTGTTTAAAATAAAAATTGGTACCATTTATAGGTTGTTTGTACTGTTTAAAATAAAATTGGTACCATTTATAGGTTGTTTGTACTGTTTAAAATAAAAATTGGTACCATTTATAGGTTGTTTGTACTGTTTAAAATAAAATTGGTACCATTTATAGGTTGTTTGTACTGTTTAAAATAAAATTGGTACCATTTATAGGTTGTTTGTACTTTTTAAAATAAAAATTGGTACCATTTATAGGTTGTTTGTACTTTTTAAAATAAAATTGGTACCATTTATAGGTTGTTTGTACTTTTAAAAATAAAAATTGGTACCATTTATAGGTTGTTTGTACTGTTTAAAATAAAAATTGGTACCATTTATAGGTTGTTTGTACTGTTCAAAATAAAAATTGGTACCATTTATAGGTTGTTTGTACTTTTTAAAATAAAAATTGGTACCATTTATAGGTTGTTTGTACTGTTTAAAATAAAAATTGGTTTTTGTCATCAAAGTTAGCATTTCATCTCCCTGATGACGTAAGTACACAGCTATATCTATCGGCATGAGTTGGAAGTACGTACATCCCGACTTCCAACTGCTACCAAATATGGGTTATAAGGATAGTGCAAATCCAAGCATAGATGTAGCACCACCGAGCTCGATAGCTGCAGTCGCTTAAGTGCGGCCAGTATCCAGTAATCGGGAGATAGTGGGTTCGAGTCCCACTGTCGGCAGCCTTGAAGATGGTTTTCCGTGGTTGGTTTCCCATTTTCACACCAGACAAATGCCGGGGCTGTACCATAATTAAGGCCACGGCCGCTTCATTCCAACTCCTAGGCATTTCCTATCCCATCGTCGCCATAAGACCTATCTGTGTCAGTGAGACGTAAAGCCAAAAACAAAAGATTTAGCACCTGTGAGTGCGGGAATACCATTCGTTTTAAATGGAGGCAATGTCGTCTACATTTTAGTCTTCTCTGTCACGGTGAATAAGTCACCAGGACAAACTTTACAGTTGGTATGAATCTCCCCAGTGTTTTGGGCAGGTGTACATAGCTTTTTCAAGAGTACTCAGATCCATAGACGTCAAAGTACAACTTCAAGCTACAACTGCACTACATGGTCTGTAAGGTAATACTACAGTACCTGTTTTGATTCCATTCAAATGCCGTATAGAACCTGGAAAGTGTAACATTTATACATAAAATATATTAATAGTCCATTTAAAATTTCCAGTTACTTCATAGATACTGTAATAATTTCGACTGTCGAAGATAGGCTTACGTACAACATTTTACCAGAAAATGAAAAAATGTTCATACGAAAAATATTTAATTGAACTGCAATTCCGTCCTTAAAACAAGTTACTGTTTTGTCTAGGGGTTCTTCAGATGGGAACTGACTTTTTGTTATTTTTTTAACATCTCACTGACACTGAAAAGTCTGATGGGAACGCTGGGAATGGGAAGGTCTAGGACTGGAAAGGAAGCGATCGTGGCCTTCATTACGGTATTGGTGTGAAAATGAGAAACCACAGAAATATATCTTCAGGGTTGTCGAGAGATCATGAACCACGATAATGATGCCCGTTTCTATCACCACCCAAAAATGACGCGTGGACAGAATAAACGCCGATTTTTGAACGAGTGTTTTAATAATAATAATAATAATAATAATAATAATAATAATAATAATAATAAACATGAGGGGAAAGGTATGTGCTGGGTTTGGCTGCAGTAACTATGAAGTAGAGAATTATTATTATTATTATTATTATTATTATTATTATTATTATTATTATTATTATTATTATTATTATTATTATTATTATTATTATTATTATTTTGCAGTCGGTGATGATACAGTAATCCTCATATAGCAGCAGCTAAGAGAAGTACTGAAGAACTTCAGAAGAGGGGCTTCAAATTTATTTTGAGAAGACTGTGTTCATGACCAACATTGAAGAGGCCCCTCATCTGTTTAAGTTAGGAGACGAAAAAATAAGGAGAGTTAAGAGCTTTAAGGGTTTAGGAGAAACATTACAAGAGAATGGATTGGAAAAGGATGCCATTACGGACCTGGCGAGAAAAATGGAAATGACATTTCATTTGCCGAGGAACATCTACAACGAATAGATTCTATCTTATCTAAATTGAGGAATCTAAACACTGTTGTTAAACCTGAGCAAATACAGTAGAGAGAATACGCGACACTGAACGAGATATCGAGGGACAGCTATTGGAGCTCTCTCTAGCGAGTAGACCTGAGAACTACTGATTTTGACATAAGAGCACGTGTATTTGTGTGTGAAGTTTTTGGTGTTATTTGTACGTTTTCAGTTAGCTGACATAATTAAATAGTAGCGTGTGTCATTCCTTGATATCTCCTCTCAACATGAGAGGAAAGGTATGTGCTGTGTTTGGCTGCAGTAACTATGAAGTAGAGAAGAATGCGCTGTCTTTCTTTCGCTACCCTCGTGACAAGAAAATGTAAGTAATATTGTGTTTGCATATATATTCTTCCAGTGACAAAGAGATTTTTATAGTACTTCATAATCTTCGGACCTGCTCGACCCATATTTTAAATGGCTTAAAATATAATACGCATATTTTATTGTATAGTGCGGCAGTTAACCTTCAATACCGATGTGTTGTTGTAGGTGTGATCTGTGGGTTTTGAAATGTCACACAAGTGATTTGGATAACGTGTACAGAAAGAAGGGACGTTATGTTCAGATCATTTCCAGGCCAGCGACTTTAAAAATCCTCGACTATACAGGCAAGGGTATGTTACATTTTTACTCTAATTGTACGTAAATATTCCTCAAAGCGTCACTATCGACAATATTTTCATACTTTTCTTTCTTTTATCCCTCTTCTCAGATTAAAGCCGGAATTTTATAGATTTTCTTTCTGTTAGTAGGCTTCATGTTAAGAGGAAAATTGTCCAGCTTTTAAATGTTAATTCATTGCATCATATGTGTAAGGAATGTGCCGATATTTTTATTGACAAGTGTCTTAATGTGATGATACAATGTTTCTTAAATGAGAAAAAGACAAATCTAACCGTAAAAGTTCAGGCAGGAATGCTAAAGCAAAAAAGTAATCCATAAATGAAATATCAACCCATTTCACAGCAGTCAATTTCACATCTTGTTTATATGTCTAATTTCAGTCTTTAAATAATAACCTATTATGTAATTCTTCATTCATTTATCCAGAATTGCTTTAGCAACTTCGAAGTTAATATCTCAATAATACTTTCTTTCTACACGTAATTTATTTATCCATTTCCGTATATGCATTTCCATTGATATTTGAATTTAGCGCGACTTTTCAGGTCAAGTCACTAGGAGCGCCACCGTCGAATTGTCTCCCATTTTATCAAAGCTAAATCCGTAAGTGTCGCGTATTATCTCTACTGTATTTGGCGTGAGTACCTGTATGTAGCAGAAAGATTGGATTTGATTGGGGAAGGTGACTTGAATACAGAAAGAGAGAAAGAAAATTCTGGGCTCAAATGTAAATGATGGAACGAGGAGACTGAAATCTAACAAAGAATCGTATTAGAGAACAGAAGGTGTGGTTGAATTGATGAGGAAGAGAAGGTTACATTTCTGTGTGCACTCGTCTAGGATAGGTAATAAAGACTAACGAAGAGGAACGCAGTGCTGAAATAGTTTTGAGAAGTGAGGTTGGAATTGACGAAGGTGGGGGTTTCGGAAGGTTAAGTCATGGACAGAAATAGATTTTTAGACAACTCGTCAAAACGTTCCTTGGTTTCCAAGAGACTGCGGAAAGACTAGTGAGAAAAGGGAGATCCTATACAGAAGAACAGAAGAAGAGAGTAGGAGAAAGGATGAAAAGAATGTGGCGGAAAGCGAAGGCAGAGAAAATACCGCAAAGATAGTCAAACGTGGTCCGTAGACGGCCGAACCGAATAATAATAATGATAATAATGCCCAACCACAGCGGCACAGTGACCACAAAGGTGACTAATGTGAACCAAGTATCGTGTCTCGTCTCGCCAGTCGTCTGTTTTAAGGAACTGCAGCGACGTTTGAGCGAACCAGAAATAACCCAGGACGCTCGACAGGATTAGCAACTGAGAACAGAGCTGTAACCCTCAGAAGCGTGCTCTAACAGATCTGCGAGCGCTGGGAAAGGAATTTCCTGAACAAACATGTGCTACAAGCAGGATATGAAGTCACCAAAACACTTCACTTCTCTGAATATCTGTGTACTGGAGTTCAAGTGCACTGTCTCAATTATGGAACTTTACTTAGAAGGGAGAAAATAAAGGACGATGATGATGATGCTTGTTGTTTAAAGAGGCCTGACATCTACGTCATCGACCCTCGTCTGTCTGTTAGGTCATCAGCCCAGAGGCTGGTTGGATCCTCAAATAGCACCACCAAATGCTATGGAGCTATAGGGAAACCGCAAAATCCAATGACAGAGCCCAAACGAGGCATACTCGGCAAGATGAGGAGTGAGGTAGTTTGCCATTGCTTTCCTCACTGGACCAGAATGTGCCACTGCAGCACGACTGATCCTATGAGCAACACCTTTCATAACACTCAAACACTAGTTGTGCTGCAAATGTCATTACTCAGCACAACCCACACAACAACAGCTTCCATATTGTCACAGCCATGAGACTGGGACTTCTGGGGAACATATACTGTGCAAGAGATGGATACAAAAATACTGCATCCATCAAGAAATCATCGACCCTTAATGATACGAAATGTATTGACAATTTTAAGTTCCATAATTCTTCCACTGACCAGAATTCAAAATTTGAAGATGAAGAATGAGTGGATGAATATGAACGTATAATAATCAGTAGATCCAACTCACGACATTAAACGTTAAAAATCAAAAATTCCAAATTCAATCCAATGACTAGAATTCAACAAGATGACGATGAACAAGAATTATGAAATTAAAACAATCAGTGGATCCGACCCGCAATGTCCCACCTTCTCAGAAACTACTTTAAAACAATCATATTACTGACCAAGGGGGTGCTTCCAAAGCACACTCCTGAATTGATTATGCTTGTTGTCTAACGGGGTCCAAAATTCAGGTGAACGGTTCCTCATAATGGTACTTATCGCTAGTAAAGTAGAACCATGGTATTTCTCATGTAGCGCTACTAATCACAACTAACGCAGTCTCACGGTGTTCCTCACATTATGGTACTACTCACAGATAATGTACTACTACGCAGACCTAGGGTGATTCACACATGAGGACGCCACTCATAGGCAACGCAAACCCATGGTGTTCCTCACATACTGGTACTAATCACAGGGACCCGTACCATCCCGCGATTTTACTCACATAGAGGGTACTATTCACAGGCAACCACGAACCTACTACGCTGGCGTAGCAGGGGGAGAGGTGATACTCCCACGTGGCGCGTCCCAGGTGGCGGATAGGGGGATCCTAACCGGCTTGCCGGCGGACTTGAGGGAAATAAAATACCTCTCGCGGACCAAACACACAACCCCCTGTGGGTGGGGGACGCAGACGAAGAATACACCCACGGTATCCCCTGCCTGTCGTCAGAGGCGACTAAAAGGGGCGACCAAGGGATGATTGTCTTGCAACCATGAAACTACTTGTGATTAGTATCACCAGGCGGGGAACATCATAGGTCGCTTTTACTTGCGCGTAGTACCACTATATAAGGTACCAAATAGGTTTGTGATTAGTAGCACACAGGAGCACCATGCGGTCGGCTTTTGCAGTACATGTGATCAGTACCACCATATGAGCGGGACCATGGGATGATAGCTACCATGGTTCTGCCTTGCCTGTGATTAGTACCCACTAACACCACGGGATAGGGGAAGGTCCCTGTGGTTAGTATTCTAATGTGCTGAACACCATACGGTTGCGTTGTCTGTAAATGGCGCCGCAGTGTGAGAAAAACCATAGGTCTGTATTATATGTCGAATTTCATAACCTGTGAGTAGTACCATAATGTGTGGAATAGCGCGAGTCTCTGCTACTTTTGATTAGTACCGCAGCTTGACAAATACCATGGTTCTACATTCCTAGCGATAAGTACCGTTATGAGATGCCGATAACTTGGATTTTGGACCCCCTTTAGACTGTAAGCATCATCGATTCAATGTTATGCTATAGCAGCAGTCCCTTGGTCAGTAATCATATTGTTTTACGTCAGAATCTGTGAATGTGAGGCATTGCGGGTCACATCCACTGATTGTTTTAAATTCATCTCCATCCATTCATTCTTCGTCCTCACGTTTTGAATTCTGGTCAGTGGAGGATTTTGGACTTTTAATTTGTCATTCCATTTCGTCTCACTTCGTACCGTTAGGGGCAGATGACCTCGATGTTAGGCCCCTTTAAACAGCAAGCATCATCATCATCATCATCATCATCATCATCATTCACAGGCAACACAGACCCACGGAGTCACTCATGGAGTGGTACTAATCACGGGCAACCCGTGGTGTTCTTCGAAATGCAGACCCATGATGTCCACAGCCAGATGCTGAAACACTCCACCGATTGCAGCCCCATTTTTCCTCCTTTGGTTTTTCCAACCGAACCTGGACAGAGGAGAGCCTCCGTCATAGTGGCGGATACTATATACGGGTAGCCTGCTCTAAACCCATAGTGATCCACCCACAGAACCATAATATTCCTCACATAGTTGTAGTAATCCTAAGAAAAATCAACTCATGATGTTCCTCGCGTGATGGCACTAATGAAAATGGTTCAAAAAACAGCATGCCTTGGTCGCCTCTTTTAGTCACCTATTACGACAGGCAGGTGATAACGTGGGTGTATTCTACATCTGCGTTCTCCACCCACATGTGTTGTAGGCTGTGCTGTGCAAGTACCGATGGACGGCCATGACTGAGGGACATATAGTGCAGATGGTCGATGTGATCTTGCAGGCTATGTTGTGAAGCATTACCAAGCGTGAAAAAGAAAGACGACTAGTCGAGGATTCGAACATACGCTCAGTGGTGGTTTGGTAATCCAGTTGTCTGCTCACTTAGCTACTACGATTGTTGTGGTGTAGTGTATTGAGGCACGTCACCGCTTACGTTCCGAGGCACCGCAAGTTGTGGCAGTGTTGCCAGGTTCGCTTACATGTTATCAAATGCACCCGATTTTATTTTCTCTTAAATGTGGATAATGGATCGTATCTGGTGCTCAGCGCTCACCATTTTCCCTTCACCCCATATACCTTGTGTATTAACTAATTGGCTGGAAAGTGAAGCATTCTACTGAGCAAGTGCCGTACGGCTGTGAGCTTGCCATCGGGAAATGTTGGATTCGAACACTACTGTCGGGAGACCTGAAGCTGTTTTACAGCGGTGTCCCATTTTCACACCAGGAAAATGCTGAGGCTGTACCGTATTTAAGGCCACGGCCGCTTCCTTCCCGCTCTTAGGCCTTTCCTACCCCATTGTCGCCGTATGATCTATCTGTATCGGTGCGACGTACAGCAAGTTGCAATTTTTTTTTTAATGTTGGAAAGTATGTGGCAATGACGTGAAGTGCGAAGAACTGGTGTAAATGTTAGTAAGACATGTTTATTACCATTTGATTTTCCCATAGGGAAAGTTGACACAATTTTGTTTTTTCTGTAGTTGCTAAATGTCTTGGTTTGCCGGTAGTAATGGAACATGCTCCCCACACGCGGTCGGGGAAAGCGGCTGAATGATGCGGAAGTTCCATCGTAAGATGGCTCTAACGACATCAAAATTATAGAGGCCGAAAGCGTTATTACTATTATTTAGTATGAAAATTTTACCTACAGATGTGACAGAAATTTGAATGATTGAATGTGATTCTTTGTTATACACATCCTCGTCATGAACTTCGGGAAACAGATGACATCGGTTCATACTGAGTGTATTTTACCGCCGTTGATGTTAAAAGGCGAGTGAAATGTTCTAGTTTTGAAACAAATAATTTCCCAGACATAATTTTACAAACAGTATCCCCCCTGCCAGGATCACAAGTGTTGCTGTACTTTTTGCTAGTTTAATTTTTTACGGCTCACCAAGTTCAAATTAGTGTCCTGCATTACGGAGCATTTGGATCATAGGTTAAATGGGACAGGCTGACGCCTGGCTCTATCGGCAAACCGCCAAGTACGCGTATGATGCAGTATTGTATACTAGAACCGAGTATGAGAGAGTAATTATGGTACGGTGCTTTTTCTTTTAGTTCCTAACGCTGCCAGGAGTGGCAAAGAACATTACAAATCTAGTATTCACTTTCAAAAACATCGTGATTGTAACGGATACAATGCAACATAAATCGGATGTACGGAAATCTCCTTCAGGGAAAATCTGGTAAGATGAAATGTGTTTATGCGAAAGGAGCGTAGAGACGATGTCGGTAAGATGGATGTGGATACCTTTAGAGTGCATTTCCCAGCTTACGATTGTTTCGTTTGTTAAGTTGAAGCGTCTCATGGTTCTGACCAACAACTTCGAATGGTACCTTTGCATAGAGCCTAAGTCCAATGATTTCTAGATCTGGAAAGTGATATTTTACCAGGTAGTACGGAACAGTATGGGCGTGTATGTTTTCTTTACCGGGCCTCCTCCATTGAATCGAACGGTCGAATCCAGTATATTTCCATTATTGTTGTCAGGTTTAAAGGCGAATATGTAAATTATTGACTGCGATGCCGTGATCTTTTTCCGTCGGCGGGTGAAAATGAAATCGTACACATTCGCTGAAACGGCATGATCTTAAAACACGAGCCAGAGTTTCGACCTCACCCAACCTCCTGCAATGGTCCCGTTTTGGGATAACTGGTATAGGGGCTACGGGGGTAATTTTTAAGGCAATTTCCCATTTATTGTCAGTGAGCTAATTCTCTTTGCGAATCCATTCATTGTCGGGGGTTGATTTTTGGTAAAGCCATTTAACATAGATGTGTTTTGGGGCTGGGATTTTGTCTGGAATTAGCGTCGCGTGATCAGTTTTCGTTTAAACTGAGCCCCGTTCTACTCCTCAGTCCGGAATTAAAATCTTTGAACTGGGCGGAAAATGAGCCCAGGGCCTTGGATTAAGAGACAGCTGCGCTGCTTCTACACGGCAGGGCTCGCTAATTAGTATTATACTCGTATTTACGAGGTCTGCAATATCTTTCATTTTCTCACAGGTCATGAGTCTTGTCATTCTTTTGTGGGTACACTAAGTTTTAATTCAGTTTATCGGAACTCTTCTCGAAGAATCTGTACTCGGTCTCTTGTCTCCTAAGCTCACAACTTACTCATGATTCTATGCTTTCCCGTGTAGCGGGAAAAATGTACGGGTGCGAATTTTCTTTGGACATGGCTGGGGGTCATCTGAAAATTTGCGTTACGGAAGATAGTGTAACCTAACAACAGTGCAGGCTGTGATGGAAGGTATGGATGGATGTTCGGACAACGTTACCTAGCAACTGTGCAGGCTGTGATGGAAGGTATGGATGGATGTTCGGACAACGTTACCTAGCAACTGTGCAGGCTGTGATGTAAGGTATGGGTGGATGTCCAGACAACGTTACCTAGAAATTGTGCAGGGTGTGATGTAAGGTATGGATGGATGTCCAGACAACGTTACCTAGCAACTGTGCAGGCTGTGATGTAAGGTATGGATGGATGTCCAGACAACGTTACCTAGCAACTGTGCAGGCTGTGATGTAAGGTATGGATGGATGTCCAGACAACGTTACCTAGCAACTGTGCAGGCTGTGATGTAAGGTATGGATGGATGTCCAGACAACGTTACCTAGAAATTGTGCAGGCTGTGATGTATGGTATGGATGGATGTTCGGACAACGTTACCTAGCAACTGTGCAGGCTGTGATGTAAGGTATGGATGGATGTCCAGACAACGTTACCTAGAAATTGTGCAGGGTGTGATGTAAGGTATGGATGGATGTCCAGACAACGTTACCTAGAAATTGTGCAGGCTGTGATGTATGGTATGGATGGATGTTCGGACAACGTTACCTAGCAACTGTGCAGGCTGTGATGTAAGGTATGGATGGATGTCCAGACAACGTTACCTAGAAATTGTGCAGGCTGTGATGTATGGTATGGATGGATGTTCGGACAACGTTACCTAGCAACTGTGCAGGCTGTGATGTAAGGTATGGATGGATGTCCAGACAACGTTACCTAGAAATTGTGCAGGGTGTGATGTAAGGTATGGATGGATGTCCAGACAACGTTACCTAGCAACTGTGCAGGCTGTGATGTAAGGTATGGATTGATGTCCAGACAACGTTACCTAGCAACTGTGCAGGCTGTGATGTATGGATGGATGTCCAGACAACGTTACCCAGCAACTGTGCAGGCTGTGATGTAAGGTATGGATGGATGTCCAGACAACGTTACCTAGCAACTGTGCAGGCTGTGATGTAAGGTATGGATGGATGGCCAGACTATGTTACCTAACAACCGTGCAGGCTATGTCTTATGGTTGGTTGCCATCTGAAATTAGCAGCCATTGATGGATGACAATGACCGGGACACATATTTGTGTTCATTTGATTTTCCAAAGGGAAAAGTCGTTTCTTGTTTTGGCTTAATTTGCGCCATTTCTCATATTCCTCATCCAGCCCCTATGAATGAATGAATGAATGACGGTTTGTTTATTTTTGTTATTCAGGTAGTGATTACGCCATGTCTGACATTAAAAGAAAGTTCTGAAACGAATGTTTTTGGTCCGACTCGTTGGCTGAATGGTCAGCGTACTGGCTTTCGATTCAGAATGTACCGAGTTCGATTCCCGGCCGGGTCGGACATTTTAATCGCTTTTGGTTAATCCTTCTGGCTTGGGGACTGAGTGTTTGTGTCCGCCTCAACACACTCTTCATATTCAGGCAACATACTACACTGCCAACCACCACAGAAACACGCAATGGTGATTACATCCCTTCACATAGGGTTGGCGCCAGGAAGGGCATCCGGTCGTAAAACAGGGTCAAATCCGCATGTGCGACGCAGTTCGCACCCTCGACCCCACAGGTGTGTGAAAAGAGGTAGGAAAAGAAGATGAAACGAATGTTGTTAATATATCACATGTGGCAACGTGGATGTGGTGTGAGCTTGTAAATCACCAAAATATTACTTCAAAGAAGCACACTGATCAGATCATTTCGGAAGGAGAATTGTACATGATGCATAACTGAGAAATAAAGACGGTGATGGTAATAATGATTCAAAGAACACGAAATCGCTGACATCAGTTCATGCAAATCAAGGGCGAGTAGTGGTGAAATAGTGTTGCTAAGTCTAAAGGCACACATATGCGTAATATACTGTACTGTGAAGGCCTCGTAGAGTTAGAATACCACCTATTGTTGTAATTGAATTATTATTATTATTATTATTATTATTATTATTATTATTATTATTATTATTATTATTATTATTATTATTATTATTATTGCTGAACTAACCGCAGGTGTTCTCTTGTTTCAGGTAGGTGCTTCCACTGATGACGCTCATTGAAGATTGTAAGTAGCATGTCTGACCGCACCAGAAATTGACACCAGTTGCATCCATACATACATAAGGTACATTGCTCAGAATTATAAATATAGTGGTTTCTCTGGATCGCTCGTGTCCACAGTAAGAAGGAAATGCAATTTTTCCGTCATGTCTGTCTGTCTGTCTGTCTGTCTGTCTGTCTGTCTGTCTGTCTGTCTGTCTGTCTGTCTGTCTGTCTGTCTGTCTGTCTGTCTGTCTGTCTGTCTGTCTGTCTGTCTGTCTGTCTGTATACACTGTCTGACAAAAAATTGAAGCACCCAGAGGAAATGGTCGGATGTCAATGTAACTTCCAACATGTACACATCATCGACGGGTAAGCACATGCTTATTGCTGTTGCAATTCTCTGTAACAGGTAGACCGGCCACAAAGTACATTAGTTTTGTTCTCATGTCTGGTAAGGTATACTAAGGGGCGTGAACAGCGTCAGATGATCACTATGAAGGACTCAGAGATTTTTTTTTTTTTTTGCTAGTTGCTTTACGTTGCACCGACACAGATAGGTCATATGGCGACGATGGGACAGGAAAGGCCAAGGAAGGGGAAGGAAGCGTCTGTGGCCTTAATTAAGGTACAGCCCCAGCATTTGCCTGGTGTGAAAATGGGAAACCACGGAAAACCATCTTCAGGGCTGCCGACAGTGGGATTCGAACCCACTATCTCCCGGATGCGAGCTCACAGCTGCGCGCCCCTAACCGCACGGCCAACTCGCCCGGTAGGACTCGGAGATGCCACGTACTCGTGTGAGACAGCGTTATCAGCACCTGACAGACGGTTTTTTTTTTTTTTTTTTTTTTTTTTTTTTTGCAAGTTGCTTTACGTCGCACGGACACAGATATGGCTTATGGCGACGATGGGACAGGAAGGGGCTAGGAGTGGGAAGGAAGCGCCCGTGGCCTTTATTAAGGTACAGCCCTGACAGAGTTTGAAAGGGGCATCATTGTTGGACTCCATTTGGCTGGCTGGTCGAATCGTGCAATATCCAGATGTGTGTGGCTTTCGGATGTAACAGTGGTCCCATGTCGGACTGCTCGGGAAAGCGAGGGTAGGCATACTCGTCGTCAAAGCTTCCGGTCAACCACGTCTGGTCCCCAAAAAGGGAGGATCGCCGTATTGTGCACCAAGCTCATCGTAACCCCTTCACAGCTGCGCCTGTCATCCGAGTACAAGTAATGTATTCCCTGCAACATTCTGTGTTATCCTGCAACACTGATCGGAGACCAGCAGCAGCCGGAGTACGGAATTACAGTCCCATGCGTCGGCTACCGTTAACACCACAACACAGACGGTTGCGTTTTGAGTTGTGCTGTGACTGGGAAGTATGAACTGCTGATGAATAGCGTCATATTGTGTTCAGAGATGAATCGCGGTTATGCACTACCGAGTATGACAATCATCTGCGAGTATGACAGCGACTTGGGAAGAGGTCGTTTTCTTCCGATGTTTTGGAGAGGCACAGCGGTGGTGTGGGGAGCCATCGGGTTCGATTTCAGGTTATTGCTGGTAGTGATTGTGGCAACTCTGAGGGCACAACTGTACGTGTAAGCTCTCATGCGACAGTATCGTTGTGCCGTTTTTCAACAGGACAATGCTCGTCCACACACGGCACATCTGCCCCTGATAGAACATGTCTGGGACCAGCTCGGACGTCAACTCTGTCCCAGTGCCAATATCTAGGATATCAGGTACCAGTTACAACAGGTGTGGGCCAGATTGCCTCACGAGGATGCAGCGGCTTCAAGACAACCTTCCCAACATAATCTGTGCATCCCAGGCCAGAGGGGGCGCAATATCATGCTGATAAGTGGGCTCGTACAGCCAAGTTTTTTCTAAATTTGATTCTATTTTGTAATAACTGAAATAACATCGCACACCCTCTCAACACGTGAAGTCTCATTTCCTTTCCTCGTCCCTTTCTGGGTGCTTCACTTTTGTTTGTCAGGCAGTGAAATTTGTATGTACGCACATCACAAAAACATGCCTGAACAGGATTTACTGAAAATTGGTATGTTAAGTCAAGGAATAAAACAGTACACTTTAGGGTATAAATAATTTTATTCACTCTGGGTGAAATGGTAGTTTAGGGGAAGTCTTGAAACGTAATTATCATATATATACCGGTACGTTATTAGTGGTTCTATCGATAAATACTGCTCTAAAAAGTTATATAGAGCGCACTTTCCTATCGTTTATGTCTTGTACAGTTTCACCGTACCGGCTATGACAACAGAGATATTCACGAATTAAACTTTAGTTGCTTGGTCCATATCAACGCCGAGCATTGCCAACATGGAAATATTGTTCAGTCGTGTTAACTGGCGATGGTGCTGGTTATCGTCCCAATTGTCTTAAGATGAGCTATCGCGTGCTCATCAGCCCATGCCGAAAAGGAAAATTGGGAAGATTATTATCAAAATGAGAAAAAATCGTGAAGGATAGATCGCTTGAAGAATAAAGCAAGGAGTCATGAAAGGAGGAAGAAGGACTTCCATTACATTGAATGCCCTAATATCAAAGAGTCTTTTCTGCTATCACTCATCTCCGATGTATGGCATTACTGCTGTGTGCCGCATGAGCTAAGGGAATTACCTATCCAGGTAGAACAGTCTGTTTGAATATTGGCGGGAAGTATCAGGAAGCTTCGTTAACTTTCTCTCGTAGCAGCCATTCGTCTGGTTTATAGATGTTCTGATAAATACTGGTTCATTATAGTTTTAAAGCTATTCGATTCCCATTTGAGGTCCTGGTAGGAATGGGGAGTGTGCACACTTAACAAAAAACGGCAGAGCTCTGTTCACCCCTGTCCGTGGCCGTGTCATTCCAGCTGTGGAAATTGGCAGTGTTAAAACGTTAGCCTAGTACTGTTCGTGAAAATTGAGAAAATGTGCTTGTTTTCATTTGATAGAGGGTTTAACCGCGACATTCCAGTCGGTTAATATTGTATTCTGACAAGAATACTGACGTAATTTCAATTACTAATGTTTAGTTCAGTTTAATACTTGTCCGTGCCATTTACTGCATCAGGGGAAAGTGGGTGGGTTTAATCAAACTTGGTTAGAATAAGGCAGAGTAGGATCTCAGTTTTAAGATGTCTATGACAGTAACGAATAATGACAATTTTTTTCAGGACAATTCCTTCAATATTTCGGCATGATTGGACGATCGAATAAAAAACATGTTAAAGATTTGATTTCAGAGAGATAGCATAATTTAATATGTAATAATTGTATTTTTCAGACTAACCATCGTATTCGCCATAAAATTTCCTTAAATCTACAAAGCATTGGCCAAAAGAGCTCAGTTTTCCTTCACGATGTCACAGATTAGAAGGAAAGTTCACTCCAGTCCATGCGCTAAATTCTAGTGCGCATGATTAATGTCCGCCAAATTGAAACAGAGTAAATTACTACCACACCTAGCTTTTAGTAAACGCTTTGTTTTAAACCTTGTGAGCTCTGTCTTTTAAACAGTAAACAGCCGCAGAATGTACCTTCAAGTGAACACGTGTTTTATACATTCTGAATGTTACATTTATAAATTTATTGCTTTACATAGAATATTTGTGAGAAAAAGCTTACCGTTGGTCTTCGAGACCGAGTTGGAAAAATAATTCCAGCACAAATAAAAACAAGCTCTATCAGGTTTCAAAAATTTAACAATGGCGAGTAGAACTAGTTTGTAACCTATTGTACAACAGAACATTCAAAGTAAATAGTCTGTACAATTCAAATTTTTAGTCGTAAAATAGTGAAATCCGATGCAAAGAAATGAATTCTACACAGCATAAGAGAGGATTTGTTACCGAGTTCGATAGCTGCAGTCGCTTAAGTGCGGCCAGTATCCAGTAATCGGGAGATAGTGGGTTCCAACCCCACTGTCGGCAGCCCTGAAGATGGTTTTCCATGGTTTCCCATTTTCACACCAGGCAAATGCCGGGGATGTACCGTAATTAAGGCCACGGCCGATTCCTACCAATTCCTAGGCCTTTCCTATCCCATCGTCGCCATAAGACATATCTGTGTCGGCTGCGACGTTAAGCAAAAAAAGAGGATTTGTTAAAACAATATGTCATTGATTTGAATAAAAATCTGCACAGTATTTGAATATTAATGTTTTTATATTTTCTAAGAAACGTTATGAAACATGCCCAGATATTCGATATTTCCGTCCATTTCTGTTTATCTGATTATCTAATCATAATTGTGAAAATACTGTCAATTTACAGCGCGTGAAGTAGTGGAAATACTTTGGATTTGTAAAATTGCCAACAACTGCAGAAACACTGTCTGTTATAATCGTGGCCGGGCTGAAGTATATAAATCAAAAGTAGCAGCATTTCAGGACATAATTTTGAAATTTTATAAACAGAGACACAGAGCGGATTGTTTGAAGAACAGGCCTACATCAACATATTTCAGAAAATTGAATTTTATATTTTAATAGTAATTTCCTTCTGCTAACTTGAAAATTAAATCTATGAGGGCCCGACATAACATTACATGCCTTATACTCTTACTTCCTGGCACGAAACATATTACAGAAGGTCGTTCGGAATCTCTGGGGGCGATGCTTGAATGGTGATTATCTTATGAAAAGCCATGTCTTCACCAACGATGATGCTCAAAATGAAAGCCAGAATTTCTAGCTAGAGCCCGACAATGTAATTTCCACTGCAGTAGAATTTTTCGCAGAGCTAGAATATGTCTTATCCCACTCCTCGTGACAGGCTTTCCAGAATCAATTGATAGTGCCTGGAAGTCTATTTCTTAAGGCCCTTTTTGGGAGTCCAAATGCACAGAAGTGACCCATCGGGTGCCTTCACCGGAATGTCAGTAAAAGAAATTGCAGAAATTGCACGGAATCCAGTTGCATCTCCATTCTCTCTTAGACAAGTCTAACGAAAGTTGTGGCTGGATACTTTATCTTGATGTACACATACCTGATTTTGCGCCCTCGCATACAGTGCTGGGATATCTGTGTTGTAAATGGGTGTTAGAGTTTCTTGATGATAGTGTGAAGACTTCACCTACACATCCAGTTACATCTCCATTCTCTCTTAGACAAGTCTAACGAAAGTTGTGGCTGGATACTTTCTCTTGATGCACACATACCTGATTTTGCGCCCTCGCATACAGTGCTGGGATATCTGTGTTGTCAATGGGTGTTAGAGTTCCTTGATGATAGTGTGAAGACTTCACCTACACATCCAGTTACATCTCCATTCTCTCTTAGACAAGTCTAACGAAAGTTGTGGCTGGATACTTTATCTTGATGTACACATACCTGATTTTTCGCCCTCGCATACAGTGCTGGGATATCTGTGTTGTCAATGGGTGTTAGAGTTCCTTGATGATAGTGTGAAGACTTCACCTACACATCCAGTTACATCTCCATTCTCTCTTAGACAAGTCTAACGAAAGTTGTGGCTGGATACTTTATCTTGATGTACACATACCTGATTTTTCGCCCTCGCATACAGTGCTGGGATATCTGTGTTGTCAATGGGTGTTAGAGTTCCTTGATGATAGTGTGAAGACTTCACCTACACATCCAGTTACATCTCCATTCTCTCTTAGACAAGTCTAACGAAAGTTGTGGCTGGATACTTTATCTTGATGTACACATACCTGATTTTTCGCCCTCGCATACAGTGCTGGGATATCTGTGTTGTCAATGGGTGTTAGAGTTCCTTGATGATAGTGTGAAGACTTCACCTACACATCCAGTTACATCTCCATTCTCTCTTAGACAAGTCTAACGAAAGTTGTGGCTGGATACTTTATCTTGATGTACACATACCTGATTTTTCGCCCTCGCATACAGTGCTGGGATATCTGTCTTGTAAATGGGTGTTTGAGTTTCTTGCTGTTAGTGTGTAGACTTCACCTACACATTACTAGCGACACGGCGAATGCTTAACTTGTCATTGTACTGTAGCGATGATCATGAAACCCGTTGCAAAACTTTCCATGCATTCTACATACAATGTTTGATTTTTTTTTTAAATTGTCTCTAGGTCAACAGTAAATCGAGCGGGTTTGTTACATTCAATACGGTACACATATACTTCGTCTAATGCCACCACATGTTTCCATCTCTCCCCTGCCAAATAGGCCTCATGCAGCTCTCTTGCGTCAGTGCGACGTTCCGAAATGTGACGGGGCAACAGCTTGTGAATTCGGCGCTTATACCGCTTTTCTAACTGCAGGTCCTTGTTGATTAGGGTGTTAACTGTTTAAACAGACGTCCCAACTTACGTGCGATAGTCCTTTCTGGGGCAGGGTTACCACCTGAGAAAAGGGTCTTCACTTTCCTCACCACTTGTGGTGTACGACTTGTGACTGGTTGTGGATTTGCCTGATTTTCCCTCTGGAATTAAGCCCTGTCGGCCTTTGCCTTTTCTGTTCAATACAGCACTGATCCCGTTCTTTTATATCGAGAAATTACTCTTCTTTCAAATTCCTTGGGTTGCACAAAAGCTATATTATCATCGGAAAAGGCTGTTATGTAGCCCTCACAATAAGGGTCAATCCGCTTCGGCATCGTTGCAGCCAATGTCACGAAACTCTACACATACGTTCTCATTATTGATGTGAATCATCACTCTCCGTGCTAAAGTTGATAACAGCGCCACCAGCAGCTTTCAAACTCGTCGCCAGAGATCCCAAACGGCCTTCTGTATCATGGAAAGGAAAAAAAATTCAAATATATGTTTCGAAAGATAAATAAGCTGACATTCATTTTGACGAATTCCGGTAAACTCCCTATAACTGTAAGGAAATTTAATTGTTAAGAATTGTAATTCTGTGCGGAATTGTGAAAACGAAAACCTACAAC
Source organism: Anabrus simplex (assembly GCF_040414725.1). Taxonomy (NCBI): domain Eukaryota; kingdom Metazoa; phylum Arthropoda; class Insecta; order Orthoptera; family Tettigoniidae; genus Anabrus; species Anabrus simplex. The sequence continues at coordinate 226,632,969 of NC_090268.1, read as the reverse complement.
CTGTTTTGTAGTCATGACCGGGTCAGGTATGTAATGAATGAATCATATATAAGCTATTAGTACGATGGGGTCGCCACTCCCACAGTGGTTTTTAGTAATGACTGATGGATGGTATGAAATAAGAATGGAGAGTGTTGCTGGAATGAAAGATGACAGGGAAAACGGAAGTACCTGGAGAAAAACCTGTCCCGCCTCCAAATCTCACTTGGAGTGACCGGGATTTGAACCACGGTATCCAGCGGTGAGAGACCGACGCGCTGCCGTCTGAGCCACGGAGGCTCTCCGCTGTGCGGAATTGTAACTGTGAAAAGTGAATTGTGGTGAGTTCCCCACATGCACATACATAAAAGATAACTTCACTCGTAACTCAAAGTATCCAAAAGAAAAGAAAGGCTTTTGTTATTTCAGAAATATAGGTACTTAAGCAAGGAAGAAACCATCTTCGTTTAGCTTAAACTTTAACTGTTGACGTCTTAGCGATTTCAAATGACTTAAATTGCATGGCCGTGGTCCATGAGAAGTCGTGACGTCGCTCCTTGGCAGGCTGTGATCTCTTAATAGCACCCGGCGCGCCAAGCTACTTGTTCACCGACATACCAGCGAACAAGGAGTCGTTTCCGTGCAGCAGACACGGAAATCTATATATGAATCATTTGTTTTTGAAATAATATAGATTACTGGTTACTTTTTGCTAACAGTGGAGTTAGATTGATATCGAGAGTTTTAGAAATGTCATTAAGTCAGTGATTCAATCTGTTTCTACACTTACGTTCTCCACGTAAGTGTAGAAACAGATCCCAGATTGTTCCGATTACGTTATATATCCGACTTCAACGTTGGTCAGTTAAAGGATTGTTGTTCCGTAGCAGGTGAGGCACTACAAAATACACCTGGAACATTTTGAAAGGTTTAGGTATCCCCAAAAACACTCAACAAAATCGTAATTGGCATTATCAAGACCACCGCCTTTAATTTCATAATTGTCTACTTTTTCCTATTTGATTTACGTCGCACCGACACAAATAGGTCTCTTGGTGAGGATGGGATAGGCCATAGCCTTATTTAAGGTACAGCCCCAGCATTTGACGGGTGCGTAAATGGAAAAACCACGGAAAACGATCCTCCCGAATGCAAGTTCACAGCTGGGCCATAATTGTCAATCTGGCCCACTGTGTTTGATAATCCCTATGAATATGTTGCATTTTCCTTCCGTAAATCATGAATCCAAGCCGTTATTCATATGTGCATAGGAATTATTTATTTATTTTCCTGAATTCTACCTTTACGCCTGCTATAGTTTTTGAAAAACACAGGAGCCTATTGATCACAGGCGGTACGTGTGCTGATGTTCTTATGAAAATATGTACATGAAAGATCTCCCATATCTTTGGACTTCCGTAAGAGCAGCAATGAGTCGCCTTATCAGTGATAATTAGACATTGGATTTGTGTTCAAATTCATATTTTGTATGCCGATATGTGGACCTTCAAAACCGACAAGGGCGTGCGTGTGAAGGTGAAATTATACGACGCATATATGTGCATATTTGCATATATTTGAGATTAAATTTCGGATTTATTGTGCATGTTTTCGACTATGCTTTACAAGATATCTTCAAAAAAATGTAAAGTGATTAATGCCGTGAACTCTTTTGGCAATGAAACGGTTCAAAGGGAACTGGCACTTATCAAGACACACTTCCATATCATACCCGAATCAATGACGAAGGTAGAAACACGCGGATTGCGCCTTGGTGTTTCACTGGAGATTATGGAAAATGTGAAGCGAGAACTGGAAGGTATCCCAGCAAACCTCGGACTCCGTCTGCAAACAACATACCGTGAAGTCCTTAAACGAAATGTGGGCTACGACGTTATGATAGCTATAAAGAATATTTGGCTGGTACTGATCATGTAGATCTACCAGAATGTTTAACACCTACACTCGCTCCATAATTCAAGTACTGTCCTGTTACATCCACAGATGTAGAGAGATCATTCTCCTCATTGAAGCTAGTTTTAACAGATTTATATGAGAAAACTTGGAGAAGATTGTTGTAGTGTACTACAAAGCAAATTATGGACAGGAAGAGTAGGGTGTGAAGTGTAAAACGAAAAAGGATTGTGTATTTAAATGCGTTTCTACACGTTTGTGAGTTTTTACAACGTTTTATTACAACCTTACTAATTGATTTACCATGTGTAATAATTAACACACTGTGTGTTATCTAGGAGAAGTGTGCCTATGTTTTAACAGCGAATAGTCATTGATTGATACGTCTCACAAACAATGCGTGAATTGCTCGTACTAGTGGAACACACCGGGCGAGTTGGCCGTGCGCGTAGAGGCGCGCGGCTGTGAGCTTGCATCCGGGAGATAGTAGGTTCGAATCCCACTATCGGCAGCCCTGAAAATGTTTTTCCGTGGTTTCCCATTTTCACACCAGGCAAATGCTGGGGCTGTACCTTAATTAAGGCCACGGCCGCTTCCTTCCAACTCCTAGGCCTTCCCTATCCCATCGTCGCCATAAGACCTATCTGTGTCGGTGCGACGTAAAGCCCCTAGCAAAAAAAAAAAAAACTAGTGAAACAGCCGCAGCTAATTATTCTGTACTGGTGTGTGTGAATCGCGTCAGTCTAGTAAAAGAAGCTTACGTTTGCATTTCATACAAATGTTAGATAGTATGAAAATAAGTGCATATTTCATCACTTTCTGCAGCATAGTTGCATGCATATAAATCTAATATCTAGAAATGAGTAAGGCGAGGATATTTCCTAAAATACCTATTTGTTCAGGAAAGTGCTAGACATGAAGAGTAAAGTTAAAAATCCGTAAAAAATAAAAAGAATTGTTAGTGCCGATAAAATGCACATCTCCTATTTTGCCTCTTTAACCCTAGTTTAATCGCGCGAGTAAACTCTGCGGTTCAAAATTCGCGTATTTCATCGCTTGATCCATATTTTTCTGCGGAATTATTTTCAGTGTCTTTCAGTGCAGGAACCTTAGGTTACTTTTTTCGTAATTCTTCAAAACAAGAAACAGTGCAACATGCCCCTCAATAACAGTGAATGAACTAATGAAATTAAATTCGTAGGACTCGCCATGATGTACGTTGATCGTGCCATGTGGAGCAATTGCTAAATACAAGTTTAGAAGAACAAAACAGTAAGGTCGTCGACCTTGCAGACAAGAAGTCTTGTTAATTTTGAATCCGAACTTAGGTTGTCAGCAAATCTTCTCCATTCCTGCCTGTAACCCGTTAATTTCTTCATTTCCTTATATAAGCCTGCTCCTGCATCTTCTCTGATGTATGTATAGCAGGGGTTTCCAAGTAGTAAGGACTCGAGGGCCACATTGGCAACCTTAGGCATGATCACGGCCTGCACTTTAATAATACGCCAATTTTCGTATAATTCCGCAAATAGATCAGAGGTACCGGTATGAAAATGAAACGAAGGTTCAATAATTTTAATTACTTAAACACTATTTGCAATTGCATAAAAGAGTGAAATTAAAAGTAAACACTACTATAACCAGGACAATTGAATTTTGAAGAAGAGCATCCAAAAATGTCAGTTCATTTGAATAAATATTTGACAAATGGAAAAAAGGAAAATAATACTTAGACGAACTGATATTAACGATGTAGTAAAAAACGCAAAGGACAATTTACTTGGGGTAGTGTGAGGGGAACAATGGTATACATTTTAAGAGCCTAAAATTCCAGCAATGTACTTCCAGGAGTGTTCCCCTAAAAATATCTGCGAATGTGCAGCACTGTGTACCAGCCAGTAATAAATGTGAGAGAAGAACGAAGATTTGAACTCGCTTCGTACACCAATGAAAATTAAAGTATTTCTTGGTATTCATTGCATGCTACGTTGAATGAAATACCCACTGTGAGATTGGCATGGATCCCATAATGGGTAAGACCAAGCACTGGCATTTGTGAGGGCTCATTTTCTGCCAAAATTCGGATGTTAAATTTTTTATATAAAAATAATCTATTTAGATCAAGTGAATACTTAAAATAGGAAATAATATTAAAGAATGAATTCATTCTGACTTCGGTCTGTGTTTGTTTGTCCAACTCTTGTCCCATTTCTCTACGGGGTCGGGTATGAGGTGAGATGGATCTGTCGTGGCGGGTTTTTATGATTATAGTTGTAAGGCTAGCTGCCCTTCTCCACACCCCCTTCCCCGACACCATCTTAGAGGGGCCCAACCTCAGAGGATTATAGTTTTAAGGCTAGCTGCCCTTCTCGACATACCCCTTCCCCGACACCATCTTCGAGAGGGGGTCTAACCTCAGAAGGTATCTTCAGTCATTGTATCACCTCTTGACGTCAACCTCATTAGAGGAGTTAATGACATGAAATGAATCACGTGATATATGATACTAGGAAGGGAGAGGCTGAAACCCTGTGCCGGCACAGAGCCTACTGCTGTTGAATAGCACCAAGGGGTTTGCTCAAGGCTTATCGTCCCTTTCCGACGGACGAATCACCATCAACACATCATATGCCCTCAATCCATATGAGCACTGTGGAGAGGTTTGGAATTTAATTCAGGCTTTTGGCACGCAATCTAATGATTACAAACTGTATACCACCACCTCCCCTACCCTGCCGGCCAACATTCTGATGGTGAACATTTTTTCGACCAACGGGACTCGAACCGGCTAACCTCTGTGTCAGACCGTTTAGACTTCAGGGCCTTAACGATCGCGGCCACCAGGCGGGCCTGACTTGGGTCTATACTGTAACATTGGTATAAAAATAATCCATTTTAGAACGAGCTATGAATTTTTTGTAAATTTTCTTCACATTTATTTTTAAAAATTAAAAAAGACCTCGCGGGCCGCATTTGCAAACCCTGGTCTAGAGTATTGCAGTCTAGATCTTCCTCTTGCCTTCTTGTCTTGAATCAGTGCTTCCATGTCATTAACTGTAACACTCTTGCGCTGTACGGATGGCCAATTAAGTGGTCTCTTTTCTTTCTTATTGTTGATAATGAAGATCCTTTTTCACCTATTCAACTAAGAATTTCTTCATTTTTTAGTTTCGCTGTCCATGAGATCCTTTCCATCCTCCTCCAGCACCACATCTCAAATGCCTCCAGACGTCTCCTATCGCATGCAGCACGTTTCTGAGCCATACAAGGCCACGCATCAGACAGCACTTTATAAATCTCTTTTTAGTCTACACATTTAGGTTCTTTGCTGCAAGCAGCACCCTTTTCTTGTAATAGGCGACCTTTGCCTGTGCAATTCTGCCCTTTTCCTGTCTCAATTGATTTTACTGCCTAAGTAGGTCTGAGTGGTAAATGACGACTGCAATAAAGAAGGGTAGCCTACATGGGAAAAATATCAGGGTCACATAAAGCAAATAGTTCAGGAGAGCAAATTGAAAGTTTGAAGACTCACATGAAACAGAATTTCAGACCTAGAGAATTTATGCCTTGATAACATCAAGGAACCATATGTTTGGAGCAAACACGCACATTTGTTCACTACTTTTGCAGTAATTGTTGTTATAAATGAATTAAGAGTAGCATCACGCAATGGACCCTGATCGTTTTTTCCTGAAATTAATTACAAAAAGTATTGTTGTTATTATTCCGTGACCAAAATAGGATAGTTTGTATTGCAGGCATATTGTTCCATCATACAGTAACAGAAAATGCCTAGTTAATAATAAAAATGAACACTTATTACTAAAACGTGTCCTTTTTTTAGATTTCAGTAAAAATTGGAAGTTTGCTTCTTTCTTTCAATTCAAAACTAACGACACTTCAATGTTTTACATTCCCTGAGTACTGCAAAATATTAAAATACGTGAGCACGGTAATAAACATTATTGGTACTTAAATTACGAAGAGGAAGGTTTGTTCCAAAATCTATTGCAATTGGTTAACATGCTTCTGGTTCCTCCCTGGCTCGCCTTCTCCTCTGATAAAACGTATTATCTCTTAATTTGTGCAGATTCATTTTCATCGACGGAGCAGCTGTTACATTTTCTGAGCATAATGTGATGATAGTTTCAATTTCTCAACCTCAGATCTCTTTTCATTTGCTTTATGTTCGTCACATGTACAACACGTATCAGCATGTGGACACCCAAAGGATATATTGGATATTGTAACAAAAATGTCCCTATATTTTTCATGGGAAACATTGCTTGCTGGATATTTCTCGTAACACATTTCATTCGTTTTCTTAGCACGAAGTTCTTCTGGCAAATACAGTATATTCTCTTCGATTCATTCACACTATGTGGGTCTCTTTGTTAGTTGACAATTCACCTCTAAAACATTACCTCATCATCAGTACACGTATCTGTATTAATTTTAATACACTTGAAGCAACAAGAACTAAACAAAACCCGCATGGTCACAGCAGACAAACAATACAATACAGAAACCAGCAGGAAGCAGCAGCTGTAAGCACACGGCATGCGCACGCGCTCTAGAGACCCTGATCGTTAGTTCATACAACGCTCACATTTCAACTGTGTGTTTCTCGGACGCAATTCGTTCATTCTTAGTCATATGCAGCGAGATGATAGACCCTCATACTAGTTACTTACCGGTAGTAATATCTCTTTTCTTTTTACATTTGGTGGACCGTGATCTTCAATCAATCAAATCAATAAATACTGATTTGCATTTAGGGCAGTCACCCAGGTGGCAGATTCCCTATCTGTTATTTTCCTAGCCTTTTCTTAAATGATTTAAAAGAAATTGGAAATTTATTGAACATCTCCCTTGGCAAGTTATTCCAGTCCCTAACTCCCCTTCCTATAAATGAATATTTTTCCCCAATTCCTCTTGAATTCCAGTTTTATCTTCATATTGTGATCTTTCCTACTTTTAAAGACGCCACTAAAATTTATTGGTCTACTAATGCCATTCCGCGCCATCTCTCCACTGACAGCTCGGAACGTACCACTTAGCCGAGCAGTTCGTCTCCTTTCTCCCAGTTCTTCCCAACCCAAACTTTGCAACATTTTTATAACGTTGCTCTTCTGTCGGAAATCACCCAGAACAAATCGAGCTGCTTTTCTTTGGATGTTTTCCAGTTTTTGAATCAAGTAATCCTGGTGAGGGTCCCATACACTGAAACTATACTCTAGTTGGGATCTTACCAGAGACATATGCCCTCTCCTTTACATCCTTACCACAACCCCTAAACACGCTCATAACCATGTGCACAGATCTGTACCCTTTATTTACAATTCCATTTATGTGATTACCCCAATGAAGATCTTTCCTTATATTAACACCTAAGATACTTACAATGATGTCCAAAGGGAACTTTCACCCCACCAACGCAGTAATTAAAACTGAGAGGACTTTTCCTATTTGTGAAACTCACAACCTGACTTCTAACCCCGTTTATCAACATACCATTGCCTGCTGTCCATCTCACAACATTATCGAGGTCACGTTGCAGTTGCTCACAATCTTTTAACTTATTTATTACTCTATACAGAATAATACATAATATCATCCGCAAAAGCCTCTGATTCCACTCCAGTAATACTGCCTTGAGGAATTCCCCTCTTAATTATTACACGGTCAGATAAAGCTGTAGCCTTCATGCTGTTGCAAACCATAATTTCAGTCTAATTTTCATGTCATAATTCTCTCTCAATATCTTGTGCATTATTGCTAAGGTTTGTTGTAGTTTACACAAGAAGTATACACTGAAATATAGGTAATTTTGTCGGATTGACTAAAATCGTTCCTCCCCTTGGGTATCGATTTTTGTGCAGGAATTAGATAAAAGGAACACATTATTAATGTGAAGTGGTTGTAATCTAATTCAGCAAAATGTAGCATTGATTAAGTGTTTTATGTGGATAAATGCCCATATTGGAGTTTTCATCAGAGTAGGAAAAAGAAAATTGAATTGTTTGATAGAGAATAAATTTAAACCACTTGGAGGTCTAAATGTTGCTTGTCCACGATTTCTGCAGGTAAATCTGTTTTAATAGTTCTACAAGGTGACACGGATGAGTCGCGCATGAGAGAAACGTTCAAGTGATGAGAGTCGTCACTCGCAGACAGGAAGTGCAGTCTAGACACCTTCAAATGAGTGAAGGGGTGGGGAGAGAAGTCCTAAATAAAATCAACCGGGAAGGAATCTCCGTGCGCCACTTTTATTGCCTTAAAACGTTGCTCTTTACTTTTCTTACTTATTTTTGGTGATCGATCACATCCTCTGATGTTGAGAGACATTTAGGAATGTTTCTCTTCTTTGCATCATAGACCATGGACTAGTTTGATGCAGCTTTGCATGATACACTATCTTTGTCATTTCTACATAACTACCAACCTGCTTGGTCTACCCCTACCATCCTTACCGCGCACTCCTTCGTCAAAACTAACTGAACAAGTCCTGGGTGTCTTAAGATGTGTCCAATCATTCTATCTCCTCTTCTGGTCAAATTTAGCCAAATCGATCTCATGTCACCGATTCCATTCATTATCTCATAATTCCTAATTAGATCTCCCATCTCACCTTCAGCATTCTTCTGTAACACCACATTTCAAAAGTTCTGTTCTCTTTCTTTCTGAGTTAGATATCGTCCGCGTTTCACTTCCATACAACGCCACGCTCCAGAAGAAAGTATTCAGAAACACCTTTTAAATTCCTATATCAGTGTTCGAAGTGAGCAAATTACTTTTCTTAATAAAGGCCTTCTTTGCTTGTGCTATTCTGCATTTTATGTCCTCCTTAGTTCTGCCAACGTTAGTTATTTTACTACCCAAGTAACGATGTTCATTACTTCCTTTAAGACTTCGTTTCCTAATCTAATATTACCTGCATCACCTGACTTCGTACGACTGCACTCCATTACTTTTGTTTTGGACTTATTTACTTTCATCTAGTACTCCTTACTCAAGATTCCGTCCATACCATTCAGCAATTTCTCCAGATCTTCTGCAATCTCAGATAAAATAAAAATATCATCGGCATCCTCTCCAATCATACATATTATTTCTATATTATAGGTAAATCCCTTTTGCGCCTCTCCCGACCAACCAATCTGAACAAATGAGGTGTCAATAGAAAGATAATTTCCTGGAGCAGTGATGAATAACACTGTTCGCTTTATGAATGTAAAGCACTCGTTAAAATAACGCATCTCATTTTCCTTAAAGTTAGCTCAACCTTTGCCGCGGAAAATACTTAGTTGTGCAGGTTCTGGCATCTACCGCTCTTCATGGAAGTATTTCTAACTTAATGTGTCGTGAAGAAAATATTCTAGGCCTTCTTTCAATAGCAAATTGGCTGTCTTTATTCATTATTGTTATGATTAGAGTCCGGATTATTAGGTGCTGATAGGTTAGAATGCAAACTTACTTAAGCCAGTAACAAGTATACCCTACACTGTACAACGGTTATGCTATGAGGTTTGCATAGATATTAGGGGTACAGCCTATAGAACTCCTTGAATTTATTCTACTCTTCCTACATTATGTTACAACGGGTTGCATGACACTTCCTACAAACCAAATTACTTTGCATTCTAACCTGTTACCACCTAAAACTCCGAGCTATAGTTATGATCTTTATCCCATTAAAATTGCCTATCCTATGGCCATTAATAAATCGTATTGTCAAACACTGCAAAGGGCAGGGTTGTTTGCCCGATCCCATGTTCTCGCATGGACAGCTTCACGTAGCTTTCTCTAGAGTAAAGTTTTTCTAATATTTATGTGTCTATAGGGAGTATAATTTAAGCCTTCACACTTCCGGTCGCTGGCTGCGTGAATCCCCAAGCGAGCGCCATATCTGTCAAGCTTGGCGTCATAAGAAGTGTTGACAGCTGACATAGCAGTTCACTAGTAACCATTCGACTTTCATGTAAGGTTATTATCGCGCCTGTTAAGTGCAGTGAATATTTTTGTTCGATTATTATTTGCATAAGAAGAGGAAGCCAGTTAAAAGATGCCTTCGAAAATTCCGTACACAGTTTTCCAGTTCGACAGGACCATCAAAACATTACATGCAATAAATCGTTCACAGGTAATACTGATTCCGTAACTATCAAGGAAAAAGGGCGTAAGGAGAACAGCTCTCATACAATTGAGGTTAGAAGATATACAGGCAAGTCAGTCCACGTATGCCGCTTCGGAGAGTAGCTCAGGGAATAAGTATTTCACATTCGTCAACACATAATGTAGATTTACGACCTTACCGGTCTCATCCAGCCCATAACATACAGCCCAGCCTACAGATTTCATGGCAAAAATACCATTTTGCATTTGGCTAATGAATAGTGTCCTCTATGTTATTGTGGATCCGAAATGTATTTTTATGAGCGACGAAGCATGAATTCATTTGAGTGGATATGTCAGTTTACAGAACAAATCTCACTACAACATGGGAAGCTTGTATACTGGCTCAAGCAGATCACTTTCAACATCATCTTTAAATACTGGCGAGTTCGTTTATTTATTTATGTATGTACACTGACTTAGCGAATGTCATGAGATAGTCACCTAATAGCGTGTGGGGCCTCCTCTGGCCCTCCGAACTACAGTGAGATGCCGTGGAAATGAGTCGACAAGTCCCTGGTAGTCCTCTGGACGCAGCTGACACCAAATCATTTGCAGAACGGCCGCCAATGCTGGTCTGTTCGTGGGTTCAGGATCCATGGCACGGAGCCTGAGTTCCAGGACATCCCAGATATGCTCGATAGGGTACATATCGGGGCTCCTGGGTGGCCATGGCAGTCGTTGGACCTCCGCTACATGTTCCTGGAACCATTCCCGGGCGACGTGGAAGCGATGTGGCGGCGCGTTATCATCCTGAAACACCGCAGAACCGTCTGGGCGCTGGAAGGCCAAAAATGGGTGGAGATGGTCTCTGAGCAGCTCAACAAACCGCGTACCATTCAAAGTCTCTTCCAAAACAACTAGGGGCCCATTCCATACCAGGAAAATGCACCCCAGACCATAAGAGACACCAGCGCCCTGAACCACACCTTCGAGGCTGGCGGGATCCATCGCTTCCTATGGTCTGCGCCATACACGGTACCTCCCATCGGCATGGTGCAGTTGAAATCGTGATTCGTCCGACCATATCACGTTATGCCATTGTTCCAGTGTCCATCCCTGGTGACTGGCGACAAATGCGCGTCGCTGTGCCCGATGGCGTTGGGTTAACAGTAGCACCCGTGTGCGGCGCCGGCTCCCATACCCCATTGAACCCATGTTCCTACGGATTGTCCACTGGGAGACGTGTCTAGCACTGCCTGTGTTGAATTGAGCCGTGATTTGTTGCACGGTTGTCCGTCTGTCACTCAGATGTCGCCGGTCACGGCCATCGAGGGTGGCTGGACGGCCGGTCGTTCGTCTTTTGTGGACGGTGACACTCGCATTCAACCATTCACGATACACCCTGGACACGGTTGATCGTGTGAAGTCAAATTTCCGCACCACTTCCTAAATAGCACTTCCCATCCGTCGGGCACCGACCATCATACCCCGTTCGAACGGTGTCAGCTCACGACGATGTTCCATGTTACACCTGTCACATGCACAGCCACTGCTCACAAGGTCTCCTATACAACTGCCGCTGGCACAGGAGGCGTGTGGTGCGCAGACAACACACCTGCACATCAGTGCTCCGCTATCCCATAACACTTGCTCAGTAAGTGTATTTATTTATTTATTTATTTATTTATTTATTTATTTATTTATTTATTTATTTATTTATTTATTTATTTATTTATTTATTTATTTATTTATTTATTTATTTATTTATTTATTTATTTATTTATTTATTTATTTATTTATTTATTTATTTATTTATTTATTTATTTATTTATTTATTTATTTATTTATTTATTTATTTATTTATTTATTTATTTATTTATTTATTTATTTATTTATTTATTTATTTATTTATTTATTTATTTATTTATTTATTTATTTATTTATTTATTTATTTATTTATTTATTTATTTATTTATTTATTTATTTATTTATTTATTTATTTATTTATTTATTTATTTATTTATTTATTTATTTATTTATTTATTTATTTATTTATTTATTTATTTATTTATTTATTTATTTATTTATTTATTTATTTATTTATTTATTTATTTATTTATTTATTTATTTATTTATTTATTTATTTATTTATTTATTTATTTATTTATTTATTTATTTATTTATTTATTTATTTATTTATTTATTTATTTATTTATTTATTTATTTATTTATTTATTTATTTATTTATTTATTTATTTATTTATTTATTTATTTATTTATTTATTTATTTATTTATTTATTTATTTATTTATTTATTTATTTATTTATTTATTTATTTATTTATTTATTTATTTATTTATTTATTTATTTATTTATTTATTTATTTATTTATTTATTTATTTATTTATTTATTTATTTATTTATTTATTTATTTATTTATTTATTTATTTATTTATTTATTTATTTATTTATTTATTTATTTATTTATTTATTTATTTATTTATTTATTTATTTATTTATTTATTTATTTATTTATTTATTTATTTATTTATTTATTTATTTATTTATTTATTTATTTATTTATTTATTTATTTATTTATTTATGTAGCGCTCAAACTTATAGGCGTGATAAAAGGGCAAAAGAACTATATTTTATCACGATAGGTCTGAGTCGACCCTCTGTGAATGCGGAAAGGGACAAACCATGGGTCACGTCCTTATCTGGACCTCATGTTATCTCCAGTCCACTGTGGAGGTTACACGCAACGATTAAAAACTGATCTGTTGTGATTTAAGAGAATGTTCGTCATTTTCAAGTACCTCAACTATTTTTATATATCCATTTGTGTATATATTTTCATTATTTGAGTTTAATAAGGAAATCATCATAATATTGATTTGTACATACTATTGCGTGTATATTGCTCCTGATACAAATAAGTAAAGTGCAGCTTCTGAGCTTCTCAGTGAATAATTCATTACAGATCCGTGATCATGTAGTAAAACACTTTTCTTTTGGGTTCTTCTACCGTCCTTAGAACGTGGAGTAATGACTTTAGATGCAACCTGTATAACGACGTGTTTCAGGTGGAGCCGTGGGGAACAGACCGATGAAATCAAAGGGCAAGGCTTAGAAATCTATTATTCACCCTTCCTTTCCCTCTGAATGTTGGATCAGGAAGATGAATCATTATCAGCTACTATGTGCGACAGGGGTACGAATGCTGGGGTGTCCCACTGACATTCGGCTCCGAAATGAACTTTGCGAGGAACTTTTGAAGTTACCCAGTCAGCCAGAAGATTCATGAGAACCAATTTCGCTGTCATTTAACTAGATGAGATGAACTTCACCTTGGACATGGAGGAACAGAACAGATGAAGAGGAAGGTCGCGAGAGACTTGGAGAAGATCTATGGAGACTGCCATAAGGGTATCAGAAGATCTGGTTGTAGTACATTCTCAGGACTAGCTGTTCCGACCACAAATGAATTTTGTAGTGTCCATTTGAAAGAAGAATATGTGGCAGAATCAGAAACACGGTTTGAGAATGATCTCAGCATTTTCCTTGTGTTAAAATCTGTAGAATAAAACTGATCCTCGTCACCAGCGAACAACAAAACCAATAAAATTAAAGCAAGCCATCTACAATTCAAAGTGGAGTCGCTCGGCGGGCGGCGCGCAGCCAGGCAACGAGTATTCTTGGCAGCATCGCCAATAGAGCATCTTGACGTCACCAGTAGCATTCTGCATGACCTCCTGCCAAAAATGAGGTCAGCTCTTGGATTGCAGCGTGTCATCGCCGACCAAGTAGAGGATTAATTTTGGAATGCATAGTTTGGAACAGACTGTATCTTGGAACTCGTGTCAACTCGCGCTACCTTAAGTTACTCTGCCCAACTGAGAAGCACGATTTAGTGGACGCCCACACGTCCCAGGCGTCTACATTATTGCCACAGGTCCCTAACATTCCATTAACATGGGCGATATAATTTTAAAAGAATATCGCCCAAAAAAAATACGTTGTACGATGAATGTTTCGAATTTTTTAAACTTTGTATTATTTTCCGATATCTTATGAACCTTCTGGCATGCGTGTGCGACCATTTGCATACGTCATTTTCCCCACCAGGAATCTTGGTTCACCAAGTGAGCGCATACTGCTGCAAGCGAGCAGGCCACATTTGTACACAGTTCCCTACCGTCTCTCATTAGCGAATTTTGTTTAAGAATTTACGTATACGAGTTCCTATCACTAACCAGCCGTATGTCCCATTAAACGAATATTTTGTACCTATTTGCCAAAAGACGAAAGATTGCGGTTACCATCAAACGGCCTTACAATGGACGCTGGAGTAACTTTGAACATCTGTACAGCGATTTGAATGTCCCGCCACTGTGAATTTCTTGAGGGCGCAACTTGGGACATCCTTATTTTTCCAAATTTTCGGGCATAAAATGAAGTCCGGTCCGAATGAAACATGCAGCCTCTCATTAAGAGTTAGTTGCTAATAACATTTTATCTTTGAAACTGTAAGAATTCCTCGCAGTTGAATTTCAAAATTGCCCCAAGTGACCCCCTTTGATGGTATATAAATCGCATAAAATCTACGCACAAAGGCAAAGTAATATCTGAAATAAGAATTTAATGAATGTTAGTAAGAATGGGTCATCTCTCACCGCCATTGACCCAACAGAAACCATTCAAAATCGGTTCCCCCAGAAATCACGCGGAAGCATTAAACCAGATAAGAAACGCGGGCCAGTAGATTTCCTGATGAGCCTCTAAATAATCGATGCTCATTTTCACCCCTAATTTACACATGTGCTTGCTTGCTTTCTTACTTATCCAAAACACCTCATCTTCCCGTTGTCCTGTCTTGCCTTCCAAGTTTTGTTGGTTGTAGTTTTGATTTGTATGAAGTTGATGATTAGGCATCGGGTTTTTAGGCAAAATAGGTTTGAATGTAAACTAATTCGGTTAATAGGGTGTGTCATCTAGTCTGCTCTTACATAATGTAGCGAGAATGGCATAAATTGTAGGTTCTGAAAGGCTGTACCCCTAATGTATATGCAAAACTCATAGCATCAACGTTGTGCACGCTTGCTCGCTTCACTAAGTTTGCTTTTTTTAAAATCTTATTACTGCCAAAAAATCCGAGCTTTATTGATGATTGTCAACCAGCTCTTTGAATGCGCTGTTTCTCCAGGGATGTCGACTTTCCGGTGGTTTCTTTTAATCTCAGTTAGCCTGTTGTTATTTTCTTTCGGTGAGAGGTCAGTCCATCTCCGTGGTGTGACGGTTAGCGCTGTTAGCACCTGGTTC
Organism: Anabrus simplex; assembly: GCF_040414725.1. Lineage (NCBI taxonomy): Eukaryota > Metazoa > Arthropoda > Insecta > Orthoptera > Tettigoniidae > Anabrus > Anabrus simplex. The sequence goes on along the minus strand of NC_090268.1, from coordinate 226,617,635 downwards.
AATTCCCGATACTGCCCAGAAATTTAAGATTGGCAGAAGTAGCCGGTAAGTGGTTTAAGAAAGTACATCCAACTCACTCCCATTGGGTGTGTGCCTGAAAAGAGCTGCTGAGGGCCCGCCTTATATTAGTGAGAGCGCGATGTTAAGAGTAATTTGGTCAGTCTATCATTGCTCATTTTAAGATTATACATAGAATTTAAATTATTTTCTTGAAAATGCATTCATCTTCATCATCTTTCGTTTTGCCGGTTGGAAGGTTTTTCGTTTCCTTGTTTCCTTGTATCTTCTTGTCTTCTTGTTTACCATCTGGAGATTTCTCCTTCCTCTCTCCTTCCATTGCAGTCTCTTCTCAAGCCACCTCATCTTCCACCGCCGGATCTTCCACAGTATCTCTCACTCTTCTTAGTACGTTTTCATATCTTTCCAACTCACTCTTTCTCTTCAAATAAACATTTCTAAAGCTCCCACCCTTCTTTCATTCTGCTTTCAAAGTGTCCATGTTTCTGCTCTATACATTAACACACTGCAATCATAACAAGTTGCTACTTTATTCAGTGATCCACACACCAGCCTTCGTTTCCTGAAGAATGTTTCCTCTTGCTACAGCAATTCCAGTTTTTATCTCATTTGAGCAGCACATATACATTTGGCAACGTTGCTACCAAGGTGTTTCAAACTGTCCACCTAGTCAATGATTTTCTCATCTTCTAATGTAACAGTATTCTAATATTTTCCTGTTTTTCTCCTATCATCACACCTTTTGTCTCTTTTATGTTTGCTTATTATCATTCCATATTTTACACAGGTTTTGTTAAGGTCTTTTAAGATTTCATAACTTTTAATATAGGAATAGTTCTACGTTGTCTAAGTTTATGAATTATTACATTTTAAGACTTTTAGTTCGGTGTTTAGGAACCTAATTCTGTTACTGGTTAAGTATATGGCACGGGAAGCTGTCCCTAACTTTGCCAGGATAAATAAATAATCAATCTAACATGCTTTCTACTTTTCGCTAGATTCACAGATCTTACGCACTCTGTATTTTTCCCTTCTAAGCATACTCTCCTTCTTCCATTAATACTTTCTTTAATGATTACCTCAACATAAATATTGAAGAGATTGGACAGCAGACAGCACTCCTGTGCCATTCCCCTTCCAAATCCAATCTCTTCTGTCAACTTACCCTCAAATTTTCAATCTTACATTCTGGTTTAAGTGAAGTCTTTCTCTTTTCAATCAAAGTATATTAAACTGGCTCTATGTTAACAATAATATGTCTATATATTTTAGACAGTTCATAATTCTAAGTGGGGTCATGTGGCATCATGGTAATTTACCTTGTGGTGTGAGGATATCGTGGAATATTTTCCCCGTGGCTCCAATGACCAACGACAACTACAGGAAATGCTCCTTGAATTAAACAGTAATGCAGATTTAGCTTTCTCTCGTGTCGGTCACATCTGCCGTGACGTGAATTATGGATGCCTCTTACGAACTTTGCACGCAAACGGAGCTACCTCCTTCTTCATCTGTCTTTAACTACACTTATGTGCACCAGGAAAACAAAACCAATCAGAATTGATGAAACCATCCCGCTGTATGTAGACGAATATGTATACATAGCCCAACTAATTGCACATAGGCAAAGAAATAACAAGAAGAATATCCACATACGGAACGACTTACGCCTTTAGTATTTTCGACAAATTTTCTCTGAGTGTCCGCAGATGGCTGAACGAACTTTCTGAACCGCTGGATCCAGCGTCTATCATGAGACTTCCCGGCCCATTGTCCGGACCTCACCAGACCGGACAATGCGTTCTGGGGGCTTGTTAAGAATAGCGTAAACGGCGATGCGTGAATAACGGTCAGCTGAAAGACAGACGATCACTCCTGTTGTGCAGCAACGGATGCAGAAAGTAGCATAGTGTTGCATAAACCTTTTCATCGAACACATATGTTGTAGATCCATAAAACAGGATGACATTGTTATCATAGCAGATGATTTATCCACCCTTCAGTGCATGATAAATTGTTTAGTTCAGCATAGTGAAGAATTTGGCCTATATGTAACACCTTCCAAAACAAAAATGATGCTTTCTAAACAGTCAGTACGAGAAAATCTCACAATGAAAGGTCATATAATAGAGCAACTCTTTCAAATATTTGGGCTCAATGTAGAACGAACAGTGTGATTCTAAAGGAGAGTAAAAATCCAAAACTGAGCAGGCCAGGAAGCAATTCATTACCGTGAATAAATTCCTTGTAAGGTCAGATCTCAGTCTGTATCTATGAATCCGCATCAACCGCTGCTACATATTCCCTATTCCCCTATATGGATGTGAAAGCTGGACCCTGCATCCAAGCACTGAAAGACGTATAGATGCCTTTGAAATGTATCTGTATCACCATCTCTTACGTATACCTTGGATACTGAAAATTTCAAATGTCTAGGTCTTCACCGGATGAAAAAGCAAAAAGAACTGTTCTTCTTGTTAAGACGTCGACTCCAAACGGAGGTAGACGATCCACACGTTGCAGCCATGCCATATGAATTTATTGGAATATCTCTCAGGATCTTGAATGCAGTGGTTTCCCATTGCCTTCTGCATCCTAATGCCGTTGACCAAACTGGTCCCTCCGTCTTTGGGAACCATTTCTTTTCCCCAGGACCCATACCCGCTCACCCACTCTCAAAGAGACTGTTGGCACTTGGCATAGAGGATCTGCTTATACCGGGAGATAATCGGTCCCTTCATTCGTTAGCCGCCTGCATATAAAATATTATTTTTATATGCAGTCGTTGCCCCCTCTCTACCGCGCGGAGGTGATTTCACCGTCATTGAAACAAAGACCAAATGGCATTTCCTTGTTTCTGTGGTTGTTTGGAGAGGAAAAGAACTGTTACTTATTATAAAGCAAAGGAAAACACAATACTTAGGCCATGTTATGAGGAGCGAGCGGTATCAGCTAATTACAGCTAATTATTGAAGGAAGGATACAAGGGAAACGGTCCGTTGGTAGACGGAGAATTTCATGGCTAAAGAACATTAGAAGATGGCACAATGTACATCAGAAGAAGCTTTTCATGCTGTATTGTCTAGATCAGGGCTGGCTACGCTGGATCGCCAATCTCTGTATGGAGGCAGCGTCTTAAGAAGAATAACTGTGTATAGTATAGCGGGAATTTTATCCACCTCGAAAATGACTCGTACATTGAAACAGAATACTTCTTACTGGGTGCTGAATACTTGATGATATATTATTGCCAAAATTGACCGATATATCTAAAGAATTACATATATGAACTCAAAGTGGAATTTGAAAATGCCCTGTTGAGCATTGAACTTTTGATACCACTTAATTCCAAAAAGTATAGAACGTTAAAACTTTGGCCATGATTGATGGCACATGTATTATCACAAGTCGTATCGCTATCAAAACAAACATTTCTGTAGGCTTGGAGGTAAAGTTTAATTGTATTTTCAAAATTGTGATTGAATTTTATGAGTCATATTATTACGTTGAGAACTGAAAGTGTGATTTTGAGGCTAGTCACATTTTTTTAGAAGAACCGCCAGTTCACTGTTCGAACTGGTTGCTGCTCTTTAATTCAGGAATGGTTCTCTTGTGTTTCTAAAGGCTGATTTGGAACAGTTCATTGAATTAAAATCTATGATTGTAGATTGTTTTGTATTAGAAATGTTTTCACCAAGCGATTTGGCCATGCGTTTTGAGTCATATAGCTATCGGCTTGCATTCGGGAGATAGTGGGTTTGAACTCCTCTGTCGGCAGCCCTAAAGATAATTTTCCGTGGTTTCCCATTTTCACACCAGAAAAATGCTGGGGCTGCACCTTAATTAGGACCACGGTCGCTTCCTTCCCACTCCTAGTCGTCTCCTATCCATCGTCGTCATAGCACCCTGCTGTGCTTGTGCGACATAAAACAAAAAATAAATAATGTCCGGCTCGATAGTTAAATGGTTAGCGTGCTGTCCTATGGCCCAACGGGTCCCGCGTTCGATTCCCGGCCAGATCGGGAATTTTGACCTTCGTCGATTAATTCCAATTGCTCAGAATGTTGGGTGTGTGTGGCGTCTTCAGAATTACAATTCATCATAGGCAGGGCCCTATCCTCACGGGCGCGCAGGTCGCCTGTAGGAAGTCAACTCGAAAGACATGCACCATACCTTTCGGAGGCCATAAGTCATTATTAGGGCTCAGAAGTTAAGGAAATATCTTTTTTTCTTTCTCCAGTGTCCTAAGACGAGGTCCAACTTAATATATGTTCATTCTGGGTCATTGTAGGCCAGAAAATGGTGGGTTTTATTTGTCCCTTTTTGCCCTTTCGTCAGTTTTTCTTGGCTTATTGGCCCTTTTTTAGCCTTTTAGGTCTTAATAGCTTTTTTGCAATCCACGTTCTTTCGAGTACATTTTTACTGCCAACTCTCAATCATTAGTACATCCATCACCTCTTAAACATCTTTTCTCTAGTAAATACATATATTTGAACATATGTGAAAAAAGAGAATGTGAAATTAAAATGAAATCAAATCAAATGAAAAAAAATAATTAGTGCTTGAAAAACAGGGGTGTCAAATGATGTGCAATAAAAGTGAAATACTGAAAAGAAAAATGTCCGTTGATGTGGAGAGAAGTGTTTCCATGTTTCTCAAAGTGCTGTCTGAAAACCGACAATACATTATATCTAAGAACCTGGAGATGACTATTGTGATATAATGCAAAGCCAACTGGTGTAAGGTTTCCGAATTCCAGTCTATGTAGCCCTAGTGTGGTTAAGCCAAATAAGGTTCCAATTACACTAATTTCAAGTTATTTCTCTAGAATGTACATTCTGGGTTCGCTGAATTGATTCTAGGTAAAAAGATATTTCATTGTAAGTTCTGCAAGTATTGTTTTTAAGAAACTAGGAATCCCATTTTTTTATTGTTAATCTAAAAATATATGCTTCCTGAAAGAAGAAGTGATTCACTCATATTTTTCACTGTATGTTGAATGAAAATTAAAACCTACAACCTGTTTTCCAGCCATTGACCGGGTCAGGGATGTAATGAATGAATCATATATAGGCTTTTATTACAATGGGGTCGCCACTCGCAAAGTGATTTATAAATGACTGATAGATGCTATGAAATTATAATGGAGTGTGTTGCTGGAATGAAAGATGACAGGGAAAACCGGAGTACCCGGAGAAAAACCTGTCCTGCCTCCGCTTTTTCCAGCACAAATCTCACAGGGAGTAACCGTGATTTGAACCACGGTATCCAGCGGTAAGAGGCCGACGCGCTGCCGCCTGAGCCGCGGAGGCTCCCTGTATGTTGAATATCACCAGAATTTCGCATTTTTTAACATTATATTCCTTGATTAAATATGTACCGGTAATTAAAACTAAAATTATGAATGAATTTGGATCGCATTTTTACGTCTTTCTCTCCACTTGTTAGATCCTTTTATTTCAATATCATGGGTCTTTTTATAGATTTTTGGCAAAATATAGGTCTTCATCTTCCGAGCTCTACTTATTAAATGATTGTAAATGTGTGATTATATTACTTACATTCTATTCCTGTTTCACACTTGCCTTTAATCTGCAGCGGTGAATTTGATCAAATATTAGCCAGTACAATGTTCAATACGCAATGTTGATTAATTTTCATGGAAGATATACCATCACTTAGACTGAGAAGGGGTAAACTCTGGGAATAACTTATTGGCGGATGTTTGTACTTCAACCAGTTCCTGTTGAGATCAGGGATGTCCTCTTGAGTAAGTGGGTCTAGATTTCCCATGATCTTGCTGTAGAGCTAGTTACCTGGATGTCGGAAGTTCGTAACACCAGTGTCATATTTAGGGGAACTACGTAACAGAGATGACCTTTATCCAGCTTCTTACCATCATCACGTAATTGTACTTAAAGACGTGTGAAATGTATAAAGCATTGTGAGACGATTCTCACGGTATTAATTTTCAAGGCTTAGGCTAAACAATACCACAAGCTTTATTCCCTTGTCGGCAAAATAACAAATCCATGTAGGATTAAACGTACCAAATCCGAAAAAAATCAACACTGAGATGATGATGATGATGATGATGATGATGATGATGATGATTGGAGACGTACGATGATAGAAAGCTCTATAATATGGAAGAAAATGAAATCGACAAAATGGCCCAATTATCAAAAAAGCGTTGAAAATCACGTTTCATACCAATTAATGTCAAAGTCTCACGAGGTGAACTGGCCAAAAGATAACGTATCTCTGTAGCTAATGAGGGGCCATTTCCAGGACACGTGACCTGCTGCAACAGAACACTTTGTTTAATTTAAATTGCTGTGCTCGATGATTTCATTCAATATTATTTAACTATTCTGTGCCTTCAGTGTAAATAACATAATGTTGATCATTGTTATATAAGTACGGTCAGTTTACTGATGACTGCAGTAAAATTTATGCCTTTTAGATGGAAGTATTTAGAGTTTCAGTACCAGAAAGCACCAAATTCATTCTTTTTTTCTTGAACATTTCTTAAATTTCGCTCCATCCAGCTTCTTACCGTCATCACGTAATTGTACATACAGACGTTTGATATTACTGTGAGACGATTCTCAGGGTAGCAATCTTCAATCTCTAAGGTGTTTATTCTATCTGAACACGAAAAGGGTTAAAATTAATATTTAGATGAAATTGTATACTCTGTGCTTTATATCTTCTCTCTTGTATTTTTGGTGTTATTTGCTTTACGTCGCACCGACACGGATAGGTCTTATAGCGACGATGAGGGAGGAAGGGGCTAAGAGTGAGAAGGAAGCGGCCGTGGCCTTAATTAAGGTACAGCCCCAGCATTTGCCTGGTGTGAAAATGGGAAACCACGGAAAACCATCTTCAGGGCTGCCGACGGTGGGGTTCGAGCCCACGATCTCCCGAATACTGGATACTGGCCGCACTTAAGCGACTGCAGCTATCAAGCTCGGTTCTTGTAAAATTTTAATTTTCGATTAGGCACCTCTTGGAAACAAGCTTCTCAAATGCCGACTAGCTCCGCCTTCTTCCACGCTTCGAGAAACATGATTGACAAGCAGTGTTGCTAACCATATTTTCATTTTATAAGCTAGGTCATCATACAACATATTTTTAGCACTGTTTACCGGGTAGGGAATGAAATTTATCTTTGTCGTTTAAATTATTAAACTACTACAACTGCATACCACGCACAATATTTGATTCTGTCTGTCTTTTAGGTCATCAGCCCAGAGGCTGGTTGGATCCCCAATTAACACCACCAAAGGCTATGCAGTTATAGGGAAACTGCAAAAACCAATGGCAGAGCCCAAATGAGGCGTACTAGGCAAGATATGGAGTGTTTTCCTCACTGGACCAGAAGGTGCTACTGCGGCACGACTGATCCTATGAGCAACACCTTTCGTAATACTCAGACACTAGTTGTGTTCCAAATGTCATTACTCAGCACCACCCATACCCCAGGAGCTTCCATATACAGCCATGGATGAGACTACGACTTCGGTGGAAGCTACACTTTCCTCTGGCGTGTGCCAAGAGGTGAACATTTGATTTATTTATTTATTTATCGTATGATGTACACAGAAAGATTATATAAATAAGTATGCAATATATACACAATATATACAAACAGAAGCCTATAGTTCCAAATCAAGTCCATTGATCCATTTTAAGGCCTCCTCAGTTGCGTTATGAATGTCCTCCAAAGGACCTTGAAATGCTCTCTGTGGACACTCGACAATCACATGGTGAATGGTCTGTGAGGTAGCTCCACAATCACACCCAGGAGACTTCTGCCAGCCCCATTTATAAAGAGTATAGCCGCATCTTCCTTGATTGACTCTAATCCTGTTTAGAGTCCTCCATTGACGTCTTGGTAGATGGAATCCGGGAGGTTGAACATGAGGTAGGGTCACAAGATGTTGATTGGGAACAGAAGACTGTTGCCATTGATGTAACCAGGCGTTCGTGATGGAGAACCCAGATTCTTCCAGTGTAAGTGCAGCGCGCCAGGATGGAGATCTAGACTTAAGTCGTCTATAACATTTGATTATGTACATTGAATTACACTTGTCAGACTGGTTTGAGACAAAAGTAGGAAGATCATTCGCGAAAGAGTGGGAAAGACGGCATATATAAAGAAATATGGACAGCAATCTGAGCGATTGCGTGAAATACCAGCTGGAGCATTAAAAATTACTGAATATTTATTTGAAATGTGTTTATTTATTACTTTATACATTCCATGGGGGCATTTTTACACTAATAATATAACAATTGTAGATACGTATTAATAAGATAATAAACCAAATTCTTGACAAGGACACATCATAAACACAACCATAACAAAGTAACAAGAATAGTGAGTTAATGACGAACTTGCAAGAGTCGATTAACAGAAATAGGAAGAGCAGAGGGTGTGGTTTGGAAAGTCAGGAAGAAAATGGAAACGTGGTGGCGAATTCAGAGGAATCTTTTAATTTTGTGTTTGAACGGTGCATGGGATTATAAAATGGTAGTATCAGGTAGTGAAATACCAAGAGCTGGTAGTCGGTGAAAGATAGAGCGTTGCTGAATGGTTTAGTGAGAACGGGACACATGATGAATATACCGGTTGCGTCCAACTCAATTCATAATACCGGATTTCAAAAATTAATTATAAATGAGTAGGTCATATAATGTGAAGTTTTGGGAGGTCATCGATAGTGAAACTGAAGGGTGGGAAGGGAAATCCCCGCCACGTTTCATAGTGTTACATCATCAAGGCACATTCCAGTGCTCCCGCTAGACCAGTAGTGTGTAATGTACTATAATTGAGTAATGACAGCCAGTTCCGCTGTTCCATTACCACGACATACAAGAATGGAGCAGAAAGGGAGAGAGATATAGTGAAGTTTCATTCATAACTGGGAAAACTACAAAGCCACGTCACAAGAGGCACATGATTACAGACCAGATTTCTAGGCAGTTGATTACAATGCAACTTCACTGAAGTAACAAATATACTCTAGCCTGTATAACTTTTATGCTATGAGCTTTGCATAAACATTAGGGGGATCTCCCATCAGAAACCCTAGAATTTATGTTACTCTCGCTACATTACGGAAGATCAGGATAGTCGGCGCCTTAGTTTGCCTAACAATCCGGGGGCTACCATAGCGTCGCCGTGTTGACGTGGATCGACATTATAGCCAGTCGAAAAGGCTTTTAAAAATCTAAAAATCCCGCTAAGCCGGATCATACAGCAGAGTCTTTATTATCCAAGTCCGAGTCCAGTGTTTCGCAGTTATTTGTCACGAACCGCTGTCGAATTGCTGTTCATTTGTGAGTACAATAATCACTACGTCGGCTGTCGATCAAAAAAGCGTGAGACTTCGCATTAATTTGATTTGTTTATTGTATGTAAAGAGTTTGTCTGAGTTCTAATCAAAACGCAGTTTTACAGTAACCAGCCGTTTTATCCGAGTCTTTGATTATCCGAGGTATTCTCCGTCTACATTAATTCATTTAATCGAGATTCGACGGTAGTATTTTTCCTGCTATACGTTAGATTAAATATATTTAGGTGGGGGTGGGGGAATCTACATTGGCAAAACCGTTGACAAGTTACTAGCCTCCTACGAAAGGTGGGTGGAGGGTTGCAGTCACCCGTCCCTTTAAAAGGTCACATCGCTGATTACACCACGTTGGGCGGGTCACATCCCTCTATACTTACTCCAATCATAGCCTATCTCACTAATCCTCCGTAGGTACCATGAATTGGTCACTCTTTAATGGTAACATGGGGTTATTGATAACCCCAGGAATTTTTGTCTAACAAAGTGAAGCGGATACATGAACGTTAGAGGGTTAGTCATAAATAATTTGAAAACTGTAATTCGATATCGTCCGCCTCTGTGCTCTAGTGAATGGTGTGATTTGCTGCCACCCCCTATCCCCCCCCCCCCGTGGAGTCCCGGGTTCGATTTCCGGCTCTGCGACGAAATATTTGAAAAGTGGTACGAGGACTTGAACCGGGGTCCACTCAGAGTCGGGAGGTCGGCTGAGTAGAGGGGTTCTTTAAAAATCCAGAATGTTACTATTCATCTCAGCGACCTGGAAAACCATGGATTCGACACTATTTTCAATTATTTTTATATCTCACTCCCCCCTTCCACACTAAAGGAAGCTAAACTTTGAGTTTTAACAAATCGGGAGTGTTTCTATTCATCACAGCGAGCCCGAAAAGTATGGATTCGACACTACTTTCGATTATTTTTATATCTCACCCCCTCTCCCCCCACCCCTAAGGGTTCCTGGGGTGTCTTATCCCCAAGGTGGTTTGTCTCCTGTTACTAAAAATCCGGAGTATACAATTCACGTCGGCACCCCGAAAACTATGTATTCGACGCTATTTTCGATTATGTTTATATATCACTCTCCCATCGCTCCCACCCCGAAGAGGGCTGAACTTGGACTTAAAAAATCCCGGAGTGTCACTATTTATCTCAGCGACCCGAAAAAGTATGGATTCGACACTACTTTCCATTATTTTTATATCTCAGCCCCCTTTCCCCACCCCTAAAGGTTCCTGGGGTGTATTCGACACTATTTTTGAATAATTGTATATATCATTCCCCCTCGCCCCCACCTCCAAAGGGGGATGAACTTGGAATTATAAAATATTCTGAGTCTCACTATTCATGTCAGCGAGCCCGGAAACTATGGATTCGATACTACTTTCGATTATTGTTATAGATCACTCTCCCATCGCCCCTCACACCGAAGGGGGCTGAACTTGGATTTTTTTTAAATCCGGAGTGTTACTATTCATCTCAACGACCCTGAAAAGTATGGATTCGACACTAATTTCAATTATTTTTATATCTCAGCCCCTCGCCCCCCCCCCCCCCCCATACCTAAGGGTTCCTGGGGTGTCTTACCCCCACGTGATTTGTCTCCTGATACTAAAAATCCAGAGTGTACAATTCACCTCGGCGACACCGAAAACTATGTATTCGACATTATTTTCGATTAGTGCTATATATAACTCTCCCAGCCCAGCCCCCCCCCCACCCCCCTGGCAAAAGGGGCTGAACTTCGTGTTTTAAAAATTCGGAGTGTTACTATTCATCTCAGCGACCCCGAAAAGTGTGGATTCGACACGATTTTCGATTATTTTTATACCTAACCTCCCCCTGACCCCCCGTAAGGTGTTACAGGTGGCTTAACTCCACAGTGCTCGTCTCCAGGTAGCAAATAATAAGTGTTCAAAATTTGATTGAAATTACTCCAGTGGGTTAGGAGGCGATGTGTCTTTACACACATACATACATCCATTTTTATATATAGTAAGATTTATATATCTCACTGCCCCTCGCCCTCCAGCGCAAAAGGAGACTTAACTTTCATTTTTTAATTTGGCGTGTTACTATTCATCTCTGTGACCCCGAAAAGTATGGATTTGACACTTTTTTTATTATTTTTATAACTCACTCCCCCCCCCCACGACGAAGGGGCTGAACTTGGACTCATATAAATTTCGGAGTGTCACTATTCACATCAGCGACCCCGAAAGCTATGGATTCGATACTATTTTCGATTATTTTTATATGTGACCCCCCTGACCCCCACCCCTAAGTGGGATAGAGATGGCTTACCCGCACAGTGCTGGTCTCCAGATAGCAAATAATAAGTATTCAAAATTTGATTGAAATTGCTCCAGTGGTTTAGGAGGAGATGTGTCATTTACACACACACATACATCCATTTTTATATATAGTAAGATAAGATGATTAATATCACTGGGCTGGGGACTGGGTGTTTGTGTCGTCCTTAACGTTTCTTTCCTCACATTCAACACTGTACACTTCCGCAGGCTCATATCGTATGGTGCAAGTAGTGGCAAAAGATCTCCAGAGGTCGACGCCACGAACAAATATCTTTTTTTTTAAAAACATAAATTCTAGGAGTTCTGATGGGCCGTGCCCTAACTGTTTATGCAAAAATATAGCATAACCACCGGACTGAGTGGCTCAAACGGTTAAGGCGCTGGCCTTCTCACCCCAACTTGCCAGGTTCGATCCTGACTCAGTCTGGTGGTATGCGAATGTGCTGAAATACGTCAGCCTCGTGTCGGTAAATTTACTGGCACGTAAAAGAACTCCCGCGGGACAAAATTACGGTACTTCGTCTTCTCCGAAAACCTTAAAAGTAGTTGGTGGCACGTAAAGTCAACATTATTATTATTATTATTATTATTATTATTATTATTATTATTATTATTATTATTATTATTATTATTATTATTATTATTATTATTATTATTATTCCGGGATTTGTGTGGAACGCAGAGATGGTGAAAGAAGGTGCGGGCTTGAATGGGTCTAACTACCACATCAAAAATTGAATTAAAACTTTAAAAGGTTATATTTCTTTTCTGGAAACAAACTTAACACTCTTTTTCACTGAGTGAACATAACAACATGACAGGTACAAGTAGCAATATTTAAACAAGACTAGGAATATCCAAGATTAGTGATTTTTAAAGATTCTGGGCTTCAAACCCCTAGTTTTACAATTCCAGAGATACCGGATCCAGTTTACAAAACTTTAATAAAAGAATTAGGAACCATTAAGTCAAGGGCAGAAATCCCCTAAATCAGGAGCACTTGCTCCCTCAATTACAATGTCAAGCCTTCCGGCACCCTTCACAATTACAAAACTTAGAAAGAGCTAACAGGTTTCTTCCAGCCTACTCGAGGCAACATCAAAAATCTTATACTCTCTGGCCTTCCATGGCCCACTTACAAATTGAAACAGGGGGTATCTAGTACCCAACCTATAGGGCCTTTACGAAAAAGAACAGGTTAAGTAAATGGCCCGAAACACAAACTGAATGGAGGCGAACACTCCGCTCCAGATAATGAAAAATTAAAAACCTACAGGGCTCTTGGCCAATGCAACAGGGGCTATTCTCAAACTACGGAGGTGGCTCGCATGGTAATCGCTTTAACATTTTACAGGAAGAAAACAGTTACGAAAACGTAGCCACCTCAAACCAAAATGAAGGTGAGCTCGAGAGGGTAACTCACTATCTATCCCCGATTTACAGTTAAAGATTTTATGAAGTTTTTACATTAGCCGAAAGAAAAGTTACATTTTAGAAAAGTAGGTTACATAGTAAAGATTCGGGCCTCTTCCTCGGAATAATTTGCGGCTACAGCAAGAAAGATGGAATTATGTGGCCATTACCTTGTAGATGTTCTAGCTGCCGCCGGCCTCCTGCTTAAACACACACACTCAGACAACGATCAATTGGCGAGGAAACGTGAAAAGCCGCAGTTTATAAACCCTCAGGGAAGGTTCGAGATCGTTAAAGACTAATCACGACACACCCTCTTACTTTTGATTGGGCGACTCAAAGTGAACAAGAAATGTGGGATTGGTTGAAAATTAATTACAAAAATTAGTTATTGACTAGATCCAAAGCTGGCGAAAAGAAAAGGAAGTATTGCCAACCCAAAAATAAATGAACATAGATCAGTTATGGACAACCTAGAAATACTAAACTTCTTTAAATTATAAGTTCTTTCACTTTGCACCAGAGTGCATGATCATAGATTTTTGGTTGTGTCATCTGTGGAAAGATGTTAAAACTTCTTGATGTACAGCAAACAAAACAAGGAGAAATTCAGTCAGTTTAGGAAACTGCACATAACAAAATTACTTAATATTTCAGTGGAGACATCTTCTGATTAAAGTTCCAACTAGTTATGTTATTAGTTTCACTTTTTGATCGGCAGAGGAGTTCATTAAGGCGCTTATTTTGAATGCGCGGCGTTGAGGTGTACCTCCCGGTACAATTATTATTATTATTATTATTATTATTATTATTATTATTATTATTATTATTATTATTATTATTATTATTATTATTATTATTATTATTGAATGTATGTGTCCGAGGTAACGCTGCTTTGTTCAGGAGTAGCTTGAAGATGTGAACTACGAAGACAAGCAGGTAATTTAGCGGCCGCCTGTTGTCTTCCTTAACTTGTTGATATTTTTATTTTAAATGGCTCACATTGTTGGGCAGAAATAGTCGCCGTCTCTTGGTTCTGGGCATGGCAACGTTCTAAATGTGCTCTACAGTCTGGATGTTGCAAGGGCCTAATTCAGTTCACTTTCAAGACTTGAACCAGTCAGATTTCAATGAAACTTGGGCCAATCATCAAATAATACTCGTATGTACTGAATTTAAAGTAATAATATTTTTAAAAAAATAAAATCAAAGATTGTGTTAAAATTAAATGTCGAAAAACTGACGGGCGGGTCGCAGCATTTAGTTGATACACCGTATTTCAAAGTTGCAAAGGAGATTTTGACAACATGAATAAACCTCTTTCAGTAACACATGCAGTCTTATTCTTCTCCTTCTTTACAATTTTCCTCATTTATTGGGTTCGGCACTGATGTGGATCTGGCCCAGCTTTACGGCCGAATGCTCGTCGTACATAAAGTGTAACTGTGATGCTTGTTAGCACAGTACGATGTATGTAGATGAAGAGAAGTGTTTTTGAACGAACGTAAACACTTAGCCCCTGAGCCAGGAGAATCAATCATACGCATATAAAATGCTCGGCCCGGTCGAGATTCGAGCCCTGGTCCTCCGGATAAGAGACAGGCACACTAACTCTGCACCGCGGAGCCGGCTTCAAGAACAAAAGCTTATCAAATCGGTTTATTTATTCGTTCTGCTTCGCTGTGCAATGAATTCACACCACAGGAAAAAGAACTTTCTAGGTCAAAATGTTGTAAAGATGTAAAAGGAATGTATTGTTAATTAAACCTTCTATACGTAACGTAAATGTTCTTACCTGTGTGTACGCGTGGGAGGGTCGATCTACATTTGCGTGATCTTGGGTGTGTGAGAATCAATGAATCGGCCTAGCTGGAGTATATGTGGAGATCCGCGTGTGTGAAAGTAGAGTTAATTGATGACACAACACACACTACGCCAATACGGTAAAATCTATATTTAAAAGCGAAAGCCCTAATTGACTCACTGGTCACCAATTCTTACACGTCATCTAAGCTAGAGAGTTGAAATTTGGCACGCGTGTTCCTTGCAGGGCAAGTAGAGCTATTTTATGTCCGCCTCTGTGGTGTAGTGGTTAGTGTGATACTGTGATTAGCTGACACCACCGGAGGCTCTGGTTCGATTCCCTTCTCTGCCACGAATTTTGAAAAATGGTACGAGGACTGGAATGGGGTCCACTCATCCTCGGGAGGTCAAGGGATTCGATTCCCACCTCAGCCATCCTGGAAGTGCTTTTCCGTAATTTTTCACTTCTCCTCCACGAAAATGCCGGGATGGTACCTAACTTAAGGCCACGGCCGCTTCCTTCACCACTCCTTGCCTAACCCTTCCAATTTTCCCTGCCCCCCGTTCAGCATAGCAGGTGAGGCTGTCTGGACGAGGTACTGGTCCTCCTTCTCAGTTGTCTTCCACGAACAAATGTGTTACACTCCAGGACACTGTCGTTAAGGCGGTAGAGGGTCTGAGTCCGGGGGGGAGGACCAAGCATAGACTGTAAACGGATTAAGAAAGAAAGGTTCGGGAGATAGTAGGTTCGAACCCCACTGTCGGCAGCCCTGAAAATGGTTTTCCGTGGTTTCCCAATTTAACACCAGGCAAATGCTAGGGTTGTACCTTAATTAAAGCTACGGCCGCTTCCTTCCCACTCCTAGCCCTTCCTTCTCCCATCGTCGCCATAACACCTATCTGTGTCGGTGCGACGTAAAGCAACTAGCAAAAAAAAAAGGAAGATGTTTTATTCGGATATTTTGTCATAAAGGATGTGAAATTGATGTAAATACCCTAAATACAACATCACTAAGTCACCCACTTCCCACGAGGATAGAGGCCTGAAATTTGGCATGGTGGCTTCTTATAAGGTAATTAATGAAATGATTATATGCCGATATTTTGTGATGAAGAGATGAAAAGAAAACGCATTATCCCGTGCGAAGAGCGGACATTCAGCTATTTACAGCTTATAATTACATTGAAATCCCAGCCCTAATTATTGATTTTACGACCCACTAACTAATTGTACAGCGTTCAGAGAATTTTGTTTCTCCTTTACTTGCCGGTAAATCCGCGAACATGAGAGTGGCAATGTACTGGCGAGGAGCGAAGCTGCCGACTTTCAGCCACTCTGCTGGCACCCACAGGGTTTAATACTTCAGTCATAACTCCGCTTAACGGAAGAAGAAGATTTAAATGGAAGTAAACATTGGGTGATTTTGGAGGTATTATTAGCGTCTTAACTGAGGTTGGCATCAGGAAGGGTATCCGGCCATAAAAACTGCAACATATAAATTTATTTCACCTCATCCCCAACCCTCTATGATGTAACGGGACTAAGCACATGCCATATCTCGGGAACTATACTATATATGTATGACCTGTGGAAATATATTTTTACTTCAAAATATCACTCCTGTCCACCTCCGTGGTGTAGTGGTTAGTGTGATTAGCTGCCACCCCCGGAGACCCGGGTTCGATTCCCGGCTCTGCCACGAAATTTGAAAAGTGGTACGAGGGCTGGAACGGGGTCCACTCAACCTCGGGGAGTGGGGGGGAGAGGTCAATTGAGTAGAGGGGGGTTCGATTCGATTCCCTCCTCAGCCATCCTCGAAGTGGTTTTCCGTGGTTTCCCACTTCTCCTCCAGGCAAATGACGGGATGGTACCTAACTTAAGGCCACGGTCACTTTCTTCCCTCTTCCTTGTCTATCCCTTCCAATCGCCCCATCCTCCGACAAGGCCCCTGTTCTGCATAGCAGGTGAGGCTGCCTGGGCGAGGTACTGGTCATTCTCCCCAGTTTCATCCCCCGACCCAATGTCTCACGCTCCAGGACACTGCCCTTGAGGCGGTAGAGGTGGGATCCTTCGCTGAGTCCGAGGGAAACACCAATCCTGGAGGGTAAACAGATTAAGAGAGAGAGAAAATATCACTCCTAGTCAAAATGAAAAAGTTTATCAGTGTAAAAAGGAAAAATGAGGTGTCGTCATGAAGCATTGCCCTAATAATTTTCATAATCCTCTGTATATTTAAGTAGTTATTATTTCAAAATATTTACAATATTCATTGTAGCAACATGTAAAAAATATCATTTAAATATCTTGGAAAATAAAAGAAACCTTGCGAAAATGAAAAAAATCATAATTATGTCTCCGGGTCATGGTCATCCAACAACGGCTGCTAATTTCACTTGGCCCCCAGCCATAAGACATAGCCTGCACGGTTGTCAGGTAATATTGTCTGGCCATCCTGCCATACCACGGTTGTTACGTTACAACCTACGCTCCTAAGTTAAGAGCCCCTGGGCCCCTTTTAGTCGCCTCTTACGACAGGCAGGGGATACCGTGGGTGTTATTCTACTTCCCCCACCCACTCAGCGAAGGATCGCAACTCTACCGCCTCAAGGGCAGTGTCCTGGAGCGTGAGATATTTGGTCTGGGGATACAACTGAGTAGGAGGATTAGTATCTCACCCAGGTGGCCTCACCTGCTATACTGAACAGGGGCCTTGTGCATTGGGAGGTTTGGAAGGGAAAGGCAAGGAATAGGAAATGAAGGGTACGTGGCTTTCAGTTAGGTGAAGTGGGGAATGACAGAAAACCACTTCGAGGATGGCTGATGTGGGACTTAGTTGACCTTCCGAGGCTGAGTGGACCCCGATCGAGTTCTCGTGCCACTTTTCAAGATTTTTGGCTGAGCAGGAAATCCAACCCGGCTCTATGGAGGTGGGGGCAACTAATCGCAGTAACCACTACACCACAGAGGCGGACTACCTCATAAATTATGAAGAAAAATTGCAACAGTAGCAATTCGAGAGGATAATCATTTTTAACATGAGTATTGTAAAGATTTAAAAAAAACCACTTAAGTATCCATTAGATTATGGAAATAGTCAGGAAAATGTTCTTATATTATTATTATTATTATTATTATTATTATTATTATTATTATTATTATTATTATTATTATTATTATTATTATTATTATTATTATTATTATTATTGGTCTAGGAATGGCATGTTGTAAATGTTAAAAATGGGCTATGAAGCGAAAGTATGCTTTCTGCATGTTTACTAACTTGTTCCTCAAGGCATACTGAGATAATTATAATGTGTTAAATACCACCCACTTTTTACTGCTCCGTTAAAAAGACATTGAAGAGCTGGCGAACACTCTAGGACGCCAACAGACTTGGGCGTACTGCGACACACTGCCTGCCCACATTCTGGAATCAACTCTCCTGCTATTGTGACCCCCACCAGCAAGTGCGATAAACAAATTGATCTGATGGTGCCCAGCGCGTAGTTGAACGTTTGCTCGCTAGATGGTGTTCGAGGTCATGACTGCACGAGACACTCGCAGAGGATGGAAGGTTTTGGTTCATGTTTTGGAACTACAGTCCCGCTTTCATTCAGCCTCTTCCCCGCAAACAAAGCGAAACAAAACAAACCCCATGATGGGTCCTGGACAACTAAGTAACCGGAAGGCCTGCAGATTGCGGGAAGGCAAGTGGTCGGCTCAACGGATCATCTCGGCTGTTATTCTTTTTTTCTTTCTTTCTAAACCGGAGTTACTATCTCACACATCCACTTGGCGGATGCGGGGTGGGTTTTGGCCCACAGGTGGCCACGACTGGTCCGTGACCGGCCAACAGAGCGGAGGAGGAGTGGCCACTGATCTACCGTGGCTGTACATTCGGGAGACGGAGAGGGGCTGGTCCCCGCCGTCGGCTGTCCTGAGAATGGTTTTCCGTGGTTTCCCATTCCCCTGCACAAAGGCAAATGTCGGGACAGTTCCTAGTATAGGCCCCGATACTTCTTCGAATATCTCCTTCACCGTACCAATATCCTGGCCTGAGAGACAGTGTCACCGTCTAGGAAGGCCCGCCTCTCCCTTCAGGGGAGGAAGAAACCATTTAATTGCAGTATTAGTAGTAGTAGTAGTCACAACTCCAGAACTAAATATCCGATCCGAGTTGTTGAGTTGTTGAGATACTGTTTGGTTAGGAATGTAAGTCATCAGGGAAAACATGGCACGGAGGGCGGCGGCTTTTTAAAAGGGTGTCGGGTTAGATTTCCGATATCAAAAGACATAAACAAATTATTAAGATGTCTAAAGGAGCACTTCGTCTTTCCGCCTCGAAATACCGCCATGTAGCAACGTTGAGGGTGAGAAATACTGAACCGCAGCACATATTACTTAGCAAGAAAATTCGTTGAAAGCCAAACCAAATTCCTTGGTGCAACAGCACGGAAGGGCCTTGATTGATTGATTGATTGATTGATTGATTGATAAATGTCTTTATTGGCGTAGATAAGGCTATTAGACTGTTATTTCTTCTTCTTCTTCTTCTTCTTCTTCTTCTTCTTCTTCTTCTTCTTCTGTTTACCCTCCAGGGTTTGTTGGTTTTTCGCTCGGACTCAGCGAGGGATCCCACCTCTACCGCCTCAAGGGCAGTGTCCTGGAGCGTGAGACATTGGGTCGGGGGATACAACTGGGGAGAATGTAGCCACATACCCCTCCACCTCGTTTGTGAGTGCGGTAATTTCTCAGAAGCGATTAGCGTTCAAGATGACACAAAGGAGCTAGAAAGATGTCGGGAAGCTAGCCATGGCTCAGACATTAGTAGGACATAGAAATCAGCTGGGGTAACTATTTCTGCAACCTCGTCAAATCGGTTGACTGCTACGTTTATTTGACAGACGTATAGGCCTCTGGGATGCTGTGAGACGAAATTCTTAGAATACTAGCGGTACTTTGGTAAGGATTGGTGACGTCAGAGGAGGCCTATCAAGCGACCACTGCTCAGTCCGAAAGGCTGCAGATTACGAAGTAACGTGTGGTCAATATGACGATTCCTCTCCTCTGGGCAGTTATTCTTGGCTTTCTGGACCGGGGTCGCTATATCACCGTCAGATAGATCCTCAATTGTAATCACGTAGGCTGAATGGACCTCGCGAACCAACGCTCAGATACAGGTAAAAAAAACTTGACTTGGCCAGGAATCGAACACTGTGCCTGTGGGTAAGAATCAGGCACGCTACCACGGAAAATTCGTTGAGATACTTCATGCAATACTGAACATTAGATGACAGAACATGTCTGGTCAGAGTTCTAAGCTGAGATATCATCACATACCAGTTTTTAACACCTTACATTTGCATCTCCCAGTTCCGGATTACAAGATAAATATATTTAATGTTTCTTATTCCATTCAGCTGAGTAGACCATTTCTTTCTCCAGGAAAATGCGGGAAGGCCCCTGAACAACATGGCAGATGAGGTACAGGTCCTCCTCCCAATTGTATTCCCCGACCCAAAGTCTCACGCTCTAGGACACTGTCCTTGAGGTGGTAGAAGTGAGATCCCTCGGTGAGTCCGAGGGAGAAACCAACCCTGGACGGTAAACGGAGTACATAAATATATAATAATTACTATGAATATATTCATATTTTAAGGTCCCAATGTCATTCTTTCCAGAAAATAAATTAAAATTGATTTTACTAGCATCAATAATTCGAAGCTGGAATCTGTAACAGTATTTCTATGAAATATGTAAAGAAACTCAACCTACTGTGACCCTATCTAAAAGGTTAAACTCTTGTTCTGTGACTTTAATTTCAATTCCCATTTTTGACTTACACGTTTAAGTAATATGTCCTTAACTGTACAAGTATTAATATCTGATAAAATATAGATATTCGTTACAATATTTTTTCAACACTTTTACTAAAAAATTATCCATATTTCACTCCATACTTTGACCTTTCTTAGTACATATTTGTACATAGTAGCTGGTAAC
The DNA here is from genome assembly GCF_040414725.1 of Anabrus simplex. Classification (NCBI taxonomy): domain Eukaryota; kingdom Metazoa; phylum Arthropoda; class Insecta; order Orthoptera; family Tettigoniidae; genus Anabrus; species Anabrus simplex. The sequence goes on along the minus strand of NC_090268.1, from coordinate 226,596,723 downwards.
CGCAGTTTCGCTCGCGAGGATTTCGTAATTGATAAAAGTAATCGTTCGTTCTATACTGTACCAAGACATTATCTGAACACCCCTAAAGTATAAAACCTCACCGAAGAATGACGTTTCATTTAGTTCAGAACGTCATTGTAAACCACATTCGCGGTATTGACTTTTGAGGTTAATATGACTAGAGTCCGGATTATTAGGTGCTGATAGGTTAGAATGCAAACTTACTTAAGCCAATAACAAGAGTATACCCTACACTGTTCAACGGTTATGCTATGAGATTTGCATAGATATTAGGGGTACAGCCTATAGAACTCCTTGAATTTATCCTACTCTTCCTACCTTATGGTACAGCGGGTTGCATGACACTTCCTACAAACCAAATTACTTTCCATTCTAACCTATTACCACCTAAAAATCCGAGCTACTGACAGAGCTAACTCTGGAACATGCCACATAGAATTCTACAAGTGAGAAACAGTCATTTCTCAAATATTTTTTTTATTTTTAAAGGAGATTCCAAATACCTATTTTCACGTCTGTAACATCTTCAGTTCTTGAGATATAAGTACATCATAAAAAGTATTCAACTCCTTCATTTGTTCCACCCACCTGCCACCCCCTTGACTGTACTTTCCGAAAACAAACAGTACGTCTTTCTTTATTTTTAAATGAGATTTCAAATGTCAATTTTTATGTCTGTAACATGGTAAGTTTTTGAGATATACTCATTTTTAAAATTCAACCATTTTCACTTACTTTTAACTCCCTTAAGTGGATTTTCCGAAAACAAGAAATGCCTGTTTCCTTGTTTTTAAAGGAGATTCCAAATACCAATTTTCACGTCATTAAACTGTTCAGTTTTTTAGATATAAATATACTGAAAATGAAAATCCACAGCCTGTTTCCAGTCAAGGACCGGGTCAGGAATGGAATGAATGAAGACCCCCATCTAGCGGCGAGGATAGGAATTGTGCCGGCTGCCGAAGCCTGTCGCGCTCCTCTAGGGCAATGATTAATGTATGACAGATGAAATGAAATGATATTGGGGAATGTTGCTGAAATGAAATATGACAAGGAAAACTGGAGTACGCGGAGAAAAACATTTTCCGCCTCCGCTTTGTCCAGCACAAATCTCACATGGAGTGACCGGGATTTGAAACACAACGGAGCGGTGAGAGGCCGGCGCGGTGCCGCGTGAGCCATGGAGGCTTAAATAGAGATACGCTCTTTTTCTAATTCACCCCAATTTTCACCCTATTAGCGGCAGCTACACTGTAATATGAATGTACCCACAAAACTTTCATTTCTTTATGTCCAGTAGTTTTGGTTTGGCGATGATGAATCAGTCAGTCAGTCAGGGTATGTTATTATATATATATATAGATAGATAGATAGATAGATTATCAATTTTTATCACGTATAAATCCTAGCAGTCCGTCTCTGTGGTGTAGTGGTTAGCGTGATCAGCTGCCACCCCCGGAGGCCCGGGCTCGATTCCCGGCTCTGCCACGATATTTGAAAAGTGGTACGAGGGCTGGAATGGGGTCCACTCAGCCTCGGGAGGTCAACTGAGTAGAGGTGAGTTCGATTACCACCTCAGCCATCCTCGAAGTGGTTTTCCGTGGTCTCTTACTTTTCCTCCAGGCAAATGCCGGGATGGTACCTAACTTGAGGCCAAGGCCACTTCCTTCCCTCTTCCTTTTCTATCCTTTCCAATCTTCCTATCCCCCACCAAGACCCGTGTTCAGCATAGCAGGTGAGGCCGCCTGGGCGAGGTACTTGTTCTCCTCCCCAGCTGTATCCCCCGACCCAAGGTTTCACGGTCCAGGACACTGCCCTTGAGGCGGTAGATGTTGGATCCCTCGCTGAGTCCGAGGAAAAACCAACCCTGGAGGGTAAACAGATTAAGAAAGAAAGAAAGAAAGAAAGATAAATCCTAGCCCTCTTTACCTGGCACATGGTTTATCGTGTCTCCTATTACACGATTCGTAACATGTGGACTGTCTAGCTCTTATGAAGTTCTTTGCTTTACTTTTGTTAATCTATTCTCGAAATATGTACATGTCAGCAGCTTCTTTGCTTTACTTTTGGTAATCGGTATTGCTAATAAATCTGCACGTACTTTAAGACAAACTTGAAAGCACGAATCGAAGAAAAACACTTTGCCAGAGGAGAGATTTGAACACGAACCTCCAAGCTGACAAGATCGCGCCAGGACAACTACGCTATGGTGTGCTTGAGTTTGATGATCATTTCTCGGTATGGCTCACGTTTGATTTCGCCCACGAAGCAATCACTTGGGCTAAATACAGCGGCTGATAAAAATAACGACGATACTAGATATCAAATTATTTTTTCAGATTATTTATCAGTATGACCAACTCTGTAACGCTCATATACCCTGTTCAAGTCGTTACCAACCACGCTGTATACTCATTGGTGTGAATTCTTGGCCGAGTCACGGTAGTGCTGGAAACAAAGAGAAGAAATTTAACTACGTCATTCCGGGAAATGTATGACGACACGCAAGATTTAATAGGACATAGCCATAATTTGTTAATTACTCTTACTATTGGTACAGGCTTTTTCTTATTTGTTCTTTTGAACTATGAATCAGGTTCCATGATTATATATCGCTACAATATCGTTATTGTTCCACGACACAGTTCCTCGGAGTATCGAGGACATCTGAAGTCACTAAGACGCGTGTTTTCGTCGCCCGTAGCCACAGTAGCATAAATATGATTTGAGGTTCTAATGTCAGTCGACTAAACAATGTCCCAGTATCCCGGAGATAGTGGGTTCGAACCACACTGACGGCAGCACTGAAGATGGTTTTCCGTGGTTTACCATTTTCACACCAGGCAAATGCTGGGGCTGTATGTTAATCAAGTTCAAGCCCACTCCCTTCCCACTCCTAGCTCTTTCCTGCCCCCATCGTCGCCATAAGACCTGTCTTTGTCGGTGCGACGTAAGGCAAATAAAAAAAAAGGATATTCCTTATCTTATGCTGCTGAAATTATACCATTTCATGCAACTAAAATAATAGTCCAACCAATCGAATTTCTTTTTTTTCACTAAAGTGCACTTGCTCTTATACATTCTAGAAATACAACTACTATTCCTTATGTCTTACAATTTCCGTACCATACTCTCATTCTTGTCGCTTAAGTAGATTATTATTTTGATCTCCATTTTTTGCTTTCAGTTGTCCCTGCCAGTCCTGGACAAAGATATTCAGACTTCACACATATAATACTGAACATTGTTTCGTATCAGCCCTGAACCTCAACAGGGTACAAAAGATGACACGTTAGAGAGCATTACCAGTGACAAACGACATGTGTGAGGCGCAGACTCAGGGGCGTAACTTTAGGGCTTGGAGGGCCTGCAATGCAGGCGGGGTCGGGCCTTTAAGGGGCTGCACAGACTCCACGCAATAATGATAATAATAATAAGAAGAAGAATAGTATATCTAACCTAATGTCACTCTGGACGGGAGTGGTCAGGGCAGTTTTGTAGAATCAGTTTAAATAGTTTGTTTTACAGTATGTACGTAGAGGAATTGTCATTCAGCAGCAGTTGTTAGAGTACAGCTCTAAACAATGTTTCCCCTTGCCGTCTCTCGCAATACCGCGACTCTCTCCTTGCAAAAGACCTACACCAAATTATTGAAAAAGAATTACAGTCATGAAAATTGTTACCAAAATATCAATTCTAGTTAGAAAATTATATTTTCTTGGTGGTGTAATGCATCTGAGATAGTATTATGCACAAATTTTGCTGAACATTTAACTTTATCGCACATTTACGGTATTCGACAACAATATATAACACTAATGAGAAATAAGTGTAGTAACACTCAGTCAGTGCGATTTCGAACCAGCCCTCAATGAGCGAGGGCTTGTCAGTTCTGCTGTTTGATATTTTTCAAGCTTTATCTGAAGAGTTTTTGATTAAATTTTGTTCGTATATTTTTCTGTGTTGTAATCGAATAAATTATTATATTGGAGACTTTGGTTAGTTACTGTACAATGAAACAAATTTTAAGTTCGAACAACTGAATGTTGAATGGTTCAGCAGCTTAGCTATTTAACCTGAGTTCTTGTACTGAAGTTGAACTGTTTCGGGCAACAAAGAATTCGAATGATATTGCAAAATATTGTTCATAATTTTATGTAATATACATGTGTTTTATATATTTTTTACAATCTGCTTTACGTCGCACAGACACAGGTAGTTCTTATGGCGACGATGGGATAGGAAAGGGTTGGGAGTGGGAAGGAATCCACCGTGGAATTTATTAAGGTAAAGTCTCAGCATTTGCTTGGCGTGAAAATGGGAAACCACGGAAAAGGCCTCTTTGGACCTACCGACAGTGGGGTTCGAACCCACTAACTCCCGAATGCAAGGTCATAGCTGCGCGCCCCTAACCGCACTGCCAACTCGCTCCGTTATGATAATAATCACCAGTGGTCAAGTAAAAGTAACAATGTGGGTAATTACGTCATAACATATTTTTACATTGTTATTCAAACTTGAAGGTTTATTCACTGTAATCAAATAGCTTATAAAGATAATAGCGGAAACTCAGTCGCATTTTCATGCGTTTACCGGAAGGCAGCGCTTACAGTGACATCTCTTGGTGTGAGCTGGATACTACACTTGCCTTTCCGTCTTCAGTTACGTATTTTACTTGTCCTGATACCGAAATTGCTTTGCAAGGTTTAATAATGTTGTTTGCTTTACGTCCCACTAACTACTCTTAAGGTTTTTACAGTCTGCAAGGTTTACTTAGATTATTCCACTTAAAATGTTATGTTAGATAACAAATAATTTAAAGTGGAGGGTTAAAGAAAATCAAAGCACTCGATTTTGTACAGTTCATTTTGCTATTGTACGAACTGAATGTAACACAACCATGCATGACGTAACTTTGCTTTGCTGTCGCAAGATACGTACTGGGATCAGTAAAAAGTAGTATACATTTAAACACTTTTCATGAGCATTTAAGCCTGTTTGTGGGCTACTATTTTCGTGATACAGAGGAATCATATTTCGTATTTACAATTGTGTTGATAAGGACTGCAAGATATATGTTTGCCAAGAACAAATAACAACTATTACACACTCCTCTAATTTGGAACATTCATTCATGACTAACCTAACCATCATCTTGATTTTCACCCCCTGGATGCTTTCAGTAACACGTTTAACAAAATTACATATAAAAATGTCTGACATTTCATATGACAAGCTTTGAGTACATACAATGGGGGAAAAGCATTTTGTTTGAGTCATATCTGTTCATCTGTATATGAAAGTTGGCAACAGCATGCTCATTATCAATAAATGATGCCAAAGCAATTTTAAATTCTTCATGTTCCAGTTCACTGCATGCCCAGCCCATAACATAATTCCTGGCATTCGTCTCAGTAGGTCTATCTCAGTACCTGAAAGCGAAAGTACATAAGGCAGTAGTGCGCCCTACGACGTAATATTGCGAGGAGACAAGGCCATATTATGTGGCAAATGACGAATTGCGATAAACACTAGCTGTGGCCCCGATTGTAGAGAAAGTGAGAGACACGGCATTGCTATATCATGTGCCAAGATAACAGTACTGTGGCAAAAACGGACCTTCAGTTCGTCCACTTGGAAGGACTCCCATCACAGAGGACATGCGGGTTGCGGACGTGCAGGATCGAGACAGCGTGCGGCGGGACAGTCACTAGGAAAGACGAAGAAATGTTGTCACGTGATATTAACCATACGCTAGACAAATAACTGAGCTGCTTCATATGGACTTGTAAATGTGAATTCCCACCCAATATGTATGTATCACAGAGTAGGAAATTTGACGGCGACATAGCCGAGTTTTACGATATTTCGAAAATCGCCAAATGTTACGAAGTATTACCGTGTTTGGGAGTAGTGGCCAAATTAATGGAAACTAGTTGATATTTTGGAAACCGGGCGAATTAACGGTGCGGATAGGGGCGCGCGGCTGTGAGCTGGCATCCGAGAGATAGTGGATTCGAATCCCACTGTCAGCAGCCCTAACCTCCGTGGTTTCCGACTTTCACACCACGCACTTTAATTAAGGCCACGGCCGCTTCCTTCCAGCTTATAGCCTTTCCTACCCATCGTCGCCGTAAGACTTATCTGTGTCGGTGCGACGTAAAGCTAATAGAAAAAAAAGAAGGAATTACTATTGTTGGACTATTATTTATTTATTTATTTATTTCATGCCTTCATTTGTGGCGAAGTTAAGGCTCACGGCCCTCTCTTACACTTAACCACTTATCTAATAAACTTTATAAAACAGAATAATGAAATAACCACATATCTAATAAACTTTATAAAACAGAATAATGAAATAATTTAACAAAATATAAATCCTAACCTCATTCATTCTTCCTTACTGCCTTGACTGTTTTTAAAAGTGGTGGTGGTGATTGTACCGGGCGGTACACCTCTACTCTGTTTATTTAAAAGTTGCGCCAGTTGAAACTCCTCTTCTGGAGGAAGGTTGAACTTTATCTATTCTATTAATTCTCTACTTTCTCAGAAGATGTCACCACGTGGAAAATTTTGAGTTTTTGAACTGTGTCACTTTTGATGTGTTTTTGTTTCGCTTGAAGTAAGAAGTGTGAACTTTCTCTTCTAGAGGACACTACTGAAGAATTACAATAGTGCAACCTAGTGCGAAATCAAAGAACTATTTTGTTGGAGAAATTTTTATTTCAAAAGTTTGTTTCTTGTTAAATTTCTTTCTGTTATTGTTTAAGTTGGCTGTATACCCCTCTTTTTCCCCTTAGTTTGGATCTAGCCAATCCCGAATTTCTTTAATTAATTTTCCACCAATAATGTGTTTCTTTTTCCTCTATGTAGGGGTTTCTTTTCCCGAACCAATAAAGATTTTGTGGGAGGGTGTTTTATTTCCCCTAACGCCTAGAATCTTCCGCGAGAGGATATAAACTGCTGATTTTGGGGTCTCCGGGCCACTTCTGTTCCATCTTTCAGTGTATTAAGTACATTGCAGGAGGCGGGAAGCGCCTCTTTCCTCGGCAGCGATCTACTACCAGGTAATGGCCTATTAATATCTTCTTTTCTTGCTAGGTCGGCAGTTTAACTCTCGCGGCGGGTTCGAAGCGTTTTCCATCATGTAACCTTTTCCTAAAATGTAATTACTCTTTTCATCTTTTTCTGGTAAGGCTACATATTGGGATAGAGAGTGCTAACCCTCTCGAGCTCCCACTCACATTTGTTTTGAGGTGAACTTATTTTCTCAAACTTTTCTTCGTTTATGTAATGTAAAGTGTTCTTCCCTAAGTCACCTCTGTAGTATGGGATTAGCCCTTGCGTTAGTGGCCCAGAGCCAGATTAGGTTTTAAAAGCAAAGTGTATTAGGAGTGCAAGTTCGCCTCCTCTCAAGTTGTATTTTAGAGGTCATGTATTAATCTTTTCTCACCTAATAGACCTCAGTAGGTTGGGTATTTTACCCCTGTGTATATGTCCTTTGAGGACGACTTGAAAGTTGAGTTTGGTGTGGCCTGGGAGAGGCTTAACTTTAAGAGCGAGTGGCTCTTTTCTAAAACTGAGAGTTGTATGCCTCGAGGAGGCTTTGCTGTGTAATTTGGAGCAAGGGCTCCAGGGTTTGAGTGGGGTCTTCTGCCCCTTTTGTTGAAATTGGTATATCGTAAAGTTGAGCTAGTTGCTCAAGAATTGTGTTTTCAGGGCTCGAAGCCCAAATTCTTTAATCCCTGTAATTGTACATTTCAAGTTGTATTTCGGCTACTAAGTACCTGTTCTATTTGTTGTTACCTAATTTTGAAAAGAAAATATAACCTTGTTAAATTTTAAAATTTAATTTCTCTTTAGTAGCTTGAGACCTATTCACCACCCAGCACCTTCTTTCATGCTTAACTACCACAAAAACTCGGTAACAAGTGGTAGCAGAGCGTGGTTGAATGGGTCTCAATTTAGCCCCTTTTGACGGCTAAACATTGCTTTGATTCGAACTCTAACAATTTTCTCAGTTGCTGGAATTTTTTGAGTTTTTCAAAATTGTTCTGTCATCATGCCCGGCCCTCGCGATGTTCTCCTCCTTAACTACTTGCGCAAAGAGGAGTTGATATATGAGTTAACTATCAGAAACGTTCAATCTGGAGGCACGGTTGCAATAGACACTAACAAGCTTAGAGAGTCCCTTGATTTGCCCATTTCCATCCCCAATTTGGGAGAGAAAGAAATTGACGACTCTCTTTCCACGATTGTCGAGAATATTACTGGGCTAGCATCGGTAGTCAGCTTTTTTGATGAAAACGATCCATCTCCTAATCAAATTAAGCGTGTGCAAGGCAGGCTGTATCACTTTGCAAATAGAGTTAATGATCTATTGTCTCTAAAGGTGAATGACGTTCAGAGGAAGCAAGCTAATACGCTCCTTGAAACTATTTCTGAATTGTCTAATAAGGTCACTCAATTGCTAACCGGCGAAGCTCCTCCCAAAACTGATCAACCCGCCACGGTGAATGTAGGTAACGAGGAAGAGCCTCCTCAGGGAGAAGTCAATAGGATAACCGTTGCTGCTCAAACTATCTCTGCCCCATCGAACAACGAATCTGAACGCCGTGCGTCATTGAGTAACATCCGCTCTGAATTAACTTCCTTGCCCTTGAAACCTTTAACGACTATGACACCTGGGTTCAGCAGCTTGCCTCATCCATTGGCAATGTTGCTTAGAGGTATCTCTAAGTTTTCCGTCAACACCACCAGTGACGTAATTTCATTTTTAAGATTTCTAGTGGAATTTCAGGATCATGCCCTTGTGTTTTCTCTTTCCCCATGTCAAATTTTGCAAATTATCTATCCTTATGCTATTGGTGTTCTATCTGACAAAATAGTTAGAGCCATTGCCGAGCAATCTTCTATTGAGGATTTCCACGCCCATTTGCTAGCTAACTTCATCCCGGCTAGGGCCAGGTCCTCCCTTATTCAGAAATACTATTATCGGGTACAGCGCTTGGATGAAAACCTGGCAGACTTCATCCAAGATATTAAGTTTTATACTAGGGTGTTTGCTCTCCACTTCCCTGAGGATCAGATCGTGCAAGCTATTGTTGAAGGGATTTCACCACCCTACAGGTCATATTTGTGTTTCGCGGCGTGCCCGCAAACCTTCTCTGAACTGGAAGCATTAGCCGTCTCTGCGGAAGGAGTTAGGTATGCCGATTCCTTGCGTGTGGCGAAAGAACCCCCGCCTTCCTTTAGTAACACTCGGCCTCCACCTCGCCGACCAGTCAATCCCCGTAAATGTTATGCTTGTGGGTCGCCTGACCATCTGCGGAATAAGTGTCCTCTGATCAAGTCAAGTGGGACAAGGAATGGAGTAGGGTCATCACAAGGCTGTTTTAAGTGTGGGGCCTTCTCACATATCGCCAAGAATTGCCCAAACTCAAATAGCACCCCCTCCTGCTCAACTTCTGGTGCAAATTCCAGCTATTCCAATAATAAAAAGTGACTAGTGGCGTCGGCTGAGCCGACTAATCCATCTTCCCGAGACTTAGCCCCTTGTAAACAGGTTGTAAATGCAGAGAACGACCAGCCTTCAAATTCATCTTTTGAATGCCCTAAAGAGTGTCTTAGGATTGCGGCGGATACCCCCGCACCTGTTCCTTTTCTTAAGATTGAGTTAAATAACGAGCCTATAACAGCTCTCTTAGATTCAGGCAGTGTTTGTTCCATTATTTCGGCTGATTGGTATTCTAAATTGAAATCTGTTTGTAAACTCCCTGACTATGTCTCTTCTCCTGTTCAATATGTTTCGGCTAATTCATCTCCATTAGAAATTCTAGGTTCCATACATGTCAAAATTCGGGTTTTTAAGTTTACATGGAAGATCAAATTGTTTGTGGCCAAGCGTTTGTCTTGCCCCATCATATTGGGAGCGGACTTCATTTCTCACACTGGTCTTGTGCTCGATCTCCAGTGTAGGTCGTGCATATTCAAATTTGCGTCCAATTGTAGAATTCCCTTGTTAAAGTGTAATTCTGTATCATGTTCATCTATTTCGCCTACCCAGGATGAGATGTTGTTAGACCTTAGACATCTACCTGAGGAGCAGGCTGATAGTATTCGGAAACTGTGTCAGTCGTTTCCCGAGGTGTTCTCTGATACTCTTGGTGTTACTGACCTTATTGAATACAAAATTGAGGTCACGGATTCAATTCCTGTCCGTTTTCCACCGTATAGGCTATCTCCACCTAAAATGAAGGCTCTGAAAGAAATCATCGATCAGATGTTGAAGGATGGTATTATTAGGCCCTCTAAGTCAGCGTATTCTTCGCCTATTTTTCTAGTCCCGAAACCCCAAGGAGGCTTCAGGCCTGTCATTGATTACAGGGCTCTCAATCGGAAGGTGGTGTTGCAATCTGTGCCCCTTCCCGACCTTCATTCTTGCTTTTCATGGTTTCGTAAGGCCAAGTTCTTCACCATCTTGGACTTGAATCAGGCCTATAATCAAATTCCCCTTGCCGAAGAATCTAAACATCTTACAGCGTTTGCCACGGACTGGAATTTATATGAATACAACCGCGTGCCTTTCGGGCTCCCCACGGGGGCAGCTGTGCTCACTAGGCTACTAGATAGGGTCTTTTCCGACATCAAATTTGAGTACTTATATCACTACTTGGATGATGTCGTCGTATTTTCCGAAACCTTTGAAGAACATCTAGATCATTTGCGAGAAGTTCTCAATCGCCTTCGTAAGGCTGGGTTAACTGTTAAGTTGTCCAAGGTTGCCTTTGCTAAGCCCTCTATGTCATTCCTAGGGCATATTGTGTCACCTGATGGTGTAGCAGTCGATCATTCTAGAACACAGGCCATCCGTGATTTTAAACCTCCTAAGGACATCAAAGGTATCGCTAGATTCATTGGTATGGTGAATTTCTTCAGGAAGTTTATTCCTAACTTCGCTAATAGAGCGGCGCCCTTAAACCTTCTTCGTAGGAAAGGCATCAAATTCGAGTGGGGACCTTCTCAACAAGCCGCTTTCGAAGATCTTAAATTAGCTCTCTGTAATGCCCCTGTACTTGCTATGCCTGATTTCTCGAAGAAATTCATCGTCCAAACGGACGCGTCGTCGTCAGCTGTAGCTGCAGTCCTTCTTCAAGAGACTGAACTAGGGAGGCGTCCCATCGCCTATGCATCTAGGACTCTATCGGTTCAAGAAGCCAAGTATTCCATCTATGAGCTCGAAGGGTTGGCAGTCTTATTCGCCTTAGAAAAGTTCCGTCTCTATCTGGAACATGTCAAATTCGACCTGGAGACAGATAATCAAGCCTTAAGCTGGGTCTTAGGTAGGCCGCGTCGTACTGGTCGTATAGCCCGTTGGGCCATCCGTATTTCTGCCTTCCAATTTGATGTACGACATATCAGAGGTACCGAAAATGTTGTTGCTGATGGACTCAGCCGTATGTTTCATAACGACGTCGAGACCCACGAACCGGTCGATAGTTCATCACCTTCCGAGTCCATACTATCTGGTGTTAATGCCATCTTAACAGGTGCTCCCATGCTTTTTAGGGATATTGAGAAATACCAACGTGAAGATCCGACGCTGGCTCCTATAATGGAAACCCTTTCTTCTGGGGAACATGTTGTCCCTTATGTTCTGAGGAATGGTGTTCTATGTTGCCCTTCGAGGCATGATAAGTTGATGAAAGTTGTTGTTCCAGCGGTTCTTGTACCTATGATCTTCAAATACTATCATGAGACCCCATTGGGGGGGCATCTTGGAATCTTTAAAACTCGTGAAAAGATTCGTGAAATGTTCATATGGAAAGGTATGGACGGTGAAATTCGAGAACTTGTAAAAGCTTGTAAATCTTGTTTGATCAGTAAACCCACCATGTCCACTAAAGTAGGCCTTTTGTCTTCTCATCAAGCGTCGCGCCCCATGGAACGCCTGTATATCGATTATGTGGGACCCTTCCCCCAGTCAAAGGGTAATGCCAACAAGTTCATCTTTGTGTGTGTAGATGGTTTTACAAGATTTTCCTGGTTATTTCCGACTAAGCTGGCTACCGCTCAGTCCACCATTACTTGCCTAAATTCTATTTTTGCTTCTTTTGGTCCGTGCCAATACATTGTATCTGATAATGCTAAAGCTTTTACATCAAATCTGTTTCGTAAATTCTGTTTTGACTTGTCCATCTCTCATGTAACTACATCTGCTTATTACCCTCAACCATCTCTGGCTGAACGGGTTAACCGCAATCTCAGGTCCGCACTTATTGCCTATCATCATGAAGATCATTCTAGGTGGGACACGTCCCTGCATTGGTTAGCTTTTGCTTTGAATTCGGCGGTTCATGAATCTCACAAATTTACTCCAGCTTCTTTGATGTTTAAGTTCGTTCCCAACACGCCGCTCTCTAACCTCTGGTCTCTGAATGACATTCTGCCCGAGACAATAGATCCGGACAACATTAAAGATCTTTGGAAGAAGGCTAAAGCTAATCTTAAAGTGTCTCATGAAAAGGTTAGGGAAAGGTATGATCGTGGACGGAGACCCACCACTTTGAAGGTAGGTGACCAGGTTATGGTCAAAAATTTTGTTCCCGCGGGCAAGCTTGCCCCCAGATTTCATGGGCCTTGTATCATTCTCGATTTTCTTACGCCGGTTACCTTATTGCTAAGTAATCCAGCCACCGAGAGGATATTTAGAGTTCACCTGTCCCAGGTGAAACCGGTGTAATTTCTGTGTTAACTTGCTCCATATTATTTTGAAAGGATATGAAGGTTATATTTTTTTTGAGTTTCACTTTTAAGGCATTCTGCCCCTTCTGTAATATTTTGGTTTTAGATGTAAGCCTTATGTAAAACCTGCCCCGACCCGTTAAACTGCCATCCTGTTCTTGCCACGGCCATTACCACGCTCCCGTCTCCTGCTCCACTCTACACAGTGGCTTAATGAATACCATGAATATCTGCACGCCGCTGGCCCCTCACTCTCTCTACAAGCCTGTACCCTCAAAGAAAATAATTGTCCAACACAATTCTGCCGCCTAGCTTTAATGTTTCAGCGCCCCCGCAGCCGCGCAGCGCCGCGCAGCGACTGGGGAGGGGGATGGGCCCCCTCCTCTCCAGCGAGGACGACATGTGCACGGCGAGCCGGAGCTCACCTCCCGGCCAAGGCTGATGTGCGGCGCACGACCTGCTACATGCCCGCAGCCTGTATCTGTTCACCGCGGGCGCGGCGTACTTCAACACCTCTGCTCCCCTCATAGTGCGGGCGAGCGGTATCTCAGGGTACTTGAGGGGTCCGAGCGGCCTCCGTTGGACGCAAGCTGCAACGGCCGGTCTGGCCATCCGACTCAATCTACATCAACTACATGGACAGTCACCATAAACAATAATTACATTTGGGAATTTAACAACAATATTTGGTGGACATTGCAAAAACTTTTCTTCACCTTTTAAGCATTAAAGGTTTATCTTCAGAAATTCAACTTCTACAAACATAAAGACTTTACTGCACCGGCAACAACAAAATTTTGAAATTGCAACCAACCAAATTACTAAAATCTTATAAATGCTTCCCCAATTAATCTTAATATCAACATCAAAACTTGGACCTTATTTTGGAAACAAAGCTTATGTTCTTCTGTGTTACCCCTTGGAGGAACTTTTGGGGGGGGAGGTCTGTACCGGGCGGTACACCTCTACTCTGTTTATTTAAAAGTTGCGCCAGTTGAAACTCCTCTTCTGGAGGAAGGTTGAACTTTATCTATTCTATTAATTCTCTACTTTCTCAGAAGATGTCACCACGTGGAAAATTTTGAGTTTTTGAACTGTGTCACTTTTGATGTGTTTTTGTTTCGCTTGAAGTAAGAAGTGTGAACTTTCTCTTCTAGAGGACACTACTGAAGAATTACAATAGTGCAACCTAGTGCGAAATCAAAGAACTATTTTGTTGGAGAAATTTTTATTTCAAAAGTTTGTTTCTTGTTAAATTTCTTTCTGTTATTGTTTAAGTTGGCTGTATACCCCTCTTTTTCCCCTTAGTTTGGATCTAGCCAATCCCGAATTTCTTTAATTAATTTTCCACCAATAATGTGTTTCTTTTTCCTCTATGTAGGGGTTTCTTTTCCCGAACCAATAAAGATTTTGTGGGAGGGTGTTTTATTTCCCCTAACGCCTAGAATCTTCCGCGAGAGGATATAAACTGCTGATTTTGGGGTCTCCGGGCCACTTCTGTTCCATCTTTCAGTGTATTAAGTACATTGCAGGAGGCGGGAAGCGCCTCTTTCCTCGGCAGCGATCTACTACCAGGTAATGGCCTATTAATATCTTCTTTTCTTGCTAGGTCGGCAGTTTAACTCTCGCGGCGGGTTCGAAGCGTTTTCCATCATGTAACCTTTTCCTAAAATGTAATTACTCTTTTCATCTTTTTCTGGTAAGGCTACATATTGGGATAGAGAGTGCTAACCCTCTCGAGCTCCCACTCACATTTGTTTTGAGGTGAACTTATTTTCTCAAACTTTTCTTCGTTTATGTAATGTAAAGTGTTCTTCCCTAAGTCACCTCTGTAGTATGGGATTAGCCCTTGCGTTAGTGGCCCAGAGCCAGATTAGGTTTTAAAAGCAAAGTGTATTAGGAGTGCAAGTTCGCCTCCTCTCAAGTTGTATTTTAGAGGTCATGTATTAATCTTTTCTCACCTAATAGACCTCAGTAGGTTGGGTATTTTACCCCTGTGTATATGTCCTTTGAGGACGACTTGAAAGTTGAGTTTGGTGTGGCCTGGGAGAGGCTTAACTTTAAGAGCGAGTGGCTCTTTTCTAAAACTGAGAGTTGTATGCCTCGAGGAGGCTTTGCTGTGTAATTTGGAGCAAGGGCTCCAGGGTTTGAGTGGGGTCTTCTGCCCCTTTTGTTGAAATTGGTATATCGTAAAGTTGAGCTAGTTGCTCAAGAATTGTGTTTTCAGGGCTCGAAGCCCAAATTCTTTAATCCCTGTAATTGTACATTTCAAGTTGTATTTCGGCTACTAAGTACCTGTTCTATTTGTTGTTACCTAATTTTGAAAAGAAAATATAACCTTGTTAAATTTTAAAATTTAATTTCTCTTTAGTAGCTTGAGACCTATTCACCACCCAGCACCTTCTTTCATGCTTAACTACCACAAAAACTCGGTAACAGTGATTATTAGTTAAGAGGAAGTACAACTAGGCAACCATCCTCTGTTTAACACTAACCAGAGAGAAAGAATTGAAGGGATCCGACACTTCGAAAAATGAAGATATCGGTCAAAGAAATACAAGGACAACGATGTGCATGAAAATGAATGACTCCCTAGTCCTCGAATGCCCTAATACCATCGGGGTCGGAAAAGAACAAGAGTAGACCAAGGGAGGTCGAATAGGATAGGTGAAAGTGAGGAACCTGGCAAAAGTAACTGGAAGCAATGCCAGGATTCAGCTCTAGGTTGTGTAGTCGCCAACCCACACTACCAAGTTGAGAGCCCCTGGGGTTCATATTAGTCGCCTCTTACGATAGGCAGGGGATACCGTGAGTGTTATTTTAGCGCTCCCACCCACAGCGGTGGACTGCTTTTAAACAATAACCAACAACTATGCTCCCCTCCAGCTTAATTGCTTGTTGTTGTCTGAGTCGTCAGTCCATATACTTGTTTGATACAGCTCTCCATGCCACCCTATCCTGTACTAACGTTTTCATTTCTACATAACTACTGCATCCTACATCTGCTCTAATCTGCTTGTCATATTCATACCTTGGTCTAGCCCTACCGTTCTTACCCGCTACACTTCCCTTAAAAACCAACTAAACAAGTCCCGGGTGTCTTCAGATGTGTCCTATCATTCTATCTCTTCATCTCGTCAAATTTAGAAACAACGACCTCCTCTTACCAATTCGATTCAGTATCTCTTCATTCGTAATTCGATCTACCCACCTCGCATTCACAATTCTTCTGTAACACCACATTTCAAAAGCTTCTATTCTCTTTTTTTCTTAGCTAGTTATCGTCCATGTTCCACTTCCATAAAATGCCACGCTCCAGAAGAAAGTCATCAATAACATCTTTCTAATTCCTATATCCTATAAACTTAAGAATGGCCTTCCTTGCATGTTCTAGCCTACATTTTATGTCCTCCTTACTTCTGCCATCGTTAGTTATTTTACTACCCAAATAACAACATTCATCTACTTCTTTTAAGACTTCGTTTCCTAATCTTTTGTTTTGGACTTATTTACTTTCATCTTGTACTCCTTACCCAAGACTCCATCCATACCATTCAGCAAATTCTCCAGATCTTCTGCAATCTCAGATAAAATAACAATATCATCGGAAAATCTCACTGTTTTCATTTCCTCTCCTTGGATTGCAATTCCCTTTCCAAATCTCCTCCCATTCAGAATCTTAGATAGCTTGATCCAATCAACATTATCGAATGTCTTTTCTAGATCTACGAACACCATGTACGTTCGCTTGTCCTTCTTAATTCGATCCCCCACGTTCAGACGTAAAGTCAGGATTGTTTCACGCGTTCCTGTATTTCTTCTGAAGCCAAATGATCTTCTCCCAACTCAGTTTCAGTTTTTTTTTCCATTCTTCTGTAAATAATAGGCCTACGTGTTAAAATTTTGCAGGCATGATATACTAAACTAATGGTGCGGTAGTTTTCACACTTGTCAGCACCGGGTTTTTTAGTGGAAGGGGGGGGGGTGCATAGGTATAAAAACATTATGCTGAAAATCGGATGGCACTTCTCCTGTCTCATACATCTTACACACTAAATGGAATAACCTCGCCATGGGGGTTTCTCATAAAGCAGCCAGTAATTCAGAAGAAATGTCATCAATATTCCAGGTGCCTTGTTGTTATTTAGGTCTCTCAAAGCTCTGTCAAATTCTGACCTCAAATTTGGGTCTCCCATTCCATCAGCATCAACAGCCACTTCTTGTTCCAGAACCATACCATCTACGTCTTTACCTTGATACAACTGTTGGATATGTTCCTGCCATCGTTCTGCCTTGTCTTCTTTCCCTAGAAGTGGTTTATCACCTGAGCTCTTAATATTCATACATCTAGTTTACCTTCCTCCAAAGGTTTCCTTGATTTTCCTGCATGCAACATCTACCTTTCCTAGGACCACACAAACTTCAACATCCTGGAACTTCTCCTTCAGCCATTCTTCTTTCGCTGTCCTGCACTTTCTATCCACGTCATTCTTTAATCGTCTTTATTCTTTTCTGCTCTCTCCATTTTTCGCATTCTTGTATTTTCGTCGTTCGTCGATTAGGTCTAGAATCTGAGTTATCCATTGCCTCTTAGTTGATCTTTCCTTACTTCCAAATATTTCTTCAGCAGTCCTACTGATCTCATTCTTCATGACTGTCCATTCTTCCTCCACTGTGTGTCCTTCAGGCTTTCCATTTAGTCCTTCTGCATCATGCTCCTTGAAACAATCTCTCACACTCTTTACTTTCAACTTATCTAGATCCCATTTCCTCGGATTACTTCCCTTCTTTAATTTCTTCAACTTCAGATGGCAACTCATGACCAAAATGTTGTGATCAGAGTCCACGTCTTCTCCTGGGAAAGTTTTTCAATCCACCACCTGGTTTCTAAATCTCTGCCTAGTCATAATGAAGTCTGTTTGATACCTTTCAGTGTCTCCAGGTCTCATCCATGTATACAGCCGTCGTTTGTGGTGTTTGAACCAAGTATTAGCAAGGACTAAATTGCAACCAGCCGACTTCCTTTTTCATTCCTTTGTCCCAAACCGAATTCTCCTACTGTATAACCTTCTCTTCCTTGGCCTACCAGTACATTCCAGTCTCCCATTACAATTCAATTTTTGTCACCTTTTACATATTGTATTAAATTTTCTATCTCTTCATATATTCTTTCGGTTTCTTCATCATCTGATGAACTGGTAGGCATATACACCTGCACTATTGTCGTGGGCATTGGATTGCTGTCTATCTTGAGAATAATAATCCTTTCACTATGCTGGTCATAATAGCTTACCCGTTGCGCTATTTTCTTTTTTTATTATTAAACCAACTCCTGCATTTCCATTGTTTGATTTTGTGTTGATAATTCTGTAGTCGCCTGACCAAACGTCCTGTCGATCTTGGAACCACACCTTCATCTTTTCGAATGCCTTGGTCTTCCATCATTTCCTTTATCTTCTCGAAACCGCCGTTTTCTTTATTTACTTCTCTCATCACCTCCTTAATTTTCTCCAGGTCTTCCCAGCTCATGTTGCCACTTG
Organism: Anabrus simplex; assembly: GCF_040414725.1. Lineage (NCBI taxonomy): Eukaryota > Metazoa > Arthropoda > Insecta > Orthoptera > Tettigoniidae > Anabrus > Anabrus simplex. The sequence continues at coordinate 226,578,418 of NC_090268.1, read as the reverse complement.
TAATTGGTACGGGATTCAACTCTACGCCCCCTATAACTAGTAGCACGGTTATGACCGCCGCTACCAGTAGCACCTCGCCCAACTTCCCCTGCACACTTCTGTTTGCCGGCCGCATCGGAGTCTTCTTCAGCCTTCGCTGCCAGCTCCCGATCGCCGCTCGGTATTGGAGATACGGATAATGTTTCTTTTGACTCCACACGAGAGATAAAGAGCTCTCATAAATTGAAAGGAAAATTATTGAATCCACAAAAGAATATAATTAGAATATAATATAATATTAAATATTAGAATATAATACTAACCTTATTACTATTTATTATTATTATTATTATTATTATTATTATTATTATTATTATTATTATTATTATTATTATTATTATTATTATTATTATTATTATTATTATTATTATTAGATGCGAAAAAGACCAGAAAACTGATCACGCAAAGCTCACTTAGAAGTTGTGCATTTCCTTCTTTGCCAGGCAGCCTTCAATTTTTCTCTCATCGTGGTTCTTCGTTCTTCTGTCCACTTAGCTCCTGTCTTCTTCTTGTGGTTTCTCTCTGACTCTACTTCGCACTTGTTGATTTTCGTTCTGTAGCAGGTTCGGTTAGCGATGTCGGCCACTGTTCACCGTTAGGATTCATAATATGTAGGGCCACATACTCATAGATTCGTATGTCGCCTGTAGGGCGTCATCTCGAAAGACCTGCAACAGGTCTCTTCGGAGACCACACAGTATTGTTATTATTATTATTACTAATATTTATTATATACAGGAAGAAAGCGCACAGTGAGAAGATGACGCTATAGACGATCGCTGATTTCCATGGTTACAATGATATCGGGAAATGGATGACAATGATTTTAATAGATCCCCAATCCAAGAACATATACGTGTTAAGAATCCTGAATCGTGATTATAAAATTTTTCACTGGCATACAACTATCTGATGATGATGATGATGATGATGATGATGATGATGATGATGCTTGTTGTTTAAAGGGGCCTAACATCGAGGTAATCGGCCCCTAATGGTACGGAATGAAATGACAAATTAAAAGTTCAAAATCATCCACTGAAAAAATGTCATGAAGAATGAATGGATGGATATGAATTTGAAACAATCAGTGGATCCAGTTAAAAAACTATCATAAATAATAGTATTACTGACCAAGGGACCACTTCTAAAGCAAAATCCTGAATCGAGGATGCTTTATGTCTAAAGGGGTCCAAAATCCAGGTCAAAGGCCCATCAGAATGGTACTTATCACTAGTAAAGTAGAACCATGGTATTTGTCATGTTGGGGTACTAATCAAAAGTAGCGAAGACTCACGGTGTTCCACACACGATGGTTCTACTCACAAGTATTGTACGTCGTACAGGTAACGCAGACATATGGTGTTTCTCATACAATGGCGCCACTCATAGCCAACACAAACCGATGGTGTTCCTCACCTACGTGTACTAATCACGGGTGCCGGTATTCCCGTGGTGTTCCTCACATGTTGTTGTTGTTTGAGTCGTCAGTCCATAGACTGGTTTGATGCAGCACTCCATGCCACCCTATCCTGTGCTAACCTTTTCATTTCTACGTAACTATTGCATCCTACATCTACTCTAATCTGTTTGTCATATTCATACCTTGGTCTACCCCTACCGTTCTTGCCACCTACACTTCCTTCAAAAACCTACTGAACAAGTCCTGGGTGTCTTAAGATGTGTCCTATCATTCTATCTCTTCTTCTCGTCAAATTTAGCCAAATCGATCTCCTCTCACCAATTCGATTCAGTATCTCTTCATTCGTGATTCGATCTATCCATCTCACCTTCAGCATTCTTCTGTAACACCACATTTCAAAAGCTTCTATTCTCTTTCTTTCTGAGCTAGTTATCGTCCATGTTTCACTTCCATACAATGCCACGCTCCACACAAAAGTCTTCAAAAACGTCTTTCTAATTCCGATATCAATGTTTGAAATGAGCAAATTTCTTTTCTTAAGAAAGCTCTTCCTTGCTTGTGCTAGTCTGCATTTTATGTCCTCCTTACTTCTGCCATCGTTGGTTATTTTACTACCCAAGTAACAGTATTCATCTACTTCCTTTAAGACTTCGTTTCCTAATCTAACATTTCCTACATCACCTGCCTTCATTCGACTGCACTCCATTACTTTTGTTTTGGACTTATTTATTTTCATCTTGTACTCCTTACCTAAGACTTCATCCATACCATTCAGCAACTTCTCGAGATCTTCTGCAGTCTCAGATAAAATAACAATATCATCGGCAAATCTCAAGGTTTTGATTTCCTCTCCTTGGACTGTGATTCCCTTTCCAAATTTCTCTTTGATTTCCTTTACTGCCTGTTCTATTTAAACATTGAAAAGGAGAGGAGACAAACTGCAGCCTTGCCTCACTCCTTTCTGGATTGCTGCTTCTTTTTCAAAGCCCTCGATTCTTATCACTGCAGACTGATTTTTATACAGGTTGAAGATAATTCTTCGTTCACGGTATCTGATCCCTATCATCTTCAGAATCATAAATAGCCTGGTCCAATCAACACTATCGAATGCCTTTTCTAGATCTACGAATGCCATGTACGTGGGCTTGTCCTTCTTGATTCGATCCTCTAAGATCAGACGTAAAGTCAGGATTGCTTCACGTGTTCCTACATTTCTTCTGAAGCCAAATTGACCTTCCCCCAACTCAGCTTCAACTTGTTTTTCCATTCTTCTGTAAATAATACGTGTTAAAATTTTGCAGGCATGAGATACTAAACTAATAGTGCGGTAGTTTTCACACCTGTCAGCACCGGCTTTCTTGGGAATAGGTATAACAACATTCTGCCGAAAATCGGATGGGACTTCTCCTGTCTCATACATCTTGCACACTAAATGAAATAACCTTACCATGCTGGTTTCTCCTAAGGCAGTCAGTAATTCAGAGGGAATATCATCAATTCCAGGTGCCTTGTTCCTATTTAGGTCACTCACAGCTCTGTCAAACTCTGACCTCAAAATTGGGTCTCCCATTTCATCAGCATCAACAGCCTCTTCATGTTCCAGAACGAAATTATCTACATCGTTACCTTGATACAACTGTTGGATATGCTCCTGCCATCTTTCTGCTTTGTCTTCTTTCCCTAGAAGTGGCTTTCCATCTGAGCTCTTAATATTCATGCAGCTAGATTTCCTTTCTCCAAAGGTTTCCTTGATTTTCCTGTATGCAGCATCTACCTTTCCCAGGACCATACAGCCTTCGACATCCTTGCACTTCTCCTTCAGCCATTCTTCCTTAGCTACCTTGCACTTTCTATCCACTTCATTCTTTAATCGCCTGTATTCTTTTCTGCCCTCTTCATTTCTAGCATTCTTGTATTTTCGTCGTTCATCAATCTGGTCTAGTATCTCCTGAGTTATCCACTGATTCTTAGTTGATCTTTTCTTCCTTCCTAACATTTCTTCAGCAGCCCTACTGACTTCATTTTTCATGACTCTCCACTCTTCCTCTACTGTGTTTCCTTCGGCCTTTTCATTTAGTCCTTGTGCAACATGTTCCTTGAAACAATCCATCACACTCTTTTCTTTCAACTTGTCTAGATCCCATCTTTTTGCATTCTTTCCTTTCTTCAATTTCTTCAACTTCAGACGGCATTTCATGACCAACAAGTTGTGGTCAGAGTCCACGTCTGCTCCTGGGAAAGTTTTGCAATCCAACACCTGGTTTCTGAATCTCTGCCTAATGATAATGAAGTCTATTTGATACCTTCCAGTGTTTCCAGGTCTCGTCCACGTATACAGCCGTCGTTTGTGGTGTTCGAACCAAGTATTGGCGAGGACTAAATTATGGTCAGTGCAGAATTCAACCAGCCGACTTCCTCTTTCGTTCCTTTGTCCCAATCCAAATTCTCCTACTGTGCTACCTTCTCTTCCTTGGCCTACCACTGCGTTCCAGTCTCCCATCACAATTAGATTCTCGTCACCTTTGACATATTGTATTAAATCTTCTATCTCCTCATATATTCTTTCAATTTCTTCATCATGCGCTGAACTAGTAGGCATATAGACCTGCACTATTGTGGTGGGCATTGGTTTGGTGTCTATCTTGGCGACAATAATTCTTTCACTATGCTGGTCGTAGTAACTTATCCGCTGCCCTATTTTCTTATTCATTATTAAACCAACTCCTGCATTACCCCTGTTTGATTTCGTGTTGATAATTCGGTAGTCGCCTGACCAAAAATCCTGTTCTTCCTGCCAACGTACTTCACTTATACCAACTACATCTAACTTTAGCCTATCCATCTCCCTTTTCAGATTCTCTAACCTACCACAACGATTCAAACTTCTAACATTCCACGCTCCGACTCGCAGAATGTCAGTATCCATCTTCCTGATGATCGCCCCCTCTCGTGTAGTCCCCACCCGGAGATCCGAATGGGGGACTAGTTTACCTCCGAAATATTTTACCCGGAAGGAAGCCATCATCAGTCCATCACTCATACAGGTACTAATCACAGGCAACGCAGACCCACGGTGTCGCTCATATAGTGGTACTAATCACAAGCAACGCCCAGACCCGTGGTGTTGCTCACATGGGTACGACTCACGGGTACTGGAAACCCACAGTGACCCACTCTCTGCTGCTACTACGCACAAACCTATTGTGTACCTAATATAGTGGTACTAGACGCAAGTAAAGGCGACCCATGGTGTTCTCCACGTGATGGTAGGCCAACTAATCATTTTTTTTTTTTTTTTTTTGCTATTTGCTTTACGTCGCACCGACACAGATAAGTCTTATGGCGACGATAGGATAAGAAAGGCCTAGGAATGGGAAGGAAGCGGCCGTGGCCTTAATTAAGGTAGAGCCTGGTGTAAAAATGGGAAACCACGGAAAACCATCTTCAGGGCTGCCGACAGTGGGGTTCGAACCCACTATCTCCCGATTACTGGATACTGGCCGCACATAAGCGACTGCAGCTATCGAGGTCGTACTAATCAAAATTAGTTTGATGGTTCTCAGACAATCAGTACTTGGTCGCCCCTTTTAGTCGCCTCTCACGACAGGCAGGGGATACCGTGGGAGTATTTTTCGTCTGCGTCCACCAACGCACAGAGGGTAGAGAGAGAGAAAAAAGAAGAAAAAGGAGGGACCCGTCACTTCGAAAAATGAAGTAAGGGACGAAGAAAGGTAAGGGCCACGAAGGGCGTGAAAATGAAAGACTCCCTAGGCCTCGAATGCTCTAATACCGTCGGGGTCGGAAAAGAACAAGAGTTGACCAAGGGAGGTCGGACAGGATAGACAGAAGTGAGGATCCTGGTACAAGTAAGTGGATGCAATGCCAGGACTCAGCTGAGGGACCCGTGGTTGCCAACCCACGCTCCCAAGTTGAGAGCCCCTTGGGCCCCTATTTGTCGCCTCTTACGACAGGCAGGAGATACCGTGGGTGTATTCTTCATCTGCGTGCCCCACCCACAGGGGGTTACTACTATCTCCGGGAATATTTGTTCCATCTAAAACCTGCACACAACAAAAGTCATAGAAACTACAATTTCCGATAATTTGTGACCCACAAAATTTTACAAGAGAGATTCAGGTATTCAGATTCTTAGTGAGAACTCTTGACCATCGCTAATATGAAAATATTTCTCGTACAAAAATGGTCGTTGTTATCTACTAGAAAACCATGTGATCATAAGCCCATATTTATGCAGAAGATAATTAATATAACCATTAATATCTTCCGCTATAGCTATTGTAACGACCAATTTTGACAGAAATTTCGTCAAGTTGGCAACATTGCGTATAGCAGCCTTTCATAGCCCATGAATCAGTTTTAAAAATCCTATCTCTTTTACAAACCGACCAATGAAAATTTGTCTATTACATAATGAGACACAACACAGGTTCCACAGAAATAGAGTTCCTTGTAATTCTGATATAGTGCGTTTTCCCAGGAGACACGGCATCTCCGCATTCCAACAGCATTCACTCGTGTTATTTCTAGCACTGTCTGGCTACGAGGAAAGGGGTTGCTCTTACTCATCACCACGCTACTGAACCTATAACACAGTAAAACTCGATAAAACGTTGTCTAAGGGACCGCATGAATATCGCGTCTTAAACGGGCACAAACTAACCAATGTAACTGCGGTATTTGTACGTTTCACATTGTAAAGTGCGCCAAATTGTAGACAGAGTATTACGGCATTCTGATGTCGGGACTGCGGTCACTGAATCACAGTTTATCACATAAATATGTCTTTATGGCTGGGGGACATCTGAAAATTTGAGCTACGGAAGTTAGTGTCACAAAACGTATGACGGATGTGTAACCGAGCAACCTTGAAGGCCGTGATTGATAGACGGGCAGACAATGTTACCTAGCAACCGTGCAGGCTGTTATGTAAGGTATGGATGGCCAGACTGTGTTACCTAGCAACCGTGCAGGCTGTGATGTAAGGTATGGATGGCCAGTGTTACCTAGCAACCGTGCAGGCTGTTATGTAAGGTTTACCTACCGACCGTGCAGGCTGTGTTGTAAGGTATGGTTGGATGGCCAGACATTGTTACCTAGCAACCGTGCAGGCTGTGATGTAAGGTTTACCCACCGGCCGTGCAGGCTGTGTTGTAAGGTATGGTTGGATGGCCAGACATTGTTACCTAGAACCGTGCAGGCTGTGATGTAAGGTATGGTTGGATGGCCAGACATTGTTACCTAGCAACCGTGCAGGCTGTGATGTAAGGTATGGATGGCCAGACAGTGTTACCTAGCAACCGTGCAGGCTGTGATGTAAGGTTTACCTACCGACCGTGCAGGCTGTGTTGTAAGGTATGGTTGGATGGCCAGACATTGTTACCAAACAACCGTGCAGGCTGTGTTGTAAGGTATGAATGGATGGTCAGACAATGTCACCTAGCAACCGTGCAGGCTGTGTTGTAAGGTATGAATGGATGGGCAGACAATGTCACCTAGCAACCGTGCAGGCTGTGTTGTAAGGTATGAATGGATGGTCAGACAATGTCACCTAGCAACCGTGCAGGCTTTGTTGTAAAGTATGGATGGGTGACCAGACAATGTCACCTAGCAACCGTGCAGGCTGTGACGAAAGGTATGGATGGATGACCAGACAATGTTACCTAGCAACCGTGCAGGCTGTGATGTAAGGTATGGATGAATGACCAGACAGTGTTACCTAGCAACCGTGCAGGCTCTGATGTAAGGTACGGATGGATGACCAGACAGTGTTACCTAGCAACCGTGCAGGCTGTGATGTAAGGTATGGATGGATGACCAGACAATGTCACCTAGCAACCGTGCAGGCTGTGATGTAAGGTATGGATGGATGACCAGACAATGTTACCTAGCCACCGTGCAGGCTGTGATGTAAGGTATGGATGGATGACCAGACAATGTCACCTAGTAACCGTGCAGGCTGGATTAAAGTATGGATGGAAGACCAGACAGAGTTACCTAGCAACCGTGCAGGCTGTAATGTAAGGCTTACCTACAGACCGTGCAGGCTGTGTTGTAAGGTATGGATGGATGACCAGACAATGTCACCTAGCAACCGTGCAGGCTGTGATGTAAGGTATGGATGGATGACCAGCCAATGTTACCTAGCAACCGTACAGGCTGTGATGTAAGGTATGGATGGATGACCAGACAATGTCACCTAGCAACCGTGCAGGCTGTGATGTAAGGTATGGATGGATGTCCAGACAGTGTTACCTAGCAACCGTGCAGGCTGTGATGTAAGGTATGGATGGATGACCAGACAATGTCACCTAGCAACCGTGCAGGCTGTGATGTAAGGTTTGCCTACCGACCGTGCAGGCTGTGATGTAAGGTATGGATGGATGACCAGACAGTGTTACCTAGCAACCGTGCAGGCTGTGATGTATGGTATGGATGGATGACCAGACAATGTCACCTACCGACCGTGCAGGCTGTGATGTAAGGTATGGATGGATGACCAGAGTGTGTCACCTAGCAACCGTGCGGGCTGTGATGTAAGCTACGGATGGATGACCAGACAGTGTTACCTAGCAACCGTGCAGGCTGTGATGTATGGTATGGATGGATGACCAGACATTGGTACCTAGCAACCGTGCAGGCTGTGATGTAAGGTATGGATGGATGACCAGACAGTGTTACCTAGCAACCGTGCAGGCTGTGATGTAAGGTACGGATGGATGACCAGACAGTGTTACCTAGCAACCGAGCAGGCTCTGATGTAAGGTATGGATGGATGACCAGACAGTGTTACCTAGCAACCGTGCAGGCTGTGATGTAAGGTATGGATGGATGACCAGACAATGTCACCTAGTAACCGTGCAGGCTGTGATGTAAGGTATGGATGGATGACCAGACAATGTCACCTAGCAACCGTGCAGGCTGTGATGTAAGGTATGGATGGATGACCAGACAATGTCACCTAGCAACCGTGCAGGCTGTGATGTAAGGTATGGATGGATGACCAGCCAATGTTACCTAGCAACCGTACAGGCTGTGATGTAAGGTATGGATGGATGACCAGACAATGTCACCTAGCAACCGTGCAGGCTGTGATGTAAGGTATGGATGGATGACCAGACAGTGTTACCTAGCAACCGTGCAGGCTGTGATGTAAGGTATGGATGGATGACCAGACAATGTCACCTAGTAACCGTGCAGGCTGTGATGTAAGGTATGGATGGATGACCAGACAATGTTACCTAGCAACCGTGCAGGTTGTGATGTATGGTATGGATGGATGACCAGACAATGTCACCTACCGACCGTGCAGGCTGTGATGTAAGGTATGGATGGATGACCAGACAGTGTCACCTAGCAACCGTGCGGGCTGTGATGTAAGCTACGGATGGATGACCAGACAGTGTTACCTAGCAACCGTGCAGGCTGTGATGTATGGTATGGATGGATGACCAGACATTGTTACCTAGCAACCGTGCAGGCTGTGATGTAAGGTATGGATGGATGACCAGACAGTGTTACCTAGCAACCGTGCAGGCTGTGATGTAAGGTACGGATGGATGACCAGACAGTGTTACCTAGCAACCGAGCAGGCTCTGATGTAAGGTATGGATGGAAGTCCAGACAATGTTACCTAGCAACCGTGCAGGCTGTGATGTAAGGTATGGATGGATGACCAGACAGTGTTACCTAGCAACCGTGCAGGCTGTGATGTAAGGTATGGATGGATGACCAGACAATGTCACCTAGTAACCGTGCAGGCTGTGATGTAAGGTATGGATGGATGACCAGACAATGTCACCTAGCAACCGTGCAGGCTGTGATGTAAGGTATGGATGGATGACCAGACAATGTCACCTAGCAACCGTGCAGGCTATGTCTTATAGCTGGTGGTCATCTGAAATCAGCAGCCGTTGATGGATGGTCACGGCCGACAGACATGGTTATGATCATTTGATTTTTGCAGAGGGAAAAGTGGTTTTATTTTTGATATCGTTTTTGACGTAGACGTGCACCTCCGTTGGGAGTACAATTTTCTGTTCATTTTACAAGCTGCTGTTCTTCCCAGTGTTAGAGCTATTTACGCCGTGGAAGGAGGTCACGTTATCAGATTTGACCAAGATAACTGCTGTGTTGTAGCCAAAGCTTTCTTCAAACAGGATCCTTGACGTTCACGTGCTTGACTGGCCTCCCAAGCCGCCTGACATAATCATAACAGAACATGTCTGGGCAAGAATGGTAAACACGTCCATTCCAGGTCAGGAGAAGATAAAAGCGTCTTTATTAATGCATTGCCATCGAGTCTGGGCGAATATGAGGAATGAACCACACTTTTCCAGCATCACATAGATTTCATTCTCAAGCTGCTAGAGCAAGTGAGAAACAGGAATGGGGCATGGACTGATTATTTTAATGCTATTAATATTCTGCAATAGAGGAGGAACTCGTGTCTTACACTTATTGTAAAGCTAAACAACTGTTTAGTTGTTTGATACCCATTTTCATTTTTCTTTTTTTTAAAATTTGCTTAATTTTGGGCGGTACCGTACGTTTTTTACTTAGTTATATATTGAGAAAGATTTGATAGGTTTGTACTTTCGATTATAAGGTATTTCTGTAAATATACGTGAAATTGTATAATAATTTTTATTGTGGTGTTGGAGTAATATCATTTTGTTGTATATTTTAAAATAAAATAACAATATATGTAAGATTTATTTTCTTATTGTTCAAGAAGTAAAATGTATTTTCAGTTATTTTCATCATTTGATAATGAAATAGTTATAATAATTTATTCATCAAAATATTTTAGCATATTCATTTTCTATTTATAGAATATATCTTAATGACTCAACTGCAAAATATTCCTAACTTGTATCAAATTACTTTTAGGTTAAAAGTCTCCTTTACCTCTTGATACTGTAATTACCAAAGTGGGTTTCCTACTACTGCAGTTCAATACATTCGCTACTGTGCCCACTTCACTTACAGCTAAGTCTTTTAACGGGCTGTGTACTGTACCTGCACTGCAGGAATGCGATAGACGACGTAGGGGGAGGCATGCTTTGTTTATATCGGAACACCAGTTCTCGGTATGCGTGTGCCTGCTGTGAGTGGACTGTGTTCCTGACATTCACAGGATTTCGAACTAAACTATACTTTCCTATCCGTCAGTTCTTGTGTTACTACCGCTCTGTTGCAGGCCTACCATCTAAGTGAGTCAAATAAGCGTTGCTTTCAAATTTTATTTAAAAACGTTATTAATTGGCTTTTGGCTTAATCACCATATAGCCAGCTAGATTACATATAGAATATTTTTTCTTAAGAAGGAAGCCATCTTTTTTTAGTGTCACTCAATTAATACAACTTCCAAGCTCTCCAGTCTTTCGAAACCCATACAACACTATAACATACCTGTAAAAACATACTAATAAACTAATTAAATGAACTAATTACTTTCTACAGGTACGTTACAGTTCGACACAGTGAAATGCTGTAGAGGTGGTGGTGGTGTTTATTGTTTTACGTGGAAGTACAACTGGGCAACCATCCTCTATTAACACTAATCGGAGAAAAAAATGGAAGGGACCCAACACTTCGAAAAATGAAGGTATCGGCCAAAGAAAGACAAGGGCCACGACGGGCGTAAAAATGCTCTAATACCGTCGGGGTCGGAAAAGAACAAGTGTTAACCAAGGGAGGTCGGATAGGATAGATAAAAGTGAGGAGCCAGGCACAAGTAAGTGGAAGCAATGCTGTGACTCAGCTAAAGACCCCGTGGTCTCACACACACACACACACACACACACACACACACACACACACACACACACACGTTCCCAAGTTAAGAACCCCTGGGGCCTCTTTTAGTCACCTCTGACGACAGGCAGGGGATACCGTGGGTGTTATTCTACCCACCCCACGCACAAGGGGAGAAAGTTGTACGTACAGGACAGACAAATTACGCACTGTACACTACATATCTTTTTATACAGATTCAGTACGCACAGGTTTTTAGTCTTCTACAATATCTATGTTTGCTCACTCATTTAGTTTCTTTTACACAAAATACACCGTCGCTATGCACCAGGAACTGACTGCAGCAGAAAATACTTGTTGTTAGTGGTGGTCGAGTACATCACTTCCCGGGCTGCTTTGCATTCTGATTAGATGATTTAAGTCTGCAACACGCGCAGGCTCGTATTTGCACGTTAGTGAGTCCAACGCCTTAATTCGGTGGAGGTGACCAGGATAAAACTGAATTGTTAAGAAGAGTTTCTTTAAACCACAAGGATCGTTTTTACACTGGAGAAGGCAATGCAATGAGACATTGAACACATTTTTTTCGACGATTATGTGCCCAGATTTGAAGTTCTCCTTCATCCAATCTGCTCCAAAACCTCCGTTCTCCTTTGCACAGCAGAATTCTGCTACGGTTAGTAACGTTGATTCAGACACAGAACGTACATACTTTGGAATGGGCACATATTATATTTTTTTAGCGATTGCACAAATTACCCTGCCCAGTTGCGTAGATATGGCCGTGATAAGGGGCGTGTATCCACCCCCCATGGGACGTTTGTACTAATTATTGTAAACAGATACATTCATTATTTTGATATTTTTACGAAAGTAAATGTAACAAAATTATAAAAATATCAGTGATGATGATGACCATGGATAGTCCGTAACGACAATAATAATAATAATAATAATAATAATAATAATAATAATAATAATAATAATAATAATAATAATAATAATAATGTTTGTCCAACCCTTGTCCCGTTTCTGTACGGGGTCGGGTATGAAGTAAGATGAGCCTTCGTAGTGAGTTCGAACGGCCCGATGCTCTTCCTGACGTCAATCTCGTCCCTCAACCGTGTCCCTTCACTATTGTTATTTCGTCTTGGTGTTTTCCAAATGCGTACGTGCCTCATCGCCAGATGTTGCATTCCAGGCTTGTGTCAATGTCATACACCTGCAAATGTCATAGGTTATGTGACTCTCTTAGACGTCCGCTTCGAACGCTAGCGCTGTACCACGTCCGGGGAGCCATCTGGTGACGAATGAACGTACCATTTCCACTTCTATTATAACGTCTAAATTTCGAAAGCTCATTGTTTAAGAGGCCTTTCCCGTGGACAGTCAAGATTTTCTTCTCTGCGAAACGTAAAGAATTTCACCTTATTTTCTTGACATGGCATAAGCCCAAAAGCATATACAGTGTCATGTCTCGTCAGAGGAGTTAATGAGATGAAATAAAAGACACAATATTTGATACTAAGAAGGGAGAGAGTGAAACCCAGTACCAGCACATAGCCTACTCCTGTCGGATAGCACCTAGGGGTCTGCTCGAGGCTTGACATCCCCATCCGACGAATGAATAATCATGAACAGCGTCTTATGCCTTCACTTCACATGAGCACTGCTGAGAGGTTTGAAATTGAATCCAGACTTGTGGCACGCAGTCTAGTGATTAGAAATGTTTTACTCTGCTGACCAACGTTCTGATGGCGAGTTTCTTTCCACCAACGATATTTAACCAACTAAGCAAGTTATCAGACGATAGAGACTTAACGCCGTAACGATCATAGCCCCCTAGTGATAAAGTGTGTTTGCCTACCACACCAGAGACACTCGCTTGCAATACAGTAGACAAATAGTAATGTTCCGTACATGGAGAAATATAACAAGTATTTATCTCATGTATCAGTAATCAAATTCGGTCCAAGATTACCAGGAATTTCAATCAATCACAGCTCGGTATCGCCACAATATTATTGTTTTCGTTTTACTACATTCAGTTTTATAACACCTTCGTGCACTTGTCCTTCAAAACAGTGCATTGGAATATCTTCATGGCTTCTTTGAGTTGTCTTCATTAATATATTTGATTAGAGGACGCGAAATCAACAGGAAATGACATGCTGTTACGAGCCAATACTGTCGTATCTGCCTTCGGTATTTCCTTGAAGGGATTAGTGAGTCAGACAGGGGAGCTCCCAACCGGCCTGGAGGACATGGCCAGCCTCTAGTTTCCCCGTGGGCCGTTCGGAACGGCAAACGAGAATCTTATATCTCTAGCTGCACCGCAAATATTCTAGCATTCCATCATCCGGATATAAAAAGGAGGCTAGCCGCGAAGAGGCAGTTGAGTAATTGGAATGGTCGGCAATAATCCTGATTGCCGTCAGTGTGCCGCCGGAGTAAATGTATGGTCGTGTACTACCTTGGAGTACTGTGTGTGTACTACCTTGGGGTACTGTGTGTGTACTGCCTTGGAGTACAGAGTGTGTACTACTTTGCAGTACTGTGTGTGTACTGCCTTGGAGTACTGAGTGTGTACTGCCTTGGAGTACTGAGTGTGTACTGCCTTGGAGTACTGTGTGTGTACTGCCTTGGAGTACTGTGTGTGTACTGCCTTGGAGTACTGAGTGTGTACTGCCTTGGAGTACTGAGTGTGTACTACTTTGCAGTACTGTGTGTGTACTACCTTGGAGTACTGTGTGTGTACTACTTTGCAGTACTGTGTGTGTACTACCTTGGAGTACTGTGTGTGTACTGCCTTGGAGTACTGAGTGTGTACTGCCTTGGAGTACTGAGTGTGTACTGCCTTGGAGTACTGAGTGTGTACTACTTTGCAGTACTGTGTGTGTACTGCCTTGGAGTACTGAGTGTGTACTGCCTTGGAGTACTGAGTGTGTACTGCCTTGGAGTACTGAGTGTGTACTACTTTGCAGTACTGTGTGTGTATTGCCTTGGAGTACTGAGTGTGTACTGCCTTGGAGTACTGAGTGTGTACTGCCTTGGAGTACTGAGTGTGTACTGCCTTTGAGTACTGTGTGTGTACTACCTTGGAGTACTGTGTGTGTGTTGAACAGATGGTGTGCGCAGAGTGGTGCAGTTACGTTGTTATGAGGAACATCGTAGTGCTGGTTACCATTGTTGAGTTGCCGCTGTTAAGTAGTTCACTATGTGGAGCAGCCACGTGAATTGCCTGCATTGACTTTGCGAGTGGCGGGCTTTCACTGCACTCGAGCCAAGGAAGTGTCGTTGTGTGTTTTGGAATCCAGAATCCCTGCGTTAGTATGTATCTGCATACAGCTCCTGTGAGGGATGACTGGAGCTACGAGACGAAGTAGAAGTAAGGTCGATTATCAGTTAGGATTAACGCCTTCCAGGTAATACCAGCGAGCCGGATTACCTACTGTGAGGAGGTCAAAGGCTTTGTAATACACAGCTAGTAGAGGAGTGTTGCCATTCTTGGTTGAGTGTAACGTGTGTGTACTAACTGGCCCATCCTGAATTAAATTACGCTGATTAAACAGACAATGTTTTATTCGTAAAAATATTTTCCGGTTGCGGTAAAAATGTTTATATGGAAAAATAAAACAAGTATATTCCAGTACTGAGGGTTTTGTTCTCTGTGTAGGTTGCAGAGAGACCGTGATGTAATCAAATCATATTCCCATGTATCCAGTTTGTTGTATAATTATCTGTTAACTAGCAAGATACCCGTACTTCGCTACGGTTTTAAGCTGAAAGTTATTATTCAAGGTTTTACATTTTGGAGAGTCCACTGTCCGCTGAGCCTGTAAAATACGCCTTCAGGTCGCACGTCAAACTGTTTTGGGGGAATGAATATTTTCTGATCTAACGCTCGTTTTTGAACCCCATACGGAATAATTTGATTTTAAATCCTTATTTAACATCTAGGATGTAAAAGCGACCACCCTGTGAATTTTTAATTTTGTACCTCAAACAGTAATGGAGGAATGAATACTTTGTTAAGGGTTGAATGTTTTAAATATTTATTTAAATATCCAATATAAAAGACCACCCTTCATTAAAAAAAACATGTTCGTGCCAGAAACGGTTTCAAAAGAATGGATATTGTGCTATTGAGAGTCAACTACCATCTAAACCCCTTAGGGGAAAAATATTTTGAAGTATACGATATTTTTCACCTAGGACATAAAATAAGTCCCTTCTCGTAAAATTACAACTTTGTACGTCAAACGGTTTTGGGGGGATGAATAATTTCATTTACGGAGCTAACCTCGTTTACCACTTTATGGGTGGAACGTTAAAACGTATTTCCTGTTTCACACCTAGGAATTCAAATATATACCACTATTTGGAATTTTGTCTTCATACGTTAAACCGTTTCGGAGGAAGGAATGAAATATTTGTTTCGAATCTTAACTCCCATTTAACTCTCTGAGCGGTTAAATTTGTTTCAAAACTTCTGTTATTTAACACCTAGAATAACATTTGAAATTTTAACTTCATAATTCAAACGGTTTCATATAAATTGATAAATTGCATACTTTTGTCATCATTCCTCACCGCCCAGTCAGGGGTGTATTGTTTTTCTTATTTGTATCGTCATAAAAGGAAATCGACTCCTTTTACACCCCCCCCCCCAATGTTGATTCACACCCACCCCCTCCCCCGCCACAAAATACGTGTGTCTTTATTTATAAAGGAGATTCCAAATACCAATTATCTCGTCCGTAACATCCTTTGTTTTCGAGATATATCCTCAAAACAAGAATTCAACTCATTTTTCAATACATTTATCCCTCTCTTAACTGGATTTTTCCAAAAACAATACGTGTTACCAATTTTCACGTCTGAAATATGTTAAGTTCTTGAAATATACTGTAGATATCCTCATTTAATAAATCATCCCCTTTAACACTTCCCCTTAAGTGGATTTTCCGAAAACAAAAAATACGTGTTTCTTTATTTTTAAAGAAGATTCCAAATATAAATTTTTATGTCTGTAACATCTTTTTTTAAGTAACCTCATAAAAATAATTCAACCCCCTTTTTAATTCCTTTTCACACCCCCTTAAGTGAATGTTCCGAGAACAAATAATACGTGTTTCATTATTTTTAAAGGTGATTCCAAATATCAGTTTCCACGTCCTTAATATCTTCAGTTTTGGAGATACCAGTATACTAATAAAAATAATTCAACCCCTTTTTTCACTCATTGTTACCCCTTAAGTGTTTTCTTCGAAAAAAAATACGTGTTACTTCATTTTCAAAAGAGACTTAACATACCGATTTTCACGTCTGTAATATGCTAAGTTTTTGAAATGTACTGTAGATATGCTCATTTTAAAAATTCACCCCCTTTAACAGGTCCCCTTAAGTGGATTTTAAGAAAACAAATTATGCGTTCTCTTTTACTTTTACAGGAGATTCCAAATACCAACTCTGACGTTTGTAACATGTTACGTTTTTTAGATATATTGTAAATATTATTATTTTAAAAATTCACTCCTTTGTCAATCCTCTTAAATAGATTTTCAAAAAAAATCATACGTGCTCCTTAATTCTTAAAGGAGATTCCAAATACCGATGTTCATTTCTGTAATATTTTCATTTTTTAGATATAACTTGCCTTATAAAACGTATTCAACCCATTTTTCACCCTTTTTCACCTCCCTTAAGAGAATTTGAGAAAACAAAAAGTACTTCTTTTCTATTCTTAAAGGAGATCCAAATACTAATTTTCACGTCTTTAAACTGTTTTTGAGATATAGATACACTCATGTTAAAAATTCACCCCCATTTTAACCCCCTTATCGAAGGAATATCCAAAAATCCTCCCTTAGTGAGCACCTACATTGTTATATAAATGTAT
Organism: Anabrus simplex; assembly: GCF_040414725.1. Taxonomy (NCBI): domain Eukaryota; kingdom Metazoa; phylum Arthropoda; class Insecta; order Orthoptera; family Tettigoniidae; genus Anabrus; species Anabrus simplex. The sequence goes on along the minus strand of NC_090268.1, from coordinate 226,561,277 downwards.
CCTCAAAATTTCATTTTTATGTCCAGTAGTTTTGGCTCGGCGATGATGAATCAGTCAGTCAGTCAGTCAGTCTGGACATGTTATTTTATATAGTATTATAGATTTCTTCGTTATTGGCTAAATAATGTAGCCTGAGTAAAAACAACTCTGGAACTCTTGTTACATAAATACACTGACTGACAGAGCAAATGCAACACCAAGGAGGAGTGGTTCGAAAGGGATGAAAGTTGGGGAAAAAACAGAGACGGCACGGACGAATAATTGATGTTTATTTCAAACCGATATGCAGGTTACACAATGCGCACGGCATCGACTCAGTAGGATGTAGGACCACCGCGAGCGGCGATGCACGCAGAAACACGTCCAGGTACAGAGTCAATAAGAGTGCGGATGGTGTCCTGAGGGATGGTTCTCCATTCTCTGTCAACCATTTGCCACAGTTGGTCGTCCGTATGAGGCTGGGGCAGAGTTTGCAAACGGCGTCCAATGAGATCCCACACGTGTTCGATTGGTGAGAGATCCGGAGAGTACGCTGGCCACGGAAGCATCTGTACACCTCGTAGAGCCTGCTGGGAGATGCGAGCAGTGTGTGGGCGGGCATTATCCTGCTGAAACAGAGCATTGGGCAGCCCCTGAAGGTACGGGAGTGCCACCGGCCGCAGCACATGCTGCACGTAGCGGTGGGCATTTAACGTGCCTTGAATACGCACTAGAGGTGACGTGGAATCATACGCAATAGCGCCCCAAACCATGATGCCGCGTTGTTTAGCGGTAGGGCGCTCCACAGTTACTGCCGGATTTGACCTTTCTCCACGCCGACGCCACACTCGTCTGCGGTGACTATCACTGACAGAACAGAAGCGTGACTCATCGGAGAACATGACGTTCCGCCATTCCCTCATCCAAGTCGCTCTAGCCCGGCACCATGCTAGGCGTGCACGTCTATGCTGTGGAGTCAATGGTAGTCTTCTGAGCGGACGCCGGGAGTGCAGGCCTCCTTCAACCAATCGACGGGAAATTGTTCTGGTCGATATTGGAACAGCCAGGGTGTCTTGCACATGCTCAAGAATGGCGGTTGACGTGGCGTTCGGGGCTGCCACCGCTTGGCGGCGGATGCGCCGATCCTCGCGTGCTGACGTCACTCGGGCTGCGCCTGGACCCCTCGCACGTGCCACATGTCCCTGCGCCAACCATCTTCGCCACAGGCGCTGCACCGTGGACACATCCCTATGGGTATCGGCTGCGATTTGACGAAGCGACCAACCTGCCCTTCTCAGCCCGATCACTATACCTCTCGTAAAGTCGTCTGGCTGCTGGAAATGCCTCCGATGACGGCGGCCTGGCATTCTTAGCTATACACGTGTCCTGTGGCACACGACAACACGTTCTACAATGACTGTCGGCTGAGAAATCACGGTACGAAGTGGGCCATTCGCCAACGCCGTGTCCCATTTATCGTTCGCTACGTGCGCAGCACAGCGGCGCATTTCACATCATGAGCATACCTCAGTGACGTCAGTCTACCCTGCAATTGGCATAAAGTTCTGACCACTCCTTCTTGGTGTTGCATTTGCTCTGTCAGTCAGTGTAGATCATTTTTGAGATTTACATTTATTAATTCATCTAAACGCCCTTTTTTTACTTGCAAGAAAACCTAAGTATACCACGGGGATCTTACCTGAGTCCTGGCGTTTCTTACGCTTGTTTGTGCCAGCCTCCTCACACTCATCTATCTACCCGAGCTCCTCTGGTCAACTCTTGCTCTGTTCCGACCCCGATGGTATTAGGAGAAAGGCCCCCTTTGGCAAACCTGCGTGGGTCCCGTAGGCCGGTGCCTATTTGGTTATCTGATGCTGTCGCATTGCAGCTCCATACACTCTACGTGGAGCTACTTAGTATGCTGCCAACACAACACAAGTCTACATTGTCTCAGCTGCCTCGCTGCGCCTAATGCACTTTGCATCGCGCGCTTTACGTGTCTCACAAGGAACGCATGCTAAGTGCCCGGCATATCTGAACTTGATAGGCGATTCAGAAACAAAACAGAACACCTGTATAAAATAGGTTATAGAAACAGGTAACAAAGTTGTCACTATCGCTGCCTGCGTCTCCGTGACCGTCAGATTCACCGGTCTAAATGGTGCCATCACACGATCTTTCCACCGCGCCCTTTGACTAAAATGATCATTTTGGGTAGTGGTGGGAGGGGGGTGCTCTATGTGGGACCGTCAAGTGTCAACGTTTGGAGGAATGAAGTTGAACGGTGAAATTCTGAAAGTTTTAAAGAAATGAGATGTTACATTTCAGCACAAATCACTCTTAATTATATAATTATTATATATATATATATAGGTCCAGATTTATAAAGCTGCACTTTGATTGACATTCATACTTGGTACTGTTTAAGTTGTGAACATAATCTAAGAAGTTCACGAGAACGAAAGTGCAAAGAATTCCGTAGCAAAATGCCATTAACAAAGATTTAGTCTTAAAATTGAAGACCGTTCGAGTTGGTCGTGGGATTGCATTCGGGAGATGGTGGGTTCGAGCTCCACTGTCGGTAGCCCTGAAGATGGATTTCCATGGTTTCCCATTTTCATACGAGGCAAGTGGAGCTGTTCCTTAATTTCTTAATTCCTTAATTAAGAGCACGGCGGCTTCCTTTTGACTGCTAGCCCTTTTGCTATCTCATCGTCGCAGTAAGACCTATCTGTGCCGGTGCGATGTAAAGCAATTTGTTAATAATTAAAATTGAGGAGTTGAATTTTAGCCCAAATATTTTTGAAGTATTTACGAAATTAAAACAGGAGTAGCCTATAATGTATTATTATTATTATTGTTCCGAGGTATCTGTGGAACAGCAGAGGTGAAAGAAGGTGCGGGCTGGAATAGGTCTCAACTACAGAATTAAAGTTAATTTAAAACTTTAACAAAGGTTATATTTTCTTTTCAAAATCAACAAATAACAGATAACAATATTTAACAATTTCCACTAGGTGAAATAACAACGAAAGGCAGGTACAAAATAATTTTTCGCGTTCAGGGTTTTTTTTTTACCAGGTTTTGGGCTTCGAGCCCCACACTCACAATCTTTGAGCGATTAGCTTAACTTTACCAAGTTACCAAATGAACAAAGGGGCAGAAAACCCCATCGTGCCAAGGAGCACTAGCTCCTAATTACAATGATAAGGAAAATAGCATACACGCTCTCAATTTTACAAGCCTCTCAAAGGCCACAACAAACTTCACTTATATCTGTTCTCAAGGCACACAAGGAAACAGGGGTAATTAATACCCAACCTACGGGGCCTTCGCATGAAGAAAACAAAACATCACGTTAAGTTACTGGCCCAAAGCAAAGGGGATGGAGGCGTAATTTGCACTCGTACATAAAGTTTTTGTCTTAAAACCTATGTGGCGCTAGGTCGATAATACAGGGGCTAACCCCAAGCTAGGGAGGTGACCCGTATGAGAAAACTTTACTACATTAAAGGAGAGAAGAACGGTTATGAAAACGTAATCACCTCCATTTCAAAATGAAGGGGAGTTCGAGAGGGTGAAGCACTCTCTATCCCCGCTTTACAGTGAAAGATATTTGTAGATTTTACATACACAGCAAAGGGATTTATATTTTTAAAAGATGGGTTACATATTGAAGGATTCGAACCTTCTCCGAGAGTTAAACTGCTGAGCTAGCAAGAAATAAAGATGTTAACAGGCCATTACCTTGTTGGAGATCTGTTGCCCGAAGAAAGAGGCGCTTCCCGCCCCCTGCTACATATCCACACACTAAGAAAGATGTTACTGAAGTGGCCCCGAGACAAGAAAATCAGCAGTTTTATACCCTCGTGAAATGTTCGAGACCTTTCATGAATGATAACAACCCGCCCACAAACTTTTATAGGATAACAGCAAAAACTAATACACAAGACGAGGAAGAAACACCTTATTGGTGGAAAATTAATTACAGAAATTCCTGATTGGCTACATTCAAAACAGGCAGAAAGAAAGGATTTATATTGCCAACCCACAAATGACAGAACAAAATTTAGTAAAGACAAAACTTATGAATACAAACTTTCTTCAGGAGAGTACATTCCTTTACACCAGAGTGCGTTATCATAGTTTTTGGTAGAGACATCTGTTAGAGAATGTCCAAACTTCTTGATACGGAGCAAACAAACACAAATCGAAATAGACACAGTTCAGAACACTTCAAAATTACCAAATTTACAGTAGCGACATCTTCCGAGAAACCGTTGAGTTAATACAGTTTGTTAAAGTTCAGGCTTCCTCCTGTAGAGTAGTTTCAACTGGCGCAATATTTGAACTAGCGGCGTGGAGGTGTACCGTCCGGTACAATTATTATTATTATTATTATTATTATTATTATTATTATTATTATTATTATTATTATTGTTGTTGTTGTTGTTCCGGGCGGTACACCTCCACGCCGCTAATTCAAACTTGGCGCCAGTTGAAACTCCCCTTCTGGAGGAAGTCTGAACTTTATCTAAGGTGTTAATTTTCAAGTTTCTCAGAAGATGTCACTACTTGGAAATTTTGGAGTTTCTGAACTGGGTCGTTTTCGATGTATTTTTGTTTTACCTGTAGTAAGAAGTGTGAACTTTCTCTTCTAGAGGACACTACTGAAGAACTACCATGGTGCACCCTAGTGCGAAGTGAAAGAACTGTTTTTTGGAGAAAATTTTATTTCAAAAGTTTGTTCCTTGTTAAATTTCTTTCTGTTATTGTTTAAGTTGGCTGTATAACCCTTTCTTTCCCCTTGTTTTGAATTTAGCCAATCCCGAATGTCTTTAATTAAATTATGACCAATCAGATGTATCTTCTCCAACTTGAATATCTTGCTTAACCCTAGCCAATAAAGTTTTTGTGGGCGGGTGTTCTCATTTCCGAAACGCCTCGAACTTTCCACGAGAGTATATAAACTGCTGATTTTCGTGTCTCGGCGCCACTTCAGTACCAACTTTCAAAGTGTAAAGTACATAGCAGGGGGCGGGAAGCGCCTCTTTCTTCGGGCAGCAGTTCAACAACAAGGTAATGCTAGCTCAGCAGTTTAACTCTCGGGGCGGGTCCGAAGCGTTTCCACCATGTAACTTTCCCTAAAATGTAAAGACTCTTAGCATCTATTCTCTTTTAAAGCTACATATTGGGATAGAGAGTGCTTAACCCTCTCGAACTCCCACTCATATTGTTTTGAGGGAACTTATTTTTCATAACCGATTCTTCCTTAACGTAATGTAAATTGTTTCCTTCTAAAGTCACCTCTTTAGTATGGGATTAGCCCTTGCATTAGCGGCCTAGAGCCAGATTAGGTTTTAAACAAAAGGTATTAGGAGTGCAGATCGCCTCCTCTCAAATTGTTATTTTGGAGGTCATGTAATTAACCTTTTTCTCACTTAATAGACCTCAGTAGGTTGGGTATTTTACCCCCGTGTCTATGTCCTTAGAGGACAACTTGAAGGTGGAGTTTGGTGTGGCCTTTTATAGGCTTAAAGTTGAGAGCGAGTGGCTCTTTCTTGAAAATTGAGTGTTGTATGCCTCGAGGAGGCTTTACTGTGTAATTTTGGAGCAAGCGCTCCTGGGCATGAATGGGGTTTTCTGCCCCTCTGTTAAAACTTGTTTTGGGGTAAAGTTGGGCTAATAGCCCAAGAATTGTGAGTTCGGGGCTCGAAGCCCAAATCCTGTAAATACTGTAATTGTAATTTGTTACCTTGCTACTCTGTACCTGCCTTTATTGTTATTTCTTGATTTTGCTAAGAAAATATAACCTGGTTAAATTTTATCTTAACTTTAATTTCGCATTTTGAGGCCCGTTCACCCCCGCACCTTCTTTCCCCTCTGCAAGTCCACGAAACTCCGTAACAATTATTATTATTATTATTATTATTATTATTATTATTATTATTATTATTATTACCATCCATTTTTAAAACAGTTTGTATCATTAGTTACTATTTTAGTCTACAGGAATGTCACGTTTATTCAAAACCAGTTCCTACATGTCACTAGATATCTTGTTTTAACACCTATGGAGGAGATTTATGAAAGCCATGGAATTTAAAAAAAATATCTCAGAAAAAAACGTGATCATTAACAAAGCTTTGACATTATCTCCTTATATATGAAATGTTTAGATGTCCAAATTCATATGGGAAAAATCCTTTTCATCGGAAGCATTTTTTGCAGAAGCATATTTTCCCACTGGGTTCCTTCAAATGAAGGAAAATTTCCTTCCCAATGTTTGTCTACTGGAACTGCTAGATCATTCTACTAGTTAACAAGAACTGGAAATAACTGATTTATTTGTCAGCCATTGTCAGCGCTGTTGTATTTGGAAACGAGATTTTGACTATTGAGAAATAAATCGATATATTTAACGAATGAGGGACCCCCTGAGCTTTTGGGGACCTGCGGAGACAGCGGGACTAAATGCCTAAAACTGCGACTGTGCCGCCTAATCCATGACGTCTGGACATCCCTTTGCTTCCTAGTGGTTTCACTGCATAACAATGCTTTCACTCTATTCACGTTTCCCAGTGGGTAGTAAAAGAAACCAAAATCACACTCCAACTGCTGGTACTATCTAGCGTCCTATAACAGCATACGTTGATGTTTTAGCATCCCAACCGTTACATCACAGTGAGAAGCACACCGACGTAGCTGTAGTTTTTTGTAGTGGCAAAAGCATCGACCAATGTATTTGAAATATCTCATGTCAGTTATAACAGGTTGATACAATTTCTGCACTAATTTCAAAAGAAACTTTGTCAAATGGCAGGCCGTATTATGTTTGATTGATTTATTGATGGTTTAACACTGAAACCAGTGGTGAATAAGGTATTCTTCGAGATTTCTTGGCAAATTAGATAAAGATTTGAGAAAAAGACTTGGTAAGTGCTTTGTTTGTATAGTGGTATTATACAGGGGAGAGACGTGGACATTGAGAAGAGATGATGAAAGAAAGGCTAGAAGCGTTTGAGATATGGATGTGGAGGAGGATGGAGAGAATATGATGGATGGAAAGAGTGAGAAATGATGGAGTATTGGAAAGGATTGGTGAGAAGAGAAGATTGCTGCAAGTTATAAGAGAAATAAGAGGAACTGGATGGTACACTTGTCGAGACGGGAGTTTTTGTTAACGGAAGCACTGGAAGGATTAGTTTGCGGAAGGAGAAATAAAAGATGATAGATGATATCAAAGAAGGAGGAACGTAGAAGGCTCTGACGAGGATGGCAGAAGACAGAAGAGCATAGAGAGCTGCCATATGAAAAGCTGCCTGCCTGTGGGCAGATCTCATGATGATGATGATGATGATGATGATGATGATGATGATGATGATACAGCATGTTGTTGCAGCATAATGATTCTAACGTGATTGTGGGAATAAAAGCACTAAAATTCCGGTCCTTTCACAGATAAAATATCTTCGTGGAGAGTTAAAGCTGTCTCCTTCAGGTTGGAAGTTTTCCACGCAGCTATAGCGGAAATGCCACGTGAAAGTGAATCTGTGACGTCAGATGCAGTGTATTGCAAAAGTTCTTCGGAGGATGAAGAGTTCATGATGGTAGCGTGTACTCCTGTAGCCATACCACCCCACGAACCTACTACGCTGGCGTAATTTAGCAGGGGGAGAGGTGATACTCCCACGTGGCGCGTATAGGTGGCGGATAGGGGGGTCCTAACCGGCTTGCCGGCGGACTTGAGGGAAATAAAATACCTCTCGCGGACCAAACACACTACCCCCCGCGGGAGGGGGACATACATGTAGAATACACCCGAGATATCCCCTGCCTGTCGTAAGAGACGACTAATAGGGGCTCAAGGGGCTCTCAACCTGGGAGTGTGGATTGGCAATCACGGGGCCCTTAGCTGAGTCTTGGCATTGCTTCCACTTACTTGTCCCAGGCTCCTCACTTTCGTCTATCCTGTCCGACCTCCCTTGGTCCACTCTTGTTCTTTTCCGACCGACGGTATTAGAGCATTCGAGGCCTAGGGAGTCTTTCATTTTCACGACCTTCGTGGCCCTTGCCTTTCTTCGTCCGTTACTTCATTTTTAGAAGTGACGGACCCCTTCTTTCCTCTTCTTTTTTCTCTCTCTTTACCCCCTGTGGGTGGGGAACGCAAGCGAAAAATACACCCATGGAATCGCCTGCCTGTCGTGAGAGGCGACTAAAAGGAGCGACCAAGGGATGATTGAATTAGAACCATGAAACTACTTTTGATTCGTACTATCACGTGGGGAACACCATGGGCTGCCTATACTTGCGAGTAGTACCACTATATTAGGTACGAAATAGGTTTGTGATTATTATAAGCAGTGAGTTGGTTCTCCTGTGGGTTTGCAGTACCGGTGAGTCGTACCCATGTGTGCAACACCGCGGGTCTGGGCGTTGCCTGTGAGTTGTACCACTATATGAGCGACACCGTGGGTCTGCGTTGCCTGAGATTAGTACCCACTATGTGAGGAACACCACGGGAATACCGGCACCTGTGATTAGTACACCTAGGTGAGGAACTTCATCGGTTTGCGTTGGCTATGAGTGGCGCCATTGTGTGAGAAACACCATAGGTCTGCGTTACCTGTACGAAGTACAATACTTGTGAGTAGTACCATCTTGTGTGAAACACCGTGAGTCTTCGCTACTTTTGATTAGTACCCCCAACATGACAAATACCATGGTTCTATTTTACTGGCGATAAGTACCATTATGAGGGGCCTTTGACCTGGATTTTGGACCCCTTTATACGTCAAGCATCCTCGATTCAGGATTGTGCTTTATAAGTGGTCCCTTGGTCAGTAATACTATTATTTATGGTCATTTTCGAGTCAGATCCACTGAGTTTTTTGGGGGTTCATGTTCATCCATTCATTCTTCATGACATTTTTTTTATTTTGGTCAGTGGATGATTTTGACCTTTTGGTTTGTCATCTCATTTCGTACCACTAGGGGCCGATGACCACGATATCAGGCTCCTTTAAACAGCAAGCATCATCATAAGTCATACCACCAAGTGCTTCCACGGACAAGTTCTCCTCAGCAGCCATTTTTCAGAGGATGAAGTTGATCTTCAGGATTTATTCACATTTCCATTTTTTACAAACAGCACGAACTTTTGCTTATAAATTCTTTTACACAAGATATAGGAAGCTGTATAAGGACACAAATTATCATTTGGAGGCTTGTTATTCCTTGTTTCCTGAGGATCTTATAAATTATTGAGTTTTCCAGGAAAACTTCTACGCAACGAGAAAACAAGGTGGCCAGGCACAAGCACAGCCTTTCAGGGCATCAATGTGCTTATGGGGATACAATAATGTTTTCGGCAATGACACGTAAAAATAGCAGTTTGTTCCCATTTTATAAACCACATTTATTTATAATCATAACATTTGTTGTCCTCAAAAATATAGTAAGAGTGTACCAGAGGTTTCATTGTGAAACCATACCATTTCAGCGTGGACGAAAAAGAGTGAATATTGAAATGACGCTAGTTTTTCCATTTTGTGAATCATATCCATCATTAAAATTATTTTTCATTTAAATTCATTAATTTGGTAAGCGGAGGATTAGCTAACCTCAAGCGTCCTCTTCAGCGTTTCGCATGCAGTTGAGAGTGAAGTATTCAGTTAAATGCATTGATTTCATAAGCGAAGGGTTAGTCAATGTCAAGACCGGGCGAGTTGGCTGTGCGGCCACGGTCGCTTCCTTCCCATTCCTAGGCTTCTCCTATCCCATCGTCGCTATAAGACCTATCTGTGTCGGTGCGACGTAAAACAAATAGCAAAAAAGAAAACCTCAAGAGTCCTCTTCAGCATTTCCCATGCATTTCAGAGTGAAGTATTCACTTAAATGCATTAATTCGATAAGCGAAGGATTAGTTTATGTCAAGCGTCCTCTAGAGCGTTTCCCATGCAGTTGAGAGTGAGGAAGGATTGTTCTGGTAGAACGACATGACCGAATACTGCAGACTCCTCATTCCTATCATCCTATCGATACGTAGCTTTCTAAAACCTTGATACAGGCCATCCTTCTGTCTTCGTTCACATCTTCCTTCCACGTATTGTGAACGGATCCATAGATCTTCCTCTCAAAGGCACATACCCTCTCCCAAGTTGTTGCTCGAGTCCTTCATGTTCCAGAACCACGCGTAATTACCGGTCGTACTAACGTCATGTTAAGGTTCTCTGATATTAGGCGTGACACGCTCGCCCGCCCCACTTTGTGGAGAAAATATTACATTTTTATTGCATTTTATCCGGCTGAAACTAGGAATTACATTAATTATTCTAACAAGCAATTTGTACAAGCCCTGTTATCTTATCAGCTAATTCTTTCCTTTATTTTCTTTAATTGTTAACAAAATTATTAATGGAAATATGCACAAAATGTCGTTCGTCCTGGCTAACCGATTTGCATAGCGCCACAATAAGTAGTGGAGAATTTGTATGTGTGGTGAGGAAGGGTAGCAGGGGTATATTTTTCTGTCAATGTAATGGACACTGAGGTATGTTTCTCCCGCTTGTCGCGCGCATTCGTCAGCCTGGCAGTCTCTTTAGTGTCTGTTAGTTTCTTAGTGTGCAGTCAAATACTAAATGATTTTAATTGTATTATCACGCCATACTTCTTTATAATTGTAATAAATGTGTAATATTGTTCCTTTGGTGAGACATTTATTGTATAGGATTGAATCAAAATCTCAAACTATTATCCCGCACTTCAAGTGGTAAACTGTCACCATTACCTCTCTGTCGAAATTCGCTCAGTGAGCATAAAAAACCATTTTGTAGCGTTTTTTTCTATTGCTATTTTGCTCTATTGCTTTACGTCGCACCGACACAGATAGGTCTTATGGCGACGATGGGACGGGAAAGGCCTAGGAATGGAAAGGAAGCGGCCGTGGTCTTAATTAAGGTACAGCCCCAGCATTTGCCTGGTGTGAAAATGGGAAATCACGGAAAACCATCTTCAGGGCTGCCGACAATGGGGTTCGAACCCACAATCTCCTGGATACGAGCTCACAGCTGCGCGCTCCTAATCGCACGGCCAACTCACCCGGTGCTTTTTTCTTCAGTTTTGATGTATACCCCCCCCCCCCTCGTCCTCTAAATCCCACAAATTCGAGTACTGTTTGTTTTCTGTATTTTTTTTTGCCCCCGCACTTTCAAATTACCGCTAATGATGACACAAATCGGTTTTTCAGGCTTAATATAAAAAAAGGCTCGATTAGTGGTATTTTATTCGTTGCCATACTTCTTTCCCCACCTGACTTCTGCTGGGCAACTCAACCCATATGATTACATTCTTTGACTCTTTAACTAATGGAACGTAGGAGGGCCTAACGACCGATACAACCACTTGTTGACAGTAGCTTCAATAGTTGAATATTGTTGTTGAAACTTCTTTTAGACTAAAATCTTCAATTTTGATCATACACAGTAGTTTTCACTTTTATTACATGAATGATTGAACTGGGAATGATATCCATGTCAGTGGGTGGTAAAAAATACCAACATAACTTTTTTGTATTTTCCCATTGTAATAATTTGTATTTAAGGAAAGTATTTTATTGCAAATCAAAATAAGTTTTTCCGTTTTAAACCATGTTCGAAAATGTATGCTTTTTGTGTGAATCATCAGTCCATGGACTAGCCTGATGCAGCTCACCATGCTACCCTATCATTTTCATGATTACCTATTATATCCTACATCTGCTCTAATCTGCTTGTCTACCCCCTGTCGTTTTTACCGCCTACAGTTCCTTCAAAATCAAACTGAACAAGTTCTGGGTGTAATAAGTTGTATCCTATCAGTATATCTTCTCTCGTCAAATTTAGCCAAATACCGAGCTCGATAGCTGCAGTCGCTTAAGTGCGGCGACTATCCAGTATTTGAGAGATCGTGGGTTCGAACCCCACTGTCGGAAGCCCTGAAGATGATTTTCCGTGGTTTCCCATTTTCACACCAGGCAAATGCTGGGGCTGTACCTTAATTAAGGCCACGGCCACTTCCTTCCCACTCCCAGCCCCTTCCTCCCTCATTGTCGCCATAAGACCTATCCGTGTCGGTGCGAAGTAAAGCAAATAACAAAAAATGTAGCCAAATAGATCTCCACTCACCAATTCTATTCAGTATCACTTCATTCGTGATTCGAACTACCCATCTCATCTTCAGCATTCTTCTGCAACAGCACATTTCAAAAGCTTCTATTCCCTTTCTTTCTGGGCTAGTTATCTCCCATGTTTCGCTTCCAGGGCTGGGTGAGGGAAGGAAGTGGCCGTGGCCTTAATTAAAGTACAGCCCCAGCATTTTCCTGGTGTGAAAATGCGAAACCACGGTAAAACCATCTTCAGTGTTGGCGACAGTAGGGTTCGAACCCACAATCTCTCGGTTGCAAGTTCACAGCCGCGCGCCCCTAACCGCACGGCCAACTCGTCCGGTATATTGCACTTATTGTGAATACGTCTAACATCAAAATCTGTGTAGTCGAAAACTGTAGAAACCTCCGTAACATTCGTATATTGGGTACAATCCACTGACACATATGGAGGTTTCTGAAAACTTGCAGTAATGATTTATTGTCCGGATATATGTAGAAACATTAGAAATGTTATAGAGTTGTCCATTTGTATTTATAAACCGTAATCGAACGTTTGAGTTTGATCTACTCCAATCGAGAGGCCGGTCGATCGATTTTTTCTCGTATGTTCGGGTGCGTTCCATTTAGAGTGTTGCAAGAACATTTCTAGAAATCGATATTTCTAAACTGCTTGTCGAACAGTTTATATATCAAGCTTACAGGCCGAAAGTCAGTCAGCCAGTGAAAGTCAGACGTTGAGAGACAGTGCAGTAAGAGAATGTAGGGTGTGGGTTAGAGTGAGTGTAACAGTGAGCTCAAGAGTTGGTTGATATCTGTACTTTTCAGAATCGACTTGAGTGAGAGGGTAGTCAGCCTTGCCTTGTGATGGCAAACTGAATAATCAGTGTGTGGATTGTTGATATCTGCACTTGACAGAATTGATAGTAAATTGCTTCAGTGTGTTTCCCTTAATAGTGTAGTGTTGTGTATAATTGTGCGTTGTTAAGGAATAGACGTAGCGAGAATAAAGTGGTTTTAAGAAAGGAAGTGAACCTATCTCGTGTGATATTTATTTACACCAAAATAAAATCGCATTGAGAACGACAAAGGCAGTCTTTGCAGCTGAGGCTTCACTTCTACGGAGTATATGCCCATACCATCGCAGGCGTGATTCACGCATTTTCTCTGTTGTTGGGGCAACCTTGAACTTCTTCCGTACAGCATCGTTCATGATATGGTCCATTGCATCTTCATTTCCTGTGCATGAAGTCCTGTTCATGTACATGAATACATTCAGCTTCTAGCCCCTGAGATGTACTCAAACAGGAAATACAGGATGATTGACACTTTAACACAAAGTTGATAGTATGATAGTATGTTGTAGACGAGCATTCAGATCTATATAGGGCCAACCGTCTAATCACTGTGCGGTAGATTGTAGATGCAGTTCCACTTCCATACAATGCCACCGGAAATATGATGCAGTGTTAACATCGCACGGGTACATTTTTTATTTTTGTTTATAGAAATTGATACAATGACACTATTAACCTTAACAATAGAGAGTCAGCTGGTTGCCAGTCTGGCCACCCTATGACCAGAAGATATGTGTGGTGGGATACCCTATCGGCATTTGGGTCCACGCGAATGATTCGCGGTTAAAGCAACGAGCAACTGCTCGGCTTACGAATACCAATTTTTTAAGAACTTGTCGCATGTGAAACGTTCATTCGTGTTAGAGTATTTCAGAGAGAAAGCAACATATTTTTGGCCATGAAAATGTGGCACCAATTACCAACACCGGGAAGGTGAGACATAACAACCGTTAGAAAGCTTGTCAGAAGACGTCCAGATGAACAGAGAGAGTGTTACGAGCTTGATTCATCACACTCTTCTTTTTGGACGATATAATTTCTTTACACCATGACAAACTTCATAAGTTTGTGTGTGTGAAATTACTCATAAGATAACTGACAATATACTTTGACTAGTGAATGTGGGAGGGCGGTTCGGTCGTGGGTCTGCCGGGTTCGTGTCTGCGCTTCGGCTTTTGTCAGTTGCGTGCTGTGTTGCCAAGATTCTATTCTTCGGCCGTGTGTTTGTTGCGTATTGTGTTGCCAAGTCTTAGTTTTGCGTCGTGAGCGAGGATGATATATAGAGATGAAACGGAATAAGAAATTTCGGTGCCAAGCCAAATTCTACTTGTAGTTCTAGTCCACAATCAGAGATAGCGCGACAATGTGCATTGTGTTCAATTCCTTACTATTATTATTTACTAACAGATAGCGCAGAGAGCTAACTTCCGGGGTTGTGACGCACATCCGGCTATGCTCACCACAGCTCCACCCTCCAGCCCCTCCCCCTACATCTACCATGACGATTATGCTGCAGTTCTACTATTTCCATTCCAAATACATTATAGTTCGTATATTTTTATTTTCGAATACTTACAATGTTGTAAATAATGATCCGATACCCCTAGTTCGCTTGGCATACTACGTTACTGATAGCATACCCTCACACAACAAAGTAGCTCTACCTTGAAATGAATGATTGACACTTTAACACAAAGTTGATAGTATGATAAATAATAAATCCCTTCCAAAACAAAACAGCAGAGCACACCATTCACAATATAATGGGTATCACATCAGTATCCAAGTAACACATGAAAAACAAAAATTGAATGCACCGAGACAGGAAATATGTAGAAGTACATGAATACATTCGGCTTCTAGCCCCTGAGGTGTACTCAAACAGGAAATACAGGATTTCAGGAGGAAGATATATTTCTAATAAACAAGCACAAGGAACAAAGATTTACAGCGTTTACAATTTCAAATAACACAGGCATATGAGCACATGGAATTCAAACAACACAAATAGCATCATGGGAATAATCGCTTAAAATCGATATGAGTGAGTTTGAACAAGATTATTCGATTGGGTAAAGTCGGATTCAGTGCATACCATCAGCATTATCTCGACAATATGACTAATTCTTTGTCAGAAGGGCCCACTGATTCAGGTTAGATTTCGAAATACTTAACCTCGAGTCTAATAGCCTCTCATATCATGCCTACTTGCCTGTCATCTATAGAATTTGTCTACTACTATCTACACGCTGTGAATGACCTCCAGCGTGATCTAATAAGAATGACACGAACTACGTGAAGCTATCTAAAGATTGGTAACAAAAGCCCCAGTAGAGTTTCACCGGGGTGGTCGTGTGTTTGTTGCATTTTGTGTTTCCAAGTGTCTGCTCTTCGGCTGCGTGTTTTTCTGCCAAGCGTCTATTCTTCAGTTATTTGCTGGGGATGGATGAGTGCATGTTGTACAGAATACAAGGACTAAATGGAAATAGTCGCGGTCATCAAGACAGATCAGTACGCGTACTAATATATGTTTCTGCCCCTTTGGAGCGGGTGTTACAGTATGTCACCACATGTCTCAATGGCTCCAACTAAGGGATAAAGTGGAGCTCATTGATTGACACCTTTGAAGAACTGACCTGAATCCTATCCAGCATACTTAGACGGAGACTAGTAGGATAATGACCTGAATTGCAACCAGCAAAAAAGGAGGCTCTTAGTGATGTCGCAGCAAATGTTATAGAGGAAAACAAATTCTTGAACAATAGGATGCTACGTTGGCGTTATATTACGGCAGATGGAATGCTGCTGGTCTACCGAATGAGAAAATAAAGCGTACGATCCGCCAAGGAAATTTGACTGTTTATCTAGCCATCCCAAGGAGTAAAACTGTGGAACTAGTTATCATAAAGAGTTGAAGTGTTTCTCTAGCAATTACAAGAACAGTTTGTTTGGAGATGATAAGTAGTTAGAGTTTATTTGGTGATCACGGTAAATAAAACTGTTTATCTAATGATCACAAAGTATAGAATTGTTCTTATAGACATTAAAATCAGGTAAAGTGTGTATCTAGTAATCAAGCAGGCAGTGGTCTGAATGTGATGTATATTTTATCCAGATCTAATTTTTACTTGCGTATAGTTCTTGCCGAGTTTGAAACAAGTGACGATCAGCTTTGTTTTCGTGCGATGTCAACAATGGCAGCATCATCAGATGAATGAAACACTCGCGAATATAAAGTTCATTTGGAAAACGCAAGATTTCGATTATGAAGTTGGTAGTAATGATAATGATGATGATGTTTGTTGTTTAAAGGGTCCTAACAGCTAGGTAATCGGCCCCTGTGGTACAAGGTGCAACGAAAGGAAAATTAAAACTGCAAAATGTATCCACTGACTAGAAATGTGAAACGAATGATGATGAAAAAATGATCGTGAAACAAAAACAATCAGTGGATCCAATTCAAAATGTGTTAATTTCTGAGATGATTCATATCCAAAGGGTTCCAAAATCCAGGTAACCGGCCCCTCATAATAGTACTAATCACTGATAAAACAGAACTATGGTGTTCATCCTACAGTGGTACTAATCACAAGCAACGCAGACCCTTGGTATATCACATACAATGACACCACTCCCAGGTAACACAAATCCAGAGTGTTTCGCACACAAGGGTGCTAGTCACAAGCAATGCAGACCCATGGTATTACCGTGGTGTTCCTCACATTGTGGCACTAATCACAGGCAACATAGACCCATGGTATTCTCGTGGTGTTCCTCACTTAGTGGAACTAATCACGGGCGCTGGTATTCCCGTTGTGTTCCTCACATAGTGGCACTAATCACAGGCAACATAGACCCATGGTATTCTCGTGGTGTTCCTCACTTAGTGGCACTAATCACAGGCAACAGAGACCCATGGTATTCTCGTGGTGTTCCTCACTTAGTGGCACTAATCACAGGCAACACAGACCCATGGTATTCTCGTGGTGTTCCTCACTTAGTGGAGCTAATCACGGGCGCTGGTATTCCCGCGGTGTTCCTCACATAGTGGCACTAATCACAGGCAACATAGACCCATGGTATTACCGTGGTGTTCCTCACATAGTGGCACTAATCACAGGCAGCATAGACCCATGGTATTCTCGTGGTGTCCTCACTTAGTGGCACTAATCACAGGCAACATAGACCCATGATGTTCCTCATATGGTGGTGCTGCTCGTAGGTAACGTAGACCCATTCTGAACACAGTGGAAGGAACGCATTCGAGTTGAGCGCTCGGCACTTACTCTCGCTAGACGCTAGTCTATGCATCGGAGCACCCTCTACTCCGCCACCGTGAAATGCACACGACAATACTAATCATACGCAACGCCCAGATCTGTGGTGTGCCGCATATAATGGTTCTGCTCCGAGGTAACGTAGCGCGGTGGAGTTCCTCACATGATGGTGCTGATCGCAAGTAACGTTGACCCATGGTGTTCCTCATGATGGTGCTAATCACAAGTACTCTCATTGTTCTAATGTCACCATCCCTCGGTGGCCGCTTTTATTCGCCTCTTACGACAGGCAGGGGTACCGTGGGTGTATTATTCATCTCCCCCACTCCAAGGGGTACAGAGAGAGAGAGAGAAAAAAAAGAAGGGATCCGACACTTCGAGATATGAAGTACCGGACAAAGAAAGACAAGGGCTGCGAAGGGCGTGAAAATGAAAGACTCCCTAGGCTTCTAATGCTCTGATACCGTCGAAGTCGGAAAAGAACAAGTGTTGACCAAAGGGGGTCGGACAGGATAGATGAAAGTCAGGAGCCTGGCAAAAGGAAGTGGAAGCAATTCCAGGACTCATCTTAGGGTCGCCAACCCACGCTCTCAAGTTGAGACACGCTGGGGCCCCTTTTATTCGCCTCTTACGACAGCGTGGGGATACCGTGGGTGTATACTTCATCTGCGTCCCCCACCCACAGGGGGTTGTCCAAGATCTCAAACAGAGCATTAAACGCATGTAGGCAGTTACATTACGAAAACAAAGCGTTGCGTATAAAACGGGGAAAGTATAGAATTAACACGCGTATATAAATAACATGCAACCTACTACGAAGAATCTCGATTGAGAATGAACATAACAACAACACACATTAATGCATTAGATATAACGATATCGCGACTGTCGAACACACAGTTTCAAGAAATTGCATGCGGAGAGAGAACAAGATGGGCCCGTGTCACTTAGAGCCTTCTGACGAGTCTCCACTGTCCAAAGAGGTGATGAACCTCTCCATTATGTCACCCAGAACTCTTTCGTATTCCCAGGCTTCATGTGAATGACTGCGCGTACCACTGCACTTCTTATTTGTCCATGTTCACTTGGAACTTGACACGCTATATTTTCTACCTCCCTTAAGTTGTAACGTTTTATTGTTACGGGACACGAAACAGGTGGAGTCTGAGGCCTGCCGTGGGATATAGTTCAAACTCCCGCTCAGGCTACCGCGAAAAATACAAGTATTTTAATTTAAATTATTTAAACGCGCACGGTAATCCCTTAACTCAGAATACCGTAAATACGAAAACTACGGTGCTAACTTTCACAAAACGAATCAATAATGATGATCTTCAAACAATGAATACAATTTATAACAATATCCTGATGAGAAATGGTAAAACAAAACCTTATTACAATTAACTAACCTAAAATTACTCCATAATCTCACTAAAATTCAAAACGGTAAACGTAACAATACACTGAACACTACACTGTTTACTTCGTATCACGAAGGATTTTAAATAGATTGTAAACTAAGTGGTAACGAAATATTTGAACAAAAACACACCGAAGCGTTAACCACAATGAAAGGTCAGAAGCATACACGCATAAACAAACCACGTGCTCTAAGGAATAAACATGACCGACGACACGGGGTCGTCTGAGCCAATAGGATTGCTTCTTTTACCAACATGGCGTCAAACGTCAAGTAAAAACTAGATCTGGACATAGTACCGTGTAGTCATGTATGGTGCAATTATGTTCTCCGCAAAATAAAAACATGCAACGTCCGCAAGGACTGTGTTCAATGGCACCACGGTATAATATGCGATTCATTTCCCACGGATTTGGGCGATCAGATGGCGCTCAGGGGGTCTGTCCGTGCGCACTCTGCAGGCAGTAACTGTGCTGAGGTTAGAGGTGAACATTGTTTGCAACATACCCCGCTGACGAATACGTGCTCCTGTTGAACAACTGCAGGGATCACATTGTGAGCCTGTGGGAAGATAGATGGACGTATTTTGTTGGGCACAATATATCGGTGGTGTGTCACTGCTTTCAGCAGTGGTCTGTGGAAAATTCCCACACCCGTAGACCAAGCTCCGGACGTCGGCGTAGTACAGACGTACATAAAGATCGACGCATTGTGCGAACAGCGAGCGAACACCGGTGGCCGACCGAACATCCTTCAGGAACGAAATCCGAACACATGTTGCACCCGCTGTGTCACCAAGGAACATTGGGAACCATCTGCTTGCAACAGGATTACAATCACGTGTGCCTCTGGGCAGGCTACCACTGACGCCACGACACCATCAAGCACAGCCACTCTGGCGCCGTGAAAGAGTCGAATGGAGAGCGGAATGGCGCTCTGTTGCTTGCAGTGACGAGAGTAGGTTCTGTCTGTATGCAAGTCATGAACGTACACCGGTACGACGTAGACCTGGTGAGCGCATTCACCCACGACAGCCAGGTCCCACCCCAGGCTTCATGGTGCGGAGGGGCCATTAGTTACAACTCGTGGTCACAATTGGTGTTTCTTCAGGGTAACATAACCAGTGCCCGCTACATTGCAGAGGTTACTGTCCCCGTGCTGCCGGCATTTCTTCGACAGGAATGTGATGTGCTTTTTAGCAGGACACTGCACGTCCACACACAGCTGCTGCGACGCAAGTTGCTCTACGTTGTGTACAACAAGTACCCTAGCCAATAGATCATCGGATCCTTCCCCAATTGAACACGTACGGGATACAATGAAGCAGAGTCTGCAAGAGCCATTGCCGAGTTGCATCAAAAGATGCAAGATGGTTGCGACAATCTATCGCAGGATGCCATTCGGCACCTTTATGATCGTTTGCATGCGCGAATACACACCTGCATTGCCGCCAAAGGTGGGGGGAGGGTTCACTGTGTATTGATGCGACTGTTTAGGCACCCTTCACTGTGATATGTGTGTTTCATTTGGTCTGAATTTGTAATTATATACTCCTGCAATGATGAACTACCTGTCATATCGTTTGTGAATAAAATGACAGTGTCCTTGTGGATGTTGCAAGTTTTCTTTCGGCAGTGTACTTGATGTGATCAGTCAAGTAGTGGTCTGAATGTGATGTATTCATGTTCTCTTGCAGTTGATGTGATCAAGCAGGCAGTGGTCTGAATGTGATGTAGTTATGTTCTCTAATAGCTTATGTGATCAGGCAGGCAGTGGTTTTAATGTGAAGTAGTTATCTTATCTAGTAGTTGATGTGACCACGCAGGCAGTGGTCTGAATGTGAAGTAGTTTTGTTCTCTAGTAATTAATATAATCAAGCAGGCAGTGAACTGAATGTGATATGTGGTATGGTTCTGTTCACAGGCACGTATCAGGGACAATGGTTGCGCGGGATGCGGCATGGTTACGGCGTGCGGGCGAGCGCGCCTTTCGGCCTGGCGTCGCACAGTCGACCCGACAAGACGATCCGTGCCTCCATGACATCACTCCGTAGCAACGAGGGCGGCTCGCAGGCGGACCCCACGGCGGAACGAGACCGCAGGGTGGACGACGCGAGAGGCGGCTTCGTGCTGAAGGCGCGCAGTGACGAACCGCCAGCAAGAAGACGCTCCCTCGTTGAAAAGTCCATCAAGAAGTCCATTCTCTCGGTAAGTTGTCTGGAAGAAACCGTTGTGCTGTTATTACAGATGAAATGTACATCCTTACAGTATTTATATGAAAACCCCGAGGTATCTGTCATGTTTCATTTTACGGGTCAGTTCTACAAACTTGTCCCCAATTCTTCAAGGTTAAACCTCTGTATTAAATTTCCCGATAAAGCATCAGTGATGTGTAACGGCGGGTCAAATGAAACCGAAACAGTGGCCATAGAATGAAACTAGTAGGATTTAGTTCAAAAATAATCTTCAAAGTTACACAAGCACATGTCACGCTGTTTCACTGATCGCTGAGCCCCAACAGCTGAGATTGGAATATTTACGAACATTGTCCATGAATTTCATGTCCGCGCAGAAGCGTCGACACTTCAATGCCATTTTCAACGGACCAAATGTTTGGAAGTCGCATGGTGATGGACAAACGATAAACGTTAGGTTGTCGTTCTTCATTATAGTTCTAATCTGAATTTCTTCCATCCCCTTCATCATCATCATCTCGAAGAGCGCATTTATCTGAGTCTCCGTTTTTGTATCTATTCTGGTCTCAGTGGATATATAGAAATTACCACAGGAAGAAAACGTAAGGATTTATACTACTACAGTGAATAAGTTCATATATTGGACCCTCGGTGTAGGCAACACGGTATACACTCTTGTAGTACAGTCCATAAGTTCTTGGAATGGCGCCTCCAATGCAGGCAAATCAGTGTACACCTTTGTACTACAGTCAATATGTTCGTCGACTGCCAGTAATAGTTCTAAGATCACAATAGTCATTTGACCTGCCTTTTCCGGACTTTTTCCTGGCGTGGTGATCCCGGCGATTTCGACTTGATCATTTAAAATGCTTTGCTAGCGGATTTTCTCGTTTTTGGCAGAACCTTCTCGTTGCTCAAACTACGACATTCTCAAGTTCCGCCGCTGACATTCAAGTACCCTTCACAACAGAGACTGTAGTTCTGCTTATACAGTACGCACGGAATTGCCTGTCACGGCACCATTCTGTGGTACAAACTCACCGCTGTAGTGCACCATATCGACACCAGACGGTCAGGTCACGAACTTGATGACTCTACTACGTATGTGTGTATGTGCTCACCGTACACGGATGTTCTAGAAATGCTCCCAAGTGCGGTCGAGACCTGCAGTACCTGGTGCGCTGATTCATGCTGATTACAATGATGTATCCCACTTCTGACACCACTTTTGTTACGAATAAAACACTGCCTGTCTTATCGATATAATTTAAGGAATACCAATCTAATTTTGACAAGAAAACGTCTTTTTCTTAGCTTCGGCACTGGGCGTGTACTACAAAATGCGATGCTATTTTACAACGCCGATATCTCAGCATCTATTAACGATACTGCTATTATGTCGTTGAAAATAAAAACATCCATCGAGTTTATTCCTAATTTAGCCTTTATATCCTCATTTCGAGTACTCTCCTGCCACTGTTCCCACCTGTTTGTACCAGCGATCATTCTCGCTACGTTCATGCCTGTTGCCTTCAACTTATAAATGAGACATCCTTTGTTAAATTTTCGACAACTTTTCGTAATGTTCGTTTTTAAACCACAACAAAACAGACTGAATTCCGATCATAATGTGCCCAAATATAGCTTTAAAGGACCGAGTTCGCAGCGATCAAAAGGACGTCGTGAGTGCAAGAAGAAATGGAGAAGTTTCCACAACCTAATTAATTAATTAATTAATTATC
Source organism: Anabrus simplex (assembly GCF_040414725.1). Classification (NCBI taxonomy): domain Eukaryota; kingdom Metazoa; phylum Arthropoda; class Insecta; order Orthoptera; family Tettigoniidae; genus Anabrus; species Anabrus simplex. The sequence goes on along the minus strand of NC_090268.1, from coordinate 226,538,666 downwards.
ATTTTGTCTTGTACTCATTCTCCATACTGTATTCTCAATTAATGGAAAAGGATTTGAAGAGCAATTAATAGTTACAGGAGAAATAAATAATAAATATTATTCGGTGCATTAAGAATATGTCATCGCCATTTACAAAGGAGTAAAGAAATTGTAAATGTATGATTTAAAAAATAAAAGAAATTCGAAATAAAAGTAATTTATTTTAGACGTTTTCCCGCCTTTAAAGTTGGTGACACTGTCTCGGCCGATCTTTTAAAGGGAGTGATACTTAGTGACCACCACGAATGTGTTTTTTATTATTAAGAGGAGTACTTTTACCAAAAGATATTAACAAATTATTTCACGTCCCTTACAGTCAACTAAGGAGATCTCTCAACAATGACAGAATTTATTTCAACCTCGTCAACTTTTCAAATACTTGTCATCAAATAAACAGCTGCTGGCCTATTGTTTAAAGCAAAATATTTTCGATATTCTTCTTTCAGTCTGATGAACCGTAACTTTCGTAGTAGTTTCCTCGCATTTGGTAGATAAAAGCATCCGTCAGGAGCAAATTAATCATTGTGGACGTGTATTGCACAGCAACAATGAGTTATTCAACAAAGAAACGATTTAAATTTTATTCAGTGTGGCCAACAATGTTCTAAGTAAAGAACTGTCAATACACAATAGCACATCTGTTACGTCAATTACCGCCAAGGATGGGGGTGAGGTACTTAATGTCCACTCTCGTGTTTGAATGCCTAACAATAAACAACTTTTACAAGATTTTATTTCAAATGTTAAAAGAAATAGAAGAAGAAATAGCGGGTAGTGGTTACAAAGTACCCCTCAGCCCCTTGGTATTCCTACGGTTAAAATTCAGTATAATTAATAATTCTATCACATAATTCCTTCCAAAAAACTATTATGGAATACTACCGTTATGTATAGGCAAACTTTCTCAAAAATATTTTTTAAAGTATAGCCATAAGTCGCAGCCCTCAGATGTTAACCTCGAGAAGAGGAATATTTACTTACCAACAATTCCTTACTACAGGAGAAATACAAACTAGAGGAAATCGACTTAGTGGGTCTGATGATTGGAGTTAGGGCAACAATTCCCGTTTTTGCCGCTAATTTCCGGAAACAGATGTTTCTTTTTTTTTGCTAGGGGCTTTACGTCGCACCGACACAGATATGTCTTATGGCGACGATGGGATAGGAAAGGCTTAGGAGTTGGAAGGAAGCGGCCGTGGCCTTAAGGTACAGCCTGGTGTGAAAATGAGAAACCACGGAAAACCATTTTCAGGGCTGCCGATAGTGGCATTCGAACCTACTATCTCCCGGATGCAAGCTCACAGCCGCGTGCACAGATGTCTCTGCCAGTTAGAACGTTACGGGAGATTGCCATCATAGCCTTAAGGGGTTCACTGATAATTCTAAAAAGTCATTGTTACAATTAGGTCACCTTCTAAATTTCTCAAGTATGTCTATTTCTCTTCTAAAAATAAATATAAAGGTATACTTTGTCGCAAGGCAGCCTCCGCATGAGAGGAAGTATTTCATAAAATATAATAAAATATATAATCGCGATAAGTCAGAATCAATCCGATTTCTTAAAAAATGTAGATTTGGAATGTGTTCAAATAATTCGTTTTCCTTTCTCCACACATTATGTAACCTATTTAACTATTAGTCGATAAAATCTATGCCTTTATTTCGCTACTAATGTGGTTTACGGTGTCGGCCAGTTGAAACCTGTGGATTGTTGGTGAGCGCATGGGCGCCTAGGTGACACGATTTAACAGTCCAGCACCTACACTGCAGCAATATTGTCAACAATCGCTCCAGGTATCTTACTTAAAGCTGAAAGATGTAACTTTCAGGCTTACAGCCGTATTTTTTGGTCATTTGACGTGTGATTTAGTAATTTGTTACAGTAACTGTTTCAGAAGAGGTTACCCCCACGGTTTGTGACATCCGCAGCCTCCTTTTCAGTTTCCACGGAGTAATTTTATAACTGTTATTATAACGGTTTTCAGGTATAATATCATATTTATAACTCAAAATTAGTTTCAGCAGACTGAAGAACTTAACAGTGGTGCACATCACAAAACAAAATATTCTACTGGAAAACGAATTATTTGAACACATTCCAAATCTACATTTTTTAAGAAATCGGATTGATTCTGACTTAAATGATTAAATTTTTGATTCGTAGAGATTCAGCGAAGCGCACAGGCTATTCTTCGCCAGTCAATGGCAGTGACATTTTATTTTCTCACTGCAGTTAGTCGCGGAAGAAGTAGGGGCGACAAAAAGTCGAAATACGGCCCTGCTTATGGTTGATGGCGAAGAATTTTCTTTCGTGGTCTTCAAGTTAGTGCATCGCTACCTCAAAGGACAGTAGGCGTTAAATGGGGCGCACTGATGCCCGATCTACTGCACATACAAAGTTGAGCAAGGGCAGACACATGATATGAAAAAACTTTTATACAGGTGTTATTTTAGTGAAAAACATCGAAATTTCCGATATATCTGTTTTTTGCATATAAATGTACCTCGTGTCCTACAGATAGAACGACGGTACAATTATTTAAGCATGATACGTCAAAGTTCAGAACGCGATTTCAATGCACATATTTTTATAAATTATATTTTAATGTAATTTTAAATAATTCTTAATATTACAGTTTTCTCGAAAATATATTATATTAATAAATTAATGTATCTGGGCCTGTCCACAATGCTCAGGTAGTGATGTTTTACCTCCCATAATTTGTTTCTACTTCTTCAACGCCGCACTAACACATCGAAGGTTTTCGGCTACGGAAGGATGGAAAAGGGCAAGGATTGGGAAGGCAGCGGCCGTGCCCTAAATTAAGGTACAGCCCCATCATTTGGCTGGTCTTAAAATGGGAAACCGCCGAAAACAATCTTCATGGTTGATGAAGATAAGATTCGAACCCAGAATCTCCCTCATCCCTTCCACAAATTCCTCCATGTCCCTGGATAGCCCAGGTTCAACCGAAACGGAACCAGTTCCCGAAGCATCATAGGAGGAAGAAGATGACAAATGTATCAAAAATTGTTCTTCGTCATCTTGTATCTTCTTTGCTATCCATAAATAACTTTCTATTTTCTTTGTGTGGTCCACGTAGTTTGCTCAATGCCAGTTTTTGGTATGAAGCCGAAATTAAATTCCTGATTTCTTGTTTTCCGAATGCGACCACTGTTCATTTTTGTATAGTTCTTCACTTGCGCCCATACCATTTCCATAGCATTAAGTTCGCAGTGCTGTAGGGGTAAGCGAAGAACAAGTTTTCCTGCTGATTTGCCCATCTCGTCAACGATGTATTTTTCATCTCTGTTTCTGTTTTGAGTCACTGCAACCTGAAGCGCTGGCAGAAAGTGGGATAACTTATGAAAGCTATCTGGTTTGTTTTAAAATCTATTTCAGACATTTATAAACATTTCTTCTCCCTTAGTCACCAACGTACAGTCAATAACAAAATAGGTTACTACCTATTTAACTTTTCTGTTACCATCCGAGAATTTTCAAATATTAAAAGCATATAGCTTTCTTCTTATGTAAATTTTATTGTCGAGGGAAAGAAAGTATTTTCTATCAACATCATCCAGTCCTTTGCTTTTGACATAAACATGTCTTATGACTGGAAGTCATCTGAAAATTTGTGTTCCGGAAGTTAAGGTCACAAAACGCGTGTCGGAAGTGTAATCTAACAAACCTGCAGGTATGTATTCTGGCTGGTTGTCACCTGAAATTAGCAGCCGCTGATGGATGGTCATGACTGAGAGACATATTTATGATCATTTGATTTTCGCAAAGAGAAAAGTGGTTTCTTTTTTAATGGTCATGACTAAGAGACATATTTATGATCATTTGATTTTCGCAAAGAGAAAAGTGGTTTCTTTTTTAATGGTCATGACTGAGAGACATATTTATGATCATTTGATTTTCGCAAAGAGAAAAGTGGTTTCTTTTTTAATGGTCATGACTGAGAGACATATTTATGATCATTTGATTTTCGCAAAGAGAAAAGTGGTTTCTTTTTTAATGGTCATGACTGAGAAACATATTTATGATCATTTGATTTTCGCAAAGAGAAAAGTGGTTTCTTTTTTAATGGTCATGACTGAGAGACATATTTATGATCATTTGATTTTCGCAAAGAGAAAAGTGGTTTCTTTTTTACTTATCGGGTGATAAGTATCTTTCTGCAAACATATAGATTCGGGTCAAAATAACGAAATTGTGAAAAACAGGCCTTATATATTTATTTCGTAAACCAAAAACAGCGAGATACCGAATTACACAGTTAATTATTTATGACCTTATATTTGACATCATCAGAAAGGGCGGAAAATTTTCTCTAAGACCACGCAATATTTTTATTATATTTATCACTTTGAATTATCGGGAAATAGGCTATATCGCGGAGGTAGAAAAGGACGAAGCTAATTGCAGGGGAAGCAAACTCCATACTCCCTTTTAAAGTAGAGACACATCTTTATGGCTCATTACCGACTTGACTTTCAACGTATTGAGCAGGTCCTCGTGTCTTTGATGGCCCAATTTGTGCAGCTTGTTGTTTATTTCGCACGCTGCGATTCTGGAGACATCTGCGGTCCACTGCCACAGCATAGGGCGTATTAGAGATGGCTTCATTATAGGGTCAGTATTCCTGATGTTCCTGTATACTTTACAGTTTTAGTAGATACGTCTCTCCGATAAGACAGAGTTGTAACCAAATTATTAAATTCTTTAACCGTCCACAAAATTTTGTATTCTAAACATATTTTACTTCATATATGATCCTTTCCTTATTATTTTGGAATGTTTATATTTTGATATTTCGCATTACTTTAATGATCTCAGTTATTTGATTTATTTCATGTGTATGTTTATCTTATGTTTTACATTTAAATTACGTTAATTTTTAGTTTTAATTTAGTATGTTAATAACTTAGTTAAATTCATTTTTATTGTACCTCATTTCAGTGTTAATTATTTAATTTGAGAATGTGCTTATGTACAACATTCTCCTAAAACATAACGGGATATCCTTCCATTATATACGATTAGGTTACTTATTCAAAACTTAATTCTATTCTTCTTGGACTATGGTGTCGTATTATAAATCAGCCTAAACAGCATATTTAGCGTTTTGCACTAAATATCTAGGTAGCACCATACATCACCCACTCCTGAACAGCTGCCGTTGTTATATTTAGCTTGTCCACAACATCTTCCGTACAGGTACACAAAGTAATTTGAGAACGGATGTTAAATACTTGTCATCCCGAAAGAGTACATTATCCTTACAACGTCAGAAACTTCTTGCCTGCCGAGTTTCCCAATATAATATATCGATGGTGTACAGGCCAACTGGCGTTAAGCCACAAAAAGCAAATTTTTCAGAAGAGACAGAAAACAACTTACACCTTACCACAGGCATTGATCTGTCTCATTTGTTGTTTATTTGAGTTCGATAATGTATCTAAGATAGTAGTCTACAGGAATATGTGGCGTAGGATCATACAGTTCCTTGAAATTAATTATTTAACGTGAAATTTGAGTGTTACGCCATTTAGCTGGGACTGATACTGTTTCAGTGTTGGTTACAAAAATGTATATTTGGGGTTACACTAATTGGAATATATAATAATAACAATGACAAGTAGTTTATTATGTGAAAGAATTATCATTAATAGTAAGAAAACTATTATAAAACACAAATATTATATTAGGGGCCGATGACCTTCGATGTTAGGCCCCTTTAAACAAGAAGCATCATCATCATCATCATCATCATCATCATCATCATCAAATATTCTATCTTGATGTATTTAAATAAATTACCCTCACAGAGTAACATTCAAATTCACAACGAACTTAATTAGCATGGTATACTAATTTATATACCGTATGACAAAAATACTATTAGTGAATATTGTAGCTGATTTTAGTGACAACTAAATGAGACACACTCATCGAAACAAAAACAGACACCGTGTTACGCCAGCTGGCTTGCGCGGGCTTGTGAGATCGAGAGACTTAGCCCTCCCAAGTACAGTGGGTTACTCCAATTGACTGCCGCAACCTACTGTTAACTGTGGGTTGCGACTAGTTGGTTACGCCAAGTGGCTTGCCTGACCTTGCTATGCGAGGGGTTACGCCATCAACTTTCTTCTATTTCTTGCATTGAAGGAAGGTGTTGAGGGTTACGCCAATTTACCAGAATGTGCGTTATAGTCTTAAATACTTGATTCACACACAACTTCAATTTGGAAATTCGGGAGGGTTACGCCAATTGGCCTGTATATTCGATATGACAAGTCCGGTAGTAAAATTACACTTGCAACCATACGCTCGTGGAATTCCTTTTGGGCTCTAATTAGAGACAGTCGTTGTATTCAGAGCGATATGTTGTAAATGGTACATAGAGTTAAGAAATTACTTGTTTCCAAACAAGGGAAGTAATCTAGGGATAGACAGAACACCGCAAAACGACACGATAGTCCCTATGAACATTTGCCCTACAGTCGATCGTTTACCAGCTACTCCTGGTTTAGTTATTTACCAGAATGTGCGGAGAATTTAAGTTTGGAGTCAGTCATGCCAGTACTTCACCTGGGTGTGGATGCCTGGAGTGTTCGACAATCAATGGGGCGGCGTGTTCAGGCGCAGCACTTCTTGTATTAGAACGCAGTATCCATAGCGACAGCTACTCGACGTGGGATGAGCTAGGTAGCGCTGTTAGCAATACGTTCCGTACAAAGTTTGAAGGTCTGCAACTCTTCAACCATCGACCGTAGGACAAATGTGCATAGGGACTTCGTGTTGATTCGGGATGTGATTACTGTCTACATGTTTAGGGACACCATGGATAATGTAGTGTGTTCTTATATGGGACCTGTTGCGCGGAAAGGGGCCCCAGGTCAGCTATGGAAAGTTTATAGCAGAGCTGAACAAAAATATCTGTGGTGTAAAAATTGTATTTCTTTGTTTTGACTTCTTACGCTACCCATGGGTCTTCTTAACAAACTAAGTTATGCCGCAGTTCGAGTCTTACTTGGCCACTCGAGGTCATTAACACTTTGTACAACTGGTAAGAAAATTAGTGAAAGCTTTAATTGCGCTTTTCTCAAAATACAGTTTTTTTAATAGCAACAGTCAATAATGAATATCTTCTGAAGTATTGCACCTATAGTCCAAATACTTAATAAACGTCCTTCTGAGTGATGCGGGAAATAGTCGAGTAGGTAGTGTAGGAGGTCTGATTACCACGCTCTCTCTTCCCGGTTCGCTATCTCTTAACTCGCTTGTTAACACGTTGTGTTCAGCCACTGCGTACAGTGCTTAGCACGATGTGTAAACGAAGACTGAGCAATGAGAGGAGTGGGGGACAAGGCAGCTCCCTTCGAATGCTCCTCCCCCCATGCGCAGCTGATTCCCGCGCAGGGCGTTTACAAAGTATCTGGACTATAGAAGCATGAATTTTGTTTTCAAAATTCTCGGTATATTATGCCAATTTTAGAAGCACAAAAACCTCAAAAATGTAAAATCCTACTTTAGGGCCCTTTCCGCGAAACAGGTCACATATAATATTATACAGTAATTTTATATTATAGTAACTATCAGACACTTTTTCTCCTTTGTATCTATTGTTTATGTTTAATTTCGTGATTAATTTGAGATAATTAGGAACCTTTCAAGACTGTATAATGTATACAATTAAGCACGTATATGGTAGTTTGGCATAGCCCGAGCTATCCCGTATAAAATAAGTCACTTAATTATTAATTAATAAGAGACGTACTAGATCCCCAACTTTACCACTGAACAAGACAATAATAACTAAGGATATTTGCATGTTGTTTGCTGGCAGGGCCTCAAGATACGCAAGCAGCGCAGCACAGGGGACCTGGACAAGCGAGGTCCCTCAGACAGTATGAGGAGCACCGGCTCCAGCGCCTCGTGGGTCAGCACCGAGTCATCGCAGTCGGGCCTTACCAACGTGTCCGTACACACCGACTCCAACGCCAGCTTCGTTGTGCAGGTGAGTGGAACTCATCAATCACCAACTTCCAAAAGAGACCTGAAACTTTTCAGATGGATACATACATAAAGAGTACGAACACGAAACCTCCTCTACCATCAGAAGGTATCGGATGACAAAACTCGGTGTTTGATTAAGGAATAACAAGAAAGAAAGAAAATACAGGACTAGCTTTGACCGGACACGTCAAAATTTATTTTCTTCAGTAAAACAGCATCAGTTAATTTTATGAAGAAAGAAAATCCCTTTCTGACTGACAATTATGAAAATGAGTGAAATCTGAAAGTACGGTTTCGGAAAATGATTAGAAATACGGATTGCCCTAAACAGCAAATTTTGCGTTGCTGGATTCAGCAATACTCATAAAAACACATCACACCAAGCAATGTATTCATTCCCATCGCGGAAACTCTAAAGTGGTGAGTGGCCTACCGTAGTTTTTGTACTACTAAAAATTGTGGTGGTGGTTATTATTGTTTTAAGAGGAATTGCAACTAGGCAGTCATCCTCTATTAACACTAATCAGAGGGAAGACAAATGAAGGTATCGGCCAAAGAAAGACAAGGGCGCCCAGCAGCGTAAAAATGAAAGGCTCCCTACACCTCGCGAACCCAGTACCGCCAGGGTCTAAAAAGAACAAGAATTGACAAAGGGAGGTCGGATAGAATAGATGAAAGTGAGGAGCCTGGCACAAGTAGGTGGAAGCAATGCCAAGACTCAGCTAAGGGCCCCGTGGTCTCCAACCCATGCTCCCAATTTAAGAGGCCCTGGGCTCCTTTTAGTCGCCTCTTCCGACACGCAGGGGATGCCATGTGTTATTCTACAGTCTCGACCCACAGGGGTTTAATTGCCAAACCGCAACGCACCACGAGGTCGGCGGTTGCAGAGTGGGTCTCGATCCACAAGTTGGTCACTGATGGTCCATGGTCCAACAGCTCTGCACTCCGATCGACCAACCGAGCAGAGGAGGGCTAGCCACGGCTCTGCATTCGGGAGACGGAAAGGGGCTGTCCTGAGAATGGCTTTCCGTGGTTGTCTATTATGCTGAATGCCGAGGCAGTTCCTAGCATTGGCCACGGCCACCTTCTCCTTATATCACTTTCACCGCTCCAAACCTCCTGGCCTGAGAGTGGGCGTTGCCCGCTAAGAGAACCGCCATACTCCTTCAGGGGTTAGTTAGTTAATTCACCACTTTATTGCCGTGAATTCTCTGATACTGTTCTGGGGCTTCAGATTCCATGTTACCTTATCCGTACTTCACACTCCTTGCACTAACACCTACTAGAGTTTCCTTTCACGTAACTGTGAACTCGCACTCGGGAGATGATGGGTTCGAATCCCGCTGTCGGATCCCCTGAAGATTGTTTTCTGTGGTTTACCATTTTCACACCAAGCAAATGGTGGGGCTGTATATTAATTAAGTCCACGGACATACCTTCCCAATCCTATCACTTTCCCATACTTGCGTCGCCAGAAAACCTTCAGTGTGGATTCAGATTACTAGCAAAAAAAGTTTCCTGCGAATTTGTTGAAAAATGACTCTCTAATTTGACGACATTTTCTCTCCTAATTTTAAAATAGCGAGCCTTTCTGCTGGCTGAAATACGCAATTGTCTTGCCGGAGATTGGAGCTGCTTACATGTGTCACTGCAATTTCAAGTGCGCTGTCATAATTAACACGTAATTTATTTTCATAGAGAGACTGTTCACCAACATTCAATAGCCTAAAAGTTAATTGCACTGTCGCATTTTAATATTTTTTAGCAGTACTCTGCTTTCCATTTATTTAAAAAGTAATTGCAACGCTTTTACAACCACGCTTAACTTCAAATCAGTTATCCGCTTTCTATATTAAATTAAAGGGCGTAGCTGCCACGGGGAATTTCTTAGGAAAAAAAAATTACTAGTTATTCTCCCTCCTTTAGAATATTTCTCCTTTGCAGCTCTAAAGAATTTGGCATTTCGCAACTTTGTGGCATATCAGTTTTTGAAGTAAAGTAGTTCATTGTTAACAAAGTACAGGAGCTCAGCTACAAGTTTACTCACCATTACAACTCTTGTCGGGTAATATTTCCACATCATCATTTTATGAGAAAACAAATTGGAAAACACTTTCAAAAAATCGTTCTATACAATGAGGGTGCTCCCAAATATGTAGGGAGTAATCTAAATCACAACAAGTGCCTATACACACTTGACCTACGATCGATCGTTTACGAGTTAGAGACTTTCCAACTTTGAACTGGAAATATTTGTAAATCTTACCTGGTACATCCCATGTCGAGTAGCTGTCACCATGTTAGTTTACCGCAGGGATACTGCATTATATAAGCCCGATCGTATCACCATTTAGAACGCCTGCAAGGTATGCATGTCGACTTAACGGAGTGGACGGACAAGTTGCCCACGTAACTCATATCTCAAGGACACTTGTGTTTGTTTACATTTCCTACCTGTTAATAGAGTAGAAGGAAAATAGAGCAGCGTCTGTTTTACTTATTAGATGCCATTTGGGAATAGCCTATTCAGGATTAAGTTTGAAGTCAGACAGCGTGCGGAGCAAGGTTACTGCGATGCTTGGAGTAATCGAACGTGTCCAACAAACATTCTATGTAAACCACGGGAAAATAAACCTCAAGATATACTTGGTATGGTGAGATTCACAGACGCTTGCCTGACCACTTCGGTTTTTATTAAAGAAGAAATATCCCTCTTAACCGAGCGAATGGTTGCGCGGTTATAGGCACGTAGCTGCCAGCTTGCATTCGAGAGATAAGAGGTTGGAACCCCGCTGTCGGCATCCTTGAAGATGGTTTACCGTGGTTTCCCCTTTTTCACTCCAGACAAATACAGCGGCTGTACCTTAACTAAGGTCACGGCCGCTTCCTTCCCGCTCCTATCACTTTCTTATCCCATCGCCGCCAGTGTCGGTGTAATATATATATTACAATTTGTTTTATATATATCCTTACTTCTTTCAAATTAATTACGTGACCACCAACACAAGGATTTCATCCTTTTATTAATCCATTGTCACTATATTACAACGTTTTATCTGCAGGAAGCCGCAGGTAATTTATATGACACGATTAACTGAGGAGTGAATGACGCCAGAACTGTCCTGAAATGAAGACAGGGCGCGCCACCACAGGTACGAATGACAAACGCATGCACGGCGTTTTCCCTAACTCTCTGTATTTCTGTTACATTGTAACTTCGACGTGGCCACACGATTCTGGTAGCTCAAAGTATCAACTCTGTCATCATTTTATTCATTCCTGACAAATCTGTCATATTCCTTCTTTGAAAATGTTGTTTGGTTGGAACCCCATAGTCTGGTTTGATGCAGCGCTCCATTCCACCCTATACTGTGCTAATCTTTTCACTTCTATAGAACTACTACATCCTAGATCAGCTCCAGTCCGTTTGTGATATTCATGCCTTGTCTAGCCCTATCGTTCTTACTCCCTAGACTTTCCTCAAAAACCAAGGCAAGGACTGAGTGTCTTGAGATTTGTGCTGTCAATCTTTCTCTGATTAAAGTTCTCCAAATAGTTCTGCTCTCACCAATTCGACTGAGTATTTCTTCATTCTTCAGCACTGTTCTGTAACACCACATTTCGAAAGCATGCTCTTCGCTGTCGGTTTCTGATCTAGTTATAGTCCATGTTTCACTTTCGTACAATGCCGCACTCCAGATGAAAATATTCAGAAACATCTTTCAATTTCCCATATGAAAGTTCGAAGTGAGCTAATTTATTTTCTTAGGAAAGTTCTTCCTTGCTTTTCCATTTTACGTCCTTCTTAGTTATTCTATTAATTAAGTAACAATATTCATCTACTTCCTTTAAGACTTCATTTCCTAATCTAATATTTCCTGCATCGCCTGACTTCGACCAACTCCTCTCCATTAATTTTGTTTTAGAGTTATTTACTTTCATCTTGTACTTCTTCTCCAAGACTGTGTCCATAGCATTCAGCAATTTCTTCAGATGTTCTGTAGACTCAGATAAAATATCAACATCATCGCCAGATCTCAGAGTTTTGATTTCCTCTCCTTGGATTGTGATTTTCTTTCCAAATTCCTCATTGATTTCCTTTACCACCTGCTCTATATACTGCAAGCATTGAAAGGGAGAGCTCCTCTTTCCTTTATGGATTGCTGCTTCTTTTTTAAAGCCCTCGATTCTTATCACCGATCACCTTCAGAATCTCAAAAAACCTTGGTCCAGTCAACATTATCGAATGCTTTTTCTAGATCTACGAGTCCCATACGGCCTTCTCCTTCTTAATCAAATCATTTTTGAAAATACAAAGTAATGTTTTTTTGGTTCACAGGATGAGCAGCTGGACCCGAGTGTAACCGAGACGTACATGGGCGAGTGGAAGAACGACAAAAGATCTGGGTTTGGCATCAGCGAGCGGTCGGACGGTCTGCGCTACGAGGGCGAGTGGTTCGCCAACAAGAAGTACGGCTACGGCGTGACCACTCTGCGGGACGGCTCCAAGGAGGAGGGCAAGTACAAGAACAACGTGCTCATCACCTCGCAGAAGAAGAAGCACCTCTTCCTCATCAGGTCCGCCAAGTTCCGCGAGCGGATCGACGCTGCAGTGTACGCGGCGCAGAGAGCGTCCAAGATCGCGCTGCAGAAGGCCGACATTGCCATTTCCAGGTAAACTCTTCTAACAGTGCCTGGTTTGTATTTACTAGTGTTAGGAGTCTATCAGAACATACACAGAGATACTACTTCAATATAGAGTGTTATGCCTTTCAGCGTCCCATCTGCAAGCCTCTCTGGATTAACTGAAACTCTCAATGTCACCTGTTCGCAACAAGCTCTATGGTTCGTTTATTTTCATACTGCGTGTCTTTAAATCAACAGAAAATGAGTCAAACCATCGTCGCCTTGGTGATCCTCTACATCTCCTACCCTCTATGGCCCAGTCCGTTATTTTCCTAGGTATTTTTTTTTTTTTTTTTTGCTATTTGCTTTACGTCGCACCGACACAGATAGGTCTTATGGCGACGATAGAACAGGGAAGGGCTAGGAGTGGGAAGGAAGCGGCCGTGGCCTTAATTAAGGTACAGCCCCAGCATTTGCCTGGTGTGAAAATGGGAAACCACGGAAAACCATCTTCAGGGCTGCCGACAGTGGGGTTCGAACCTACTATCTCCCGAATACTGGATACTGGCCGCACTTAAGCGACTGCAGCTATCGAGCTCGGTCCTAGGTAATTTATACTCCACCCATTTGCCTCAAATGACTCCACCACCGAAGCCCGCTTATGCTTTGTTCGTCGAGTTCAGTCTTAGTCTTTTTCTCCTCATTCCGAGCCCTCCTACATTGTTGCCACCTGTATGTGACAGCTACAATTCTCACTAGTTTCATGTCATGATTGAGATATCCTGATTCCACCCAGCTTTCACTCCCGTTCATACGAAACTATATAGTCAACCAAAAAGGGAATGGGCGCATGGTGTTTTATACGTTCGTCGCAGATACTTTTCTCAGAAACAATTAAAGCTATACAGAGTGTATGCAAACTTCCAGGACGCATTCCTCACACAAAGAAGAAGAATAGTTATTTACGCAACATCCACGGAATGTGATATTATTTAATTGAAATCGACTTTCAACCTATTGGGTCGTGTTACATTTATAACGTGATGAAAAGATGTTAAGTACAGAACAAAAATGGCCAACCGGATACCAGTGGGATCCAAACCCACAACCTCCCGATTTCGCGTCGGTTGCTTTACCAATTGAGCTCTGGTGGCCTAGGTCATCTTTGTTCTGTTGGAAAGGAGGTTCTGGGTTCGGATCCCACTGGTGTCCGGTTGGCCATTGTTATTCTGTACTTAACATCTCTTCATCACGTACTAAATATATGTAACACGGCCTAATAGGTTGAAAGTCGATTTCAATTACAATGCGGTCGTGAAAATTCGATGTGCTTTGATATTATTTACGTTATGAGTTAGATGTTTGCCAGAATATTGAAACGAGTAACGTAAATTTATCACTTTAGTGGCTGTTGCGTAGAATATTTTATTTCCTACCGCCGCAAATCCTCTATGTTTAATTCGTGCATTGACGTTTTCTTGTTTTGTTATTCGTGACTTACTATGAAAGATATAACAAGTGTGTACATGAGGGTATGTGTTGTAATAAAAAAAAAGTATTGTCGTTTGAAGCAGTGAGCAGTCCACTAAGCCACCAGAGCGGTAAACATGGTCCTCTCGTCCTGGATTAATGAGGACTGTATAAAATACCATGATACATGCGATAGTTATATGTTAGAAATGGATTAACCTATACATATTTTTTTTTGCTGGTGGCTTTACGTCGCGCCGACACAGATAGGTTTTATAGCGACGATGGGAGATGAAAGGCCTAGGAATTGGAAGGAAGCGGCCGTGGCCTTAATTAAAATACAGCCCCATTATTTGCCTGGTGTAAATGGGAAACCACGGAAAACCACCTTCAGGGCTGCCGACAGTGGGATTCGAACCCACTATCTCCCGGATGCAAGCTCACAGCTGCGCGCCCCTAAGCTCACGGCAACTCGCCAGGTAACTTATACATTAGTCGGTATTCTGATGGCGGCAGATTACATGAGCTGTGAATGCAGAGACGCCATGTTTTGTGTAGATGACTACGGAAGCACGGTGCTGCAATCAGGCGGGGAAACAATTCAACAAAGTTAAGTTTGGTGTTCGCTGATTCATGATCTCATTGATCCGTGCTTACGTTACTCTGAAGGGGAGTTCAGCCAATCAGAGACGATTTCTAATAAAGCAGTACGCAAACTAATTGGAGTGCGGTAAAGTGTCATTTTCCGCACACTTGCGAGTACGTGAAGAAGGCGATTACGTCATAGTGTGAAATAAAAATGTTATATGGTCATGAGTCCGGAAACGCTTTTTTGTTTAAGAACTCATTTTCTAAAAACTCTACATAGTACATTAATAATAGGAAACACTCCGAAACAGAACGTACCAGCATAGCACATGAAACTCTTTCTTATTTGAAATGTTCGAATTGCCTGACCTCCGTTAGCGTTCATATCTGCAACAAGACGCCGTCTTCCCACTGAATCCCGGATGCGCCGAGGTTAAAGTGGTGCATGCTAAAGGCATGGCATGTCACCTTTGAGGTGGACTTCAGGGGAAGCTTCACGGCTTCAGACCATATCCTATCTTACAGAAACAATTTGCCATTTTAACACAACACTACATAGCGAACTGGGCTGCCATCCTCTATTAACGCTAATAAGAGGAGGCAAAAATGGAAGAGGTCCAAACACTTCAAAAAATGAAGATATCGGCAAAAGAAAGACAAGGGCTGCGAAGGGAGAAAGAAATTAAAGACTCGCTAGACCTCGCAAATCTAACATCATAGGGGTCGGAAAAGAATAAGAGTTGACGAAGGGATGTCGGATAGGATAGATGAAAGTGACGAGCCTGGCAAAAGTGGAAGCAATGTGACGACTCAGCTAAAGGGCCCCGTAGTCGCCAACCGACGCTCCCAGTTAGTCACCTCTTACGACAGACTTAAAATTCTACTGTCCCCACCCACAGCGGGAAACATAGCGAAAGTAAAGCACGAGAACATTACGTCATTTTGTCACACATAAACACAACGTGGTGCATTTCTAAAAACACACCACTTAAATAACCACCGTCCCGTGCGATGCACTCGTGGTGTCGATGAATTACCGTACCTTTCAGGCGAATTTGCCTAACCCTTTTCCCTGATGCGTTTTTTCAAATTCTCTATGTATTGCAAACACCCCGTTCTTAAGGTACGCCACTGGAAATATTCGTTTACGTCATCACTGTGGGCCCCTTTTACTACAAACAGTTGTAAAATTTCAATCGAACCGTGTATTACCCACAGTTTTGAAAATTAGGGTAAGTTATATTTTAGTAATGCCTTTGCTGGCTTTACAGTGCACTATGTCTTCTGGTATGGGCTAGAGCACTTTTGTTACTTTCATTGATCTGTCTCTGTCTTATCCTTGGCTTTTGACAATATGAAAGTGACTGAGGTATGAGCGATGCTAGTAATGCCATTCCTTCTGCAGCCAGTCCCTGCTATGAATGGTGTGAAAATGTTGCCCATAAGGTCGGTTGGTGCATGCATTTTAGTGGGCTTGGCCAACTGATATGTAATAGCAACTTCTGGCTCGGTGAGGAAAGCAACGGGAAACAATCTCACTCCTCATTTCCCTAGTACACTTCTTCACTGATGCCTAGGCCTATCTATGACAGCTGATGGCGGAGCTGTTGAGGATCCCACCAGCCGCAGGGCTGAAGAATGAACATACATACACATATTTTGGCAGTTGATACAATCTAGTATCGTACATCGCATGTCCCCATCATTATTGTACGGGCTAATACTTTGCTGTACGCTTGAAATAGAGAACTTCACTTCAGTTGTGTTTCACTCGGCGAGTTCCACGTTACAGACGGCTAGAGAGCAAAAATAGCCCGAGATAGAGTGGGTCTCGTAGCTGGACGGCTGATGGAAAGAACTATCCAGAAAGAAATTAAGCATATCTGTAACCAGAAGCGACTCGTGAAATCAGAAGACTGTTGGTACAAGAAGAAAACAATATACATACGGAACATAAGAAGTACAAGATGAAAAGAAATACGTCCAAGACAAAAATGAAGGAGTGCAGTCGAACGAAGACAAGTGATGCAGAAAAATATTAGATTAAGAAATGAGGTATCACAGGATGTATATGAATATTGTTACTTTAGTAATAAAATCACTAACGATGGCACAAGTAAGGAGGACTTAAATGCAGACTAACACAAGCAAGGAGGCCTTTCTTGTATATAGAAATATGCTCACTTCCAACACTGATATACGAATTAGAAAGAGGTATTCGAAGACTTTCATCTAGAGTATGGCATTGTATTGAAGTAAAATATGGACTATAACTAGCTCAGAAATAAATAGAATAGAAGGATTTGAAATGTCGCGTTACCGAAGAATGCTGAATGTGAAATGGGTAAATTTGACAAGAAGAATAGATGGAATGATGGGACATATCTTATGACACCCGAAACTTGTTCTGTTGCTGTTTAAGGGAAATGTAGGCGGTAAGGGCGGTAAGGGGGAAGACCAATGTATGAATATAACAAGCAGAATAGAGTAGATGTAGGATGTAGTAATTACGTAGAAGTGAAACGTTTAGCACAGGCTATGGTGGAATGGAGGGCTGCATCAAATCAGACTATAGCCTTTTCTCCCAAACAACAACAGCAACAAAAATAGAAGAGTAATTAAAGGCAGCTGACAGATTTATTATTTAAAATTTGTATATTGAACCAACTCTTGTCTCTTTGGGTGAAGCGATTTCCCCTATAACCTCAACCCGCAACCAATTTAGGGGTTAACAAATTGCGCGCAAGAAATTTTTCTACCTGATTTGAATGCCTCATGTAGACGCAGAGATTAGTTGTGGGTATACATCAATTGCGCGTGGTTATTGCCTTTTTACAGCATTTCCCTTCCAATGTTTATAGAGATGGTCCTCCACTGTCGGCAGCTTTAGAAACTGAATAGTCATGTCTTGTTACTATAATAAAACACGCTCTATACAAAAGCTATTCTACTTACATTTCGTTGATTGTAACTATCCGTGTTTTATGCTTAGCATTCGTTCTAGTAGCACTATCTTCGTCGTCCTTTTTACTGAGCCTGCTTGCTATTCTCTGAATGACAGCGTGCATACATTTATAAATTTAAGTATGTGAACAGTTAGAATTAAGCGAAAAACCTGTATTAAACGCTTCGTATGCATTTGGGTTTCCATTAAACCTCAGGAGGAAATAATGAATCAGGTGCAAAGTTTGTCACTCGTTAACTTTACTCATCACTTATCATATGTTCAACTCCCTCAAGTACGACAATTTATCAATTTCTGTATACTCAGAAGAAAGCCCGAAATTCGGAATTTTTCTCCGTCATGCCTACATCAAGGGAAATCTACAACGTTTTATTTTTTGAAAAAGGCCATAAGTGTGTGCACTGCTTTATGAATCGCTATTTCGAAATCCGCTATGACATGTGTAGCATGGAAGGTAAAGGTCATAGTGTCTCAAAATGTGATCACTTAAGGGAAACAGTTCTCGTAAGATCAGCAACATAAGACAAGACAGACTTCACGTGTTCCCAAAGATAAAAGTCCAAAGGATTTAAGTCAGGAGATCGTGGTGGCCAGACCTCAGGATAATGCACATTACGCATTTCATAACTCTGTAATTACACATTTCTGGATCCACGTTGTCATGCCCCCTTCGTTTTCCTTTTCTCTATATGAGAAATTTATTCCTGAACTTTTTCAGTCGAGTTTTGACACATCCTGTTTCAAGAATATTAATTATAGTTTTGTGTCTCTGTAACAAATTTTGCTTTTGGATATGATATAGGCCTTCTAGGCTTAAGCCATGTCAAGAAAATAAGGTGAAATTCTTGGATAAGTCTTCCTCGTGAACAGTCGAGATTTTCTTCTGAAGAGTGGTGGTGGTGGTAGTGGTGGTGGTGGTGGTGGTGGTGGTGGTGATTGTTGTTTTAAGAGGAAGTAGAACTAGGTAGCCATCCTCTATAAAACATGAATCAGAGAGAAAAAATGGAAGGGATCCGACACTTCGAAAAATGAAGGTATCGGCCAAAGAAATGCAAGGGCCACGAAGGGCGTGAAAATGAAAGACTCCCTAGGCCTCGAATGCTCTAATAACGTCGGGTTCGGAAGAGAACAACAATTGACCAAGGGAGTTAGGATAGAATATATGAAAGTGAGGAGCCTGGCACAAGTAAGTGGAAGCAATTCTGGGACTCAGCTCAGGACCCCGTCGTCACCAACCCACGGTCCCAAGCTGAGAGCCCATTGGGCCCATTTCAGTAGCCTCTTATGACAGGCAGGTGTTACCGTGAGTTTTATTCTACTGCTCCCACCCACAGGTTCTGCTGAAGACGCAGAGCAAAGTTCTCTGCGAAACGTAAAGGAATTTCACCTTATTTTGTTGACACGGCATAAGCCCAAAAAGCCTATATCACGTGTATAAGTACGAGCTCTGAAAACATCAGTGGTAATATTAAAATTTTGCTTAATTTTTCCATGTAGATATTTTTTGTGTAAAGAACTATCTACCTGAGAACATCATTCTTGTCAGTTTTGCAGACATTATACCTAAGAATACACAACGTTATAGCACATAACTTTGAGGTTATGTGAGAAAGATTCCAAAAAATGTAACTTTCTCGAATCTAGAAATAAAATATGCTCAGAATAGCACTAACACAATAACGTTTCACTGACTGCTAAAACGCAACATCTTACTTTGCAATTCGTAACGTCAGAAGTAAGGCAGATAGGCCTACGACAAAATTCTTTCACCTGAATCTACTGCTATAGTTGGGCTATAAAAGAACAAGTAAGCACTTTTCCCTTTGCGAAAATCAAACGATCATAAATATGTCCCCCGGTCATGGCCATCCATCAACGGCTGCTAATTTCATAAAGAAGCCTGCCATATGACGTAACAATGCCTGATTATCCATCCATACCTTACATCACTGCCTGCACGGTTGCTAAGTAACATCGTCTGATCATCCATCCATACTTTACATCAGACGTTATCACGTATTTGCTCTAGGGAGCCGGTGTTACTTGCTCCGCTCTGGACGGCTGTCAGTCACGTGACAAGAGAGCAGCGGACAGGCGGGTTGCATACCGTGGCGGTACTGTACTTGCCGCTCGGAAATGTTACCAAATGAACAACAGCAATGAAATACATATCGGTACATAAAGAAATCATCTCTGAGGAATTATTTTACATTATAATATAAATAGAGTTGAGTAGGGTAATATGAAATATACGTACATCCTCCAATGTGTTATTTTTAAGTTTTTCTAGTAACCTTATGCTTTCCCGGCCTTCATATTTATCATACTTGGTGGAATAACATAAGGAACAACGGCGCTGCAGATTAAATTTTTTTAATGTGATTCAATATTTTAATACATATTAAACATTTTGTTTGTTATTTTAGTTATTTTATTGAAGTATCAAATACTCTTCTTCCCAAGAAGGTTTTTAAACTTGGCGTCGATGGCCTACGCTGAGCTGAACTCTCTTCCATAGTAAATGTAACATTAACCGACTAGGCTTGAACGTCGTGTGGTATGAATATATAAAGGCCGGAACACACTACTGTCACCTCACGTATCATGTGTATCGTGTCGCAGTCTAACCTGTCCAGAAAGTTGTGCTAGACCTTTGCGCCACTGACCTGCAGTGCGTACTACGTCATGCACTTCCCCTGCTTCTTCCCCTACTTGCTCGCTGAGTTGCTCTCGTTCCTCAAGAGCGGGGAGCAAACTGGCTCCCAAGGCATGTCACTCTCGATGGACGATGCCTGCTTTACGTCACAGCTCGAACGATTCCTGTGGTTACACTTCCGTCACTCATTTTGTCACAAATTCTCGGATGTCAAAATACGTTGTGGAATGGATTTCTTGTAGACGAATCATCTTGTAAAGATCTGGATATATATGAATGAGATTGATACTCGTATTGACGGGTCCTATATAAGGGTAGTGTGTTCAAGGTTGTCAGGAGCTTTTACCGCAATCAATGAAGCAAGCGAAGGCAGTTTGTTGTTTCTAGATGTTTTGAACTGAGCTTCGATAGACATAAGGAAGGGAAGTGTCACATCCCTAATACTGAAGTCGGCCATGAAACTTTAGTGACACAATCGATGGGCTACGAGAAGCTGCAAGGCCCCGAAATAAAATCCACAACAGGCTGGACTGTGGGCAAGACAGCGGTGGAGCGGCAGGATGTACAGCTGCACCGCGTCACAGTACCGCCTACCCATGTACAGTAGGATTCCGGGGCGTTGCAAGGGACAGTCCGGTAACAGCCAACTTGTCTACAATTATTAGCAACCGATATATTTTTTATTATATTTTGGGTAATTTCCCTGGAATTATAGGTCACTTCAACTACATCTATATCAGAATAACTTGTCCTGATCGTCAGAGGGCTGTCACATTCATCAACCGGGAGGGATTCATTTATTGCTGTACATTTACTGCAAGTAAGCACACATAATACATTGTGTGTGCGGATTTCTTTTGCGATAATCGTCCGCTAATTCAGATAAGTTTTCGGCAACTATGAGATAGGAAAAGGCAACGACTGACAAGGAAGAGCTGTGGCCATAAAAACATCCCCAGTATTTGCTTGATGTAAAAATGGGGAAACTACGGAAAACAATCCTGAGGACTGCCGATGGTGCGTTTCGAACGTACGACATCTAGAATGCAAGCTACATCTATATGGCCCGTACATCTCATTCAGTTACACAGTAATATACAGTAGTTTCATCTTCCCTTCGCAAAAGCTATTTAGATTACACTCACCGTAACAACAGTATAATCAAAGCTACACTTCCTCGTACGGTGGCGTGTCGCTTTAGTGTCGATAATATTATGATAATATATTTCCCCCAAAAGCGATACTCTTATTTTGGGGCAAGTCATGCTCATGCTCAGCCATATTAGTGTAATGTGTAGGAAGACGACAGCTGACTAACGTTTGGCGCACGTACCGACGAATTCCATTGGGTACGACAAGTAAAGAGTTGTATGGAATATACTTCTATTTCATTTCCGAATCAATATTGAAACTTTAAAGGACGTCTAGCTAAACATCGGCTGAACATTGTTTATGTAATGGAAGATCGTGCGTAAGTTAGACGTTGTTCAGGTAGACGTTGTCTAAAGTTTAAAACTAGTCATCGTTTCAGCAATCGTTCCGATGTGTTTCAATAACTGTTATGATTTTATTTTGCCTTTAAATAAATGATTTAAAACATCTAATGCTAATAATAATGAAAATGAAATGGCGTATGGCTTTTAGTGCCGGGAGTGTCCGAGGACAAGTTCGGCTCGCCAGATGCAGGTCTTTTATGGTTAAAATTCCCGACCCTGCCGGGAATCGAACCCGGGACCCCTTTAACCAAAGGCCAGCACTCTAACCACCTAGACATGGAGCCGGACATAATAATAATAATAATAATAATAATAATAATAATAATAATAATAATAATAATAATAATAATAATAATAATAATAATAATAATAATATTTTGCTGGTTACTCTGCCTCCTGTGGCTGGGGTGGTAGAATAGGTTCACAGTATCGCCTGCCTGCCTGTTTTAAGAGGCGACCAAACGGGGGGACCAGGGGCCACCAGCTTGGGAGCGTGGGTTGGCGACCACGGTTCGTCCAGCTGAATCTGGCAATGCTTCCTCTTATTTGTGTCGGCCCCCTCACTGTAATCTTCCGTATCGCACCCGTCTTGGTCAGCTCTTGTTGTTCTTTTCGGACCGTGACTGTATTAGGTTTTCGAGGCCTGGAGAGTTTTTCATTTTCACCTCCTTCGTGGGTCAAGATGACTTGGCATTCTTTCTCCACTAGACGTAAAAGCGTGTACAGTTCTTCTAAGTGTCGGATCTGATCACTGCTAATAGGGGGTGGTTGCGCTTCCTCTTAACACAAAAATCACAGGCTATTTAGGCTGCCTGAGCGACAATTTCGACGTTCTGCTTTTTAATTTGCTTTACGTCCCACCCACAGAGATAGGTCTTACGGCGACGATGGGAGAGAAACGGCCTAGGAGTGGAAAGGAAGCGGCCGTGGCCAGAATTTGCCTGGTGTGAACATCAGAAACCACGGAAAACCATCTTCAGGAATGCCGACAGTGGGGTTCAAACCCACTACCTCTCGGATGCAAGCTCACAGCTACGCACCCCTATCCGCACGGCCAACTCGCCTGGCACGTTCTGTTTCATTCTGCTAGAGGGTAGCGATCCTATGGTTGAGTTTTAATTGATTTTGTCGAGTGAACACCCGAATGTTCCACCAAGGATCGTTCACCCGCTGTCTTCGTACGAAATGGACTGTTCAATCAATCAATCAATCAATCAATCAATCAATCAATGAACTGCATTTGGAGTTGTCGCCCAAATGGCAGTTTTCCTAACAATTGTTTACCTAGCTCCTTCTTAAACATTTCCAAAGAACTTGGAGATGTATCGAGCAATTATCTTGATAATTCCTTACTCCTCGTCCTATAAATGAATATTTCCACCAATCTGTCCTCTTTAATTCCAACTTCATCTTCATATTGTGATCTTTCCTACTTTTAAAAGGTCCGGTCGAGCTTATTCGTCTATTAAAGTCATTCCATTCCATTTCTCCCCTGACAAATCGAAACATACCGCTTAGTCGAACATCTCGTCTCCTTCCTACAAAGTCTTCCCCGCCCAAACTTTGCAACGTTTTCTTAACATTATTCTAATCCGTTTGAACGAAGATTTGCTCGCCACGTTCAAAACTACCTGTCATTCAGCAAACCTTACTCACGCCGACGTAGTAGACAGGATATCTCTCGTTCCTCAAATCGATTCCCAACTCGATGCAGTACTGGATGCAGTGGAAGAAGGACGTGTTTGCGATGATACGTCACCTAGATAAACCCTCTGTATTCTTAAGTTGGAGCATGGAATTGTGAAAAACAACTCGCCCTATCGTTGCCTTAGTCCGAAAACAAATCCGTGCTTCTATGCGTTTCCGTCTACCGGAGAATATTTGCGAAGTTATTTTGATATTTTTTGTTATTTTTCCTGTACTAGTGTTTGTCTTATATATCTGCAGGCCTACCCTTGACCCCGTCCTGTGTAAGCTCCGTACGGCACACCTATTATTATTATTATTATTATTATTATTATTATTATTATTATTATTATTATTATTATTATTATTATTATTATTATTAAGAACGATAATTTATGATATGTCTTCCAGGACAGCGACGGCCCGAGGCAAGGCGGAACAGGCTGACATAGCGGCGGACCACGCCAAAGAAGACTCCGACATCGCCCGAGAAACAGCCAAACAGTTCGCCCCTGACTTCCACCAACCAGGTGAGTTTCAGATATCCTAGGCTAAATTCACACTAAGTTCTACTTCTGGCGATGGTAATTATTGGCTTCCAGTAATCGGGAGATAGTGAGTTCGAACCCCACTGTCGGCAGCCCTGAAAATGGTTTTCCGTGGTTTCCCATTTCACACCAGGCAAATGCTGGGGCTGTACCTTAATTAAGGCCACGGCCGCTTCCTTCCCATTTCTAGGCCTTTCCTATCCCATCGTCGCCATAAGACATATCTGTGTCGGTGCGACGTAAAACAAATAGCAAACAAAGTATATTGGCTTAAAGGGCAAAAAACGCGATCATCAGTTCTTCTAAACCAGCCATTGATCACGCCGTTAAGACAGTTATTATCATGTTTAATATGCATTATTAATTTCTCTTCATTCACAAATCATCACTGATTTATATTTAGGGCGGTCCCCAGGTTGACCTACTCTTTTCTTGAATGATTTCGGAGAAGTTATAAATTTATCGAGTATCTCCTTTGATAAATTATTCCAACCTCTACTTTAATTTCTTATAAACGAAATCTGCCCCAACTCATCCTCCTGAATTTCAACTTCATCTCTGCATCACGATGTTTCGTCCACTTAAGCTCATTCGTCTACTATTGATATTCCACGCGATCTCCGCTTGTAAAATACCGCTCAGTCGAGATGTTCCCATCCCAAAATTTGAAACATTTTTGTGACGCTATTGTTTTGTCGGAAATCACCCACATCAAATCACGCTGCGTTCCTTTGGATTTTTTTCCAATTTTCGAATCAATTAATCCTGGCGATCCAACCATCTTCTAACTGGGGCCTTACCAGTGACTTACATACCCTCTCCATAACATCCTTACCACATGCCCTAAATACGCTCATAACCATATGAGATACGAAGTTGTTATTTCTAATCTAATGTGGAGAAAAGGATATCCAGGAAAGCCAAGTCCTTTACTTCATCCTGTGTTTTCCGAGTTGTAATCAGTTCCTCTCTAACTGTTCACTTCCAAGTGTCCCGGCGTCTTCCACCCTTCCTCTTTCCTATTGAGTTCCATTCTTCGATCGACTTTTTAACTGCTCCGTCCTGTTTACTTATTATGTGCCCTACCCATCCCCACTTTCTTTTCCTTATTTCTTCATCAGTGGGTTTCTGGTTGGTTTCCTTCCACAGGTTTTTGTTTGATATAACTCCAGCCCGTCTTATTTATCCCTTATTAATGTAATTATCCTAATTAAGATTTTTCCTTCAGTCCCAATGAGAAAAATTCACTTCAACACGGTAATTGAAATTGAGCACAGAGTATACAGTTTGTATTTGTTGTTGTCTTTCAGGTCTGGACAAGATTCGCACCCGGGACCATTACAGGTATCGGCCTCCTCCAGAAGACGCCGTTCCGGGCAAGTCAATCCTTCACCAGCCAAATCAACAGAAGATGCAGAATGACCAGCATCCACCGCAAATAACTATACAGACTCAGGCGATGAACCAGGTTAACAAATCTGCCTCGCAGCAACAGCAGCAGCAGCAGCAACAGCATCAACAGCATCAACAGCAGCAGCAGCAGCAACAACAACAATATCAATATCAACAACAACAGCAACAGCATCAGCAGCAGCAACAACAACATCAGCAGCAACAGTTCAATTCTCCTACGATTGTGACCACCGATATGGATGCTAAGCCGTACATGAACAAGATTCTTCCTGGAGAGCAGGTTTCGCAACTCAACAGAATTCCGAACGCGGTTCCTCCACAGAATACGTCGCCACCACAGGTGCCTTCAGTAGCCAACGAGGATGGTCAGCAGAATCTGTCCATCAACCAGACAGCCAGTCTGCGCAGAAACTCCCGCGTGAAAGCCATGGATTCTCCGGCCGGGGGCTACCATCAGTCGATGAACGACCGCTTCGAGCAATACAAGAGGCCACCCAGCCGGGACAGCAGTGTGGACAGATACACCCGCGCCACGGCGAGACTCATGGGCTCCAGCGGGTCTCGACCGCCCTCCGTGGACAAGACTCAGCCCAGGGAGACGTCGGTGGACAGGACCATTCGAGCGCCGTCGCAAGTAAGAGGGACCACGCCGGCGCCTATGAGTGGCGCTGCCGTCGCCGGGAACGGGGCAGCAGTAGGGGCGGGAATCACTGGGTCCCAGTCGCCGTTATACACTGTGCCCAACTCGTTCGCCTCCACCCAGCCGCCGCCCTTCGAGGAGGTGATCATCCGCAAGCGGGGACTGGGTCAAGACATCGTCCCCTCGCCGGGGCAGCCCAAGAGGACGGAGTCGCTCTACATCAACCCAGTCAAGAGAGAGCCCGCACCAAAGGTAAGCACTGCTTACAGTCATTCTTCCCAAAAATAACACTTATATATTTTTCTTCGCTGCACGGAGAAGCAGACAATCATGGATATGTTTTTTGAGCTTAGAAGAGGCATGCGTTGTTCAGTGCGACGGCGAGTTGATACATGTATCAATGCTAACGAAGGGCGTTTTGAACATTTAATGTAAGAAAGAGTTTCATGTGGTATGCTAGTACGTTTTGTTCCTGTGTGTTTCCCTCTGTGTTAGAGTGTCGGCCTCCGGATCCCAAGACAGCGGGTTCAAACCCGGCAGAGGTAGTGGGATTTTTGAAGGGCGGAAGAAAGTCCATTAGACACTCTGTGTCGTACAATGTCAGCTTGTAAAATATCTCTGGTGACATTTGATGTTTATCCGACAAAATGCATTAAACCTAAGCTATAGACGCCGAAGAAAGATTCAAATTACTCTGTCATCTAGGAGGTCAAGAGTAAACTGGAACGTCGAAACTGGCGATCAGACAGCGAGATGGCGTCGGATTAAAATGTCTGCACACTGTATCTCAGGCCATTCGAATTTTTCCCATAATCACTGTACTATGTAGAGATATAGAAAATGAATTCTGACATGGGAAGAAAGCATTTCCGGACCCATGTCCATATAACATATTTTCTTGTATGTCTGAGAAGTGTGTCCTGAAAGTTTGGTCGTAACCTTATTGTTACATCGTGTACATAACTCGTTTAAAATCAGGCAAAAGGACAGCTCAAATTAGTGGAATAACCAATATTTATTGATGAGTTTCCAATACCAGTATCTGTCTAGGCTCGTAAATATAACTAGCTGAAGTAGCTGTTCTTCGTGCAGATTTATTAGCAAGGATTAAAGTGGTTAAATTAAGGCGTCTTACAAGACGCTCTTGTAGACAATATTTAAGATGTTGATGATGTTCATAATGATGTTTGTTGCTTAAAGGGATCTAACAGCTAGGTCATCGGCACTTAATGGTACGAGGTGCAACGGAATGAAACGATAATTAAAACTTCAAAATGTATTCACTAACTAAAATATAGAACGAATGGTGATGAAAAAATTGCCATGAATCGAAAATTATTAGTGGATCCAATTCACAATGTCATCTTTTCTAAGATGATGCTTGTTATAAAAGGTGGTCCAAACTGCAGGTTACCGGCCCTTCATAATGGTCCTAATCACTGGTAAAGCACAACCATGGTGTTCCTCCTATAGTGGTACTAATCACAGGTAACACAACCCCATGGTGTTTCACACATAAAGGCACCACTCGCAAGCAACGGAGACCCATGGTGTGCCTCACATTGTGGGACTAATCACGGGCGCCAGTATTCCCGTGGTGTTCATCACATAGCGGTACCACTCTCAGGCAACGGAGATCCATGGTGTTCCTCACATAACGGTACCACTCTCAGGCAACGGTGACCCATGGTGTTCCTCACATAACGGTACCACTCTCAGGCAACGCAAACCCATGGTGTTCCTCACATAACGGTACCACTCTCAGGCAACGGAGACCCATGGTGTTCCTCATATAACGGTACCACTCTCAGGCAACGCAGACCCATGGTGTTCCTCATATAACGGTACCACTCTCAGGCAACGGAGATCCATGATGTTCCTCACATAACGGTACCAATCTCAGGCAACGGAGATCCATGGTGTTCCTCACATAACGGTACCACTCTGAGGCAACGCAGACCCATGGTGTTCCTCATATAACGGTACCACTCTCAGGCAAAGCAGACGCATGGTGTTCCTTACATAACGGCACCACTCTCAGGCAACGGAGACCCATGGTGTTCCTCACGTAACGGTACCACTCTCAGGCAACGGAAACCCATGGTGTTCCTCATATAACGGTAGCACTCTCAGGCAACGCAGACCCATGGTGTTTCTCACATAACGGTACCACTCTCAGGCAACGGAGACCCATGGTGCTCCTCATATAACGGTACCACTCAAGAAACGGAGACCCATGGTGTGCCTCATATAGTGGTACTAATCACGGGAAACAGCCAAACCCGTAGTTTTCATCACATAGTGCTACTAATCAGAAGCAACGTAGGCCCATTCTGAATACAGGGAAACCGACATATTCCAGCGCAGTGTACGACACCTTTTCTCGCATGCATATTAGTCCGCGCAGCCGAGTGCGTCCCCAGTCCCCCTCCCCCCCCCCCCCGCCTCGGTGGAATACACACGATAGTACTAACCACAGGCAACGCCCAGACTCGTGGTGTTCCTCACATAAGGGTACTACTCCTACGTAAAGTAGATCCAAGATGTCCCTCACATGGTGGCAGTAACCGCAAGAAACATCGACCCAGGGTGTTCCTCACGTAATGGTACTAATCACAAGTAGTCTCATGGTTCTAATTTCATTATCCCTTGGTCGCCCCTTTTAGTCGCTTCTTACGACAGGCAGGGGATAACGTGGGTGTATTCTTCGTCTGCGTCCCCCACCCACAGGGGATTTACAGTGTTGTCATTGAGCACGCCAAGTCTCTAGATAATGACGCAAAATGAAACGTGAATTATGAACCCACTAAATATGAATCCTAAAACCTACACAATAAAGATTAAAACACGGAATATACGTATAATACGATGATGATGATAATAATGAAAATGGCTGAATAAATGAAGTACAGCCCACAGTAGTACACGCTTTGCATCTCAACAATACAATTGCGGCCTCCAAACACTTTCTATACAATAGGGTGCTCATTCTTCAGCTGATCTGTTAAACAAACGAAAAACAACGTAGGCGCAACGTACTATTCATTAGTGATGGCGGCCACAGCCAAAAACACAAGATAGATGAATTTTCTCGAAAATCGTTTGAGTTATGAAGAAAATTCATAAATTATGACGTTTCTTATAGAAAATTTAATTTCAAGGCCACAAGGTGCACTTCATTTTACGATAGGGCCAACCCTTTACCCGTTATTTTAGTTGATGTAAGGCAAAAATTGCACAAATTTGGGAGATACTCCTGTAAAATTCCCCACTAGTTCGAAATGTTGCAATACAGTCGAAACAGTTTTTAAGGGCGTATTAGATATAACGGCGAAATCTAACGCTCCTGTCTAGAACGTTAGAACAACATATCGTATAAAACGACATATTTTGATTATATTTTCGGAGAAATGTATCGGCTATAATGTCCAATGCTGATTTATGTTTGTCACGTATTTCGGGACTGCTCACAACAATGCAATGCTTATCATTGTTGACTTCAAATCACTCTGTCTGTTAAATAGTCGACGCAAGCGTCACTGTGAAGATGACGCAAAAGAAAAGGGAAGTATTTAATACTGAAAAATATTCACATAATATGGCGATTAGAAAATTGGAAATCAAACGTAAGGCATAGCGAAGGAATTGTGTGTATCACACTGAACGATTTCTACAATTTGGAAGGACATAGAGAGAGAATACGGTCTCTTTTGGAAGAAAATTCTTAAAAAGTCAAGCGGCCAGAATATCTGAGCACGAAGATATTGAAGAATCTTTACTTACGACGTAGATGTTCCAATCAGTAGAGAACAAATAATATACCCATCAGTGGTCTTATTTTTCAAGCGAAACTCAATTAAATTCCTCACACTCCCACCCCACAAATATTGTACTGTAAATAGAGTACTTAATTTAGTGACTTTTTTAAGTTTCAAGGCGACACTCCGGAGATAAAAAGATATTTTAACCTAATGCATGGATTTTCACGAAACTTTGTGGTAATGTCACCGTAATAAAAGTAGAGATATCACGAATAATTCTTTCACATACAATTAATAGTTTTATCAAAATACTTTTTTGAATTTATAATTCCATTTTTCATGAAACTGAATTAACATGGTAATGTAAATTCGTAATTAGGTAGGGTAGATAATACTTCTTTTAAAAGCACTACGTATCGATTTTTCTGTACATAATTTATATAAGGAGAAATATAGTACTTAAGTTTGTGTAATTTTTACGTTCTAAAATTTTCGACTTAAAAATCTCTAGCCCGGCTGAGTGGCTCAGACGGTTAAGGCGCTGGCCTTCTAACCCCAACTTGGCAGGTTCGATCCTGGCTCAGTCCGGTGGTATTTGAAGGTGCTCAAATACGACAGCCCCGTGTCGGTAGATTTACTGGCACGTAAAAGAACTCCTTCGGGACTAAATTCCGGCACCTCGGCGTCTCCGAAGACCTTAAAAAGTAGTTAGTGGGAGGTAAAGCAAATAACATTATTATTAAAAATCTCTAGTACTTGAAAAAATTTCTGCAATCAAAAATTCCGTACACAGGTTTCTTAATATAGCTGTGATGCATAGCCATGAACTTTTGTCACATTTGGCAGAATATTATGGGAGAAAAATGGGATTTAAAAGTAAAATTACAATTGGCAAACAAAGCATTATTGTAGTGATAAGTTGTTTGAATTCATCGGAATAACTTCGTGAGAAGGAAAAAAGAAACTCAATCCTTTCAATTTCAGTCATTAAAAATGTCACCAAAATGACGAAAACATCGATTTTTATCTTCGGAGCGTCGCCTTAATTTAATTTTGTTAATTAACCATGTAAGTGTGTAGACTAAAACTTAAAGATACCTAGCTATATGACACATTTAGTAAAAACTAAAACAGAACCGGTTTGTGTGACTTTGGGTTATAACGACCGTTTATTGTCGGTCCATTCCTAGTCATTATAACCGACTTCGTCCGGCTCCATGGCTAAAAGGTTAGCGTGCTGGCCTTTGGTCAAAGGGGTCTCGGGTTCGATTCCCGGCAGGTTAGTGAATTTTAACCATCATTAGTTAATTTCGCTGGCACGGGAGTTGGATGTATGTGTCGTCTTCATCATCATTTCATCCTCATCACGACGCGCAGGTCGCCTACCGAGTCAAATCAAAAGACCTGCACCTGGTGAGCCGAACATGTCCTCGGACACTCCCAGCACTAAAAGCCATACGCCATTTCATTTCATAACCGATTTTGACTGCATATAAAAATTTAAAGTATCCTTTGCGTGACTCGGGATTTCAAGCTATATCCTTACCAAATGTCAGATCAATCGGTCAATTATTTTTCGAGCCTATCATGAGCAAACAAACAAGCATACAAAGATACCATCTCATTTTTTATCGGTGGTATAAATTACCGGTTTAGGCAGACAATAAGCGTTGATTACCGCTAAACGTTCCATTGTGTTTGATTTTACACCATTATCACTCAGACACATCGCGAATATTGCTTTGCTCTACGAAATGCGCGCGCACAGCAGAATTTCTGGCTCACTGAAGCTCATGAAGATACCGACATTGAGCTGTTTGCAGCCAAGAAACGTTTACGATAAACCTAGTACATAGCAATTAAAGGTGCCTTCTCAACGTAGCGCTCTTTAGTTGACAATGAACTGCATAACAATCCTTGTACCGAACAGCAGATTAAAAGAATACTCTTCAAATATTATCAATATATTGACAATTAAAAGGCTCTCAGTAAACGTATAAGATTTCTAAAAGTAAATCGATTTTCCTTCCCCACACAACTCAAGCAGCTACAAAGCCAAATGTAGCCATTTCAGAAATCAAATTTTAAAAGCAATAATAATGTAACTTTTCTGGGGATAAGTGTAAAGTACATTAACTTAGAGTAAATTGAAGGAATAATATTTATGTCATTAGGAAAAAGAAAACTGATCTTTTATTAAGAAAATACTTGCCTGTATTTTCGAGAAATGAGTGTAACATCCACGAAGTGTTATGAATACAAAGCAATATGTCACGTGTTAAGACATTGGTGGCAGCCGGGAGGATGTATGAGTGTCTGGAGTAACATATTACAATACATGTTCCCATTAGGATCATTCCGACTCGTTGGCTGAATTGTCAGCGTACTGGCCATCGGTTTAGAGGATCCCGGGTTTGATTCCCGAACGGGTCGGGGATTTTAACCTGCATTGGTTAATTCCAATGGCTCGGGGGCTGGGTGTTTGTGCTGTCCCAACATCCCTGCAACTCACACACCACACATAACACTATCCTCGACCACAATAACACGCAGTTACCTACACAGGGCAGATGCCGCCCATCCTCATCGGAGGGTCTGCCTTACAAGGGCTGCACTCGGCTAGAAGTAGTCACACGAAATTATTCTTATTAGGATCATTTGTCTGATCTTACGGGAGCATTAGCATCCCACATACTGTATATTTCAAAAGTTAAACATTATCCTTTACCTAACAAAAAACAGATGGTTCATATTTATTCTACTCTAGCATGGCAAGAGCTTCCAATGTATGTACTGGTAAAAAAGGCTGTGCAGTTTAAACATACAAGAAGTAGTTGTATTTCACACTATGACGCAATCACATTCTTCGCGTACTCAAGAGAGTACGGAAAATGACACTTTCCCGTAGTGTAATTACTTTTCACACTGTTTTCTAGAAATCATCTCTGATTGGTTGAACTCCGCTTCACAGTAATGTAAATACGGTTAGTCAGAGAGATTATTAATACTCAGCCTTGTTGTATTGTTTCCCCACCTTATTGTGGCACTATCGTTCCGTACCCACGAAGAATGTTGCCCCTGCATTAGCAGCTCAAGTAATCTGCCGCCATCACCATACAGACTAATGTATAGGTCAATCAATTTCCGACAGATAATTATCGCATATGTCACAGTATATCATTAAGTCCGTATTACCGGAGGACCAGAATCTACGACAAGGTAGCTTAGTGGGCTTCAGATAACAATAATTTTGATGTTCTATTTTTCTAAAATACAAACTGCTTTACATCTTTATGTCTTCTGGCGACCAAGGGGCAGGAAAGGGCTAGGAGTGTGTAGGAACAGACCATGGCCTTAATTAAGGTGTGATGATGATGGTGGTTGTTGTTTAAACAGGCCTAACGTCTAGGTCATCCGCCACTATTGGTACGAGTGAGACGAAATGTAATGGCAATTAAAATTCCAAAATTCATCCACCGACCAGAATTCAAATCATGATAATGAAGAATAATGAATGAATGAATAAATATTAATTTAAAATAATTAGGGAATCCAACTCACAATGTTGTAAGTTAAAATAATTCCAAATTCTATCCACTGACTAGAATTCAAAAAATGATTATGAACTTAAAACACCGGGCGAGTTGGCCGTGCGCATAGAGGCGCGCGGCTGTGAGCTTGCATCCGGGAGATAGTAGGTTCGAATCCCACTATCGGTAGCCCTGAAGATGGTTTTCCGTGGTCTCTCATTTTCACACCAGGCAAATGCTGGGGCTGTACCTTAATTAAGGCCACGGCCGCTTCCTTCCAACTCCTAGGCCTTTCTTATCCCATCGTCGCCATAAGACCTATCTGTGTCGGTGCGACGTAAAGCCCCTAGCAAAAAAAATGAACATAAAACAATCAGTGGGTCCGACCCACTATGCCCCTCCTCTCCGAAAATAACTTAAAACAATCGCATAAACTGAACAAGGGATTTCTCCCAAAGCAAAATCCTAAATCGACGATGTTTGGTGTCTAAAGGGATCCTAAATCCAGGTCACTGGCCCCTTATAATGGTACTAATCGCTGGTAAAATTGAACCATGGTTGTTCCTCATGTAGCGGTACAAATCACAAATAACGTAAACTCACAGTGTTCTTCACATATTGGTACTAATCACAGGCAACGCAGACCTATGGTGTTTCTCACGTAATGACGCCACTCATAGGCAACGCAAACCCATTGTTTTCCTCACATAGGTGTTCTAATCACAGGGAATCGAACTATCCCGTGGAGTTTTTCACATATTGGGTACTAATCACAGGCAACGTAAGCCCGTGTGTTCCTCATATAGTGGTACTTATCACGGGTACTGTAAACCCATAATAATCCACCCACTGCTGTTACTAAGCACAAACCTGTTGTGTACCTAACATACTGTAGTGGTACTACTCGCAAATAAAGGCGACCTATGGTGTTTCTCGCGTGATGCTTCTAATCACAAGTAATCTCATGGTTCAAATTGAATCATCCCTTGGTCCCCTCATTTTAGTCACCTCTTACGCCAGGCAGGGGATACCGTGGGTGTATTCTTCATCTGCATCCCTCTCCCACAGGGGGTAAAACAGAGATAAAAAAGAAGGAATCCAACACTTAGAGAAATGATGTACCGGACAAAAAACCAAATGCCACGAAGGGCGTGAAAATGAAAGTTTCCGTAGGCCTCGAATGCTCTAATACCGTCGAAGTAGTAAAAGAACAAGAGTTGACAAAGGGAGGTCGGACAGGTTACATGAAAGTGAGGAGCCTGGCATAATTGGAAGAAATACCAGGACTCAGCTAGGGGTCCTGTGGCCGCCAATCCACGCTCCGAATATGAGAGCACCGGGGACCCTTTTAGCCTCCCCTTTCGACAAGAGTATCCCATCCACAGGAGGTACGTTAAGATCTAATAATACTACTAAAGTTTTGGGGCGTATTAGATACGATTTTTATACAGGTGAAAAATACTGAAATAATGGTTTTGGTGTTGATCGTGACACCTTTTGGTTATCCTTGGACTTACGATGTTAAAACTTGGAGCAATCGGTATGATCCTGGTGGAATGAACAGAGTGACGCCCTGTATAATGACTGGTTCCCACTGACGGGCGAGGAGTAGCTATATGAAAACGCAGGCCAAAATGGACAAAAAGTGTCACTAACATTGATTTCGCTCATTCCAATATGAAAGAGTTGAGTCTTCTAAAGACAATAGTTAGAAACTCAGCCCTAGTTAAAGAAGAACCGAATGTCTCATGAAATATAATATCGAGTTCAATAGCTGTGGTCGCTTAAGTACTGCCATTATCCAGTATTTGGATGATAGTGGTTCGAACCCCACTCTCGGCAGCCCTGAAGATGGTTTTCCGTGATTTACCATTTTTACACCAGGCAAATGCTGGGGCTGTACCTTAATTAAGGCCACGGCCGCTTCCTTCCCACTCCTAGACCTTTCTTGTCCCATCGTCGCCACAAGACATATCTGTGTCGGTGCGACGTAAAGCAACATGTAAAAAAAAAAAAAAAAAAAAAAAAAAACCGCCTCTCACACTGCTTCAACTTCATCAAGAACCTGAGAATGCTAAACCGTACCTCTCCAAATTCTTCCTAGGGCTAAGCCTTTCACGAATTATGAGGTCAACAACGCACAAAACGACAAGATAGCCGGTGAAGCCGCACGTTTTGATGGAATACATCCAGAATACCACTTATGGGGCGGAATGGTAGTAGGAGGTTGCACGTCGAAAAGACCGGCGCCGTGCTTGTTAGGCAGCCTTCCTCTCACCTGTGCAATACACTTCTCGCAACCCGTCAGGCGATCCTAAATAGCACAGTGATGCTCACATATTGTGTGAGCCGTGCGCTTTTTCTCTCGCCATTATTGCAATGGCAATCCCGTCAGTTCTTGTGGCCGAGACTTGAATCTCCAGTATGTTTGCTACACTGGGTACATTTAAAATCCAGAACAACAACGTACGTTTGATACACCTAGAACCTCTGATCCAGAAAGTATAGACATATCTGGACATACCTTTAAAATAATAATAAGAAGAAGAAGAATTACTTTTATGTTTTTCAGTCAATCGAGGTGCCATAATTTTTTCCGGTAAAAGTTCTCATAAATGCCGGTAAGTATACCGACATTCGAACAACTGTAAATACCACGCGGTCAGAGCTGGATTCAATCTTGGTGATAATGGCGACTATCATAATGAGAAGAAATACGTGAGTGTACGTTAACTCGACGAAAGAAAGAATGAAGGGAAGAAAGAAAGAGAATCATTGTTTTAAGAGGAAGTACAACTGAGCAACCACCCTTTACTAGCAGTCGTCAGAGGAGAAAATAGGAATGAGTCCGGAACTTCAAAAAATGAAGGCGTCGGCCAAAGAAAGGGAACAGCCACGAAGGGCAAGAAAATAAAAAGACTCCCCGGTCCTCGCAAACCTAATGCCGTTGAGGTCAGGAAACTGCAGGAGTTGACCAAGAGAGGTCGGATAGGACCAATGGAGGTGAGGAACCTGACACAAGTTACTGAAGACTCATCCCACTCTCCCAAGAAGGAAGTCCCTGAGCCCCCTTTTACGAGAGGCAGGGGATATTGTAGATGTATTCTACACCAACTCACCCACAGGGGATTTACAAAAGGGATTTAGAAGCCTATGTCACAAATGCCCCAATTTCAATGTTCCCAGCTGTAAGGAAAAAAATGGAGAAGAATTTCCGACTCTTTTCTCATATATTAGGGACGGATTTCTGAATCCTCATCGAAATGAAGGGACTTAATGAGAGCAACCCTAATGAAACAGAAACATGAATACGATGAACTGCACCAGTCGGACGTAATGCCTATTTTTGTAGATTGGTACAGTGAGTAGAAATGCTTTCACGTGTAGATATTTGTGTTAGAGAAATCCCTTCAAAAAGACCTAACTGAAGGGATGAATTGAAGGGATTTCTCTAACACAAATATCTACACATGAAAGCATTTCTACCCACTGTACCAATCCACAAAAATACAGCATGAAAAAGAACTTACAAGGAGCGAGAATAACATAAATTCTAGGGGTTCTGGTGCGACGTACTCCTAATGTTTATGCAGAACTTGCATCAGAACTGTTGTGCAGGCTAGAGTATACTTGTTACTCGCTTCAGTAAGTCTGCATTCTGCTCTGTTAACTAACCCCAATGTCACTACAGCCCTGAAGGGCCTTGGCCTACCAAGCGACCGCTGCTCAGTCCAAATGCCTGCGGATTATGAGGCTTCGTGTGGTCAGCACCTCTCGGCCGTTATTCTTGGCTTTCTAGACCGGGGCCGCTATCTCACCGTCAGATAGCTCCTCAATTCTAATTAGCGTTCTGCTCTATTACTGCCTAAATATCTGGGCTCTAATAATAATAATAATAATAATAATAATAATAATAATAATAATAATAATAATAATAATAATAATAATAATGTATGCTGAGTGCTCAGCCCAGGCTTCACTGAAGAGGCGTACAAGGAAAATGAGGAGTGAAGTAGTTCCCTCACTGAGCCAGAAGTTGCTATTACATCTCAGTCTTCCAAGCCCACTGAAATGGCCACATTAAACGACTTTATGAGGAACACTTTCACACCATTCATAACAGGGACTGGCTACATAAGGAATGACATTACCAGCATCACTAATACCTCGGTCACTTTCATATTGGCAAAGCCAAGGATGAGACTGAGGCAGGTCAATGAAAGTAACAAATTTGTTCTAGCCTACACCACAAGACATATTGTACTGAAAACACTAGATATTGCCATCAAAGGCATAATAATAATAATAATAATAATAATAATAATAATAATAATAATAATAATAATAATAATAATAATAACTATATAAAAAGCCTCTGTGGCTCAGGCGGCAGCCCGCCGACCTCTCACCGCTCGATACCGTGGTTCAGATCCCGGTCACTCCATGTGAGATTTGTGCTGGACAAAGCGGAGGCGGGACAGGTTTTTGTCCGGGTAATCCGGTTTTCCCTGTCATCTTTCATTCCAGCAACACTCTCCACTATCATTTCATTTCATCTGTCAGTCATTAATCATTGCCCTAGAGAGTGTGACAGGCTTCGGCAGTCGGCACAATTCCTATCCTTGCCGCTAGATGGGGGCTTCATTCATTACATTCTTGACCCGGTCGTATGACTGGAAACAGGTTGTGGATTTTCATTTTCAAGAACTATATAAAGTGTATTTATCGACTTTGGAATGAATGGAGAAACATTCTGATTGGTCTTTAGGGACAAGGAACTGGCTACACTGCCCAGTATCGCCGAAAGGAGAAAAAACATAACATCCCGCCGCTGCTCGTATGGATCTCCGTTGGTTCGCATTACTACTTATCATCAACAAGTGGTCTGTTGCCACCCGACCGATGGCTGTTATACACATCAGTGTCTCCTAACATCTGTTTCATGAATTATTTCCTAGCTCATTTCCGAGGCCTTTTTTCCTGCAATGGTCCGGCACTTTGGATAAATTGTCAGCCTTCAGATTAGTGCGTCCGGGGCTCAATGCTAGGCCAAGTGAGGGATTTAAATCGCGTCGACAACCTCCTCTACTTAGGGGACTGAATAATTATGTTTGTACCAGTACAGTTCTTTTCATAGACATACATAACACATCACACTGACAATGTGGTTATTGTGATTGCTTTTTAAGAGGAAGAAGCCCGACACTTCGAAAATTGAAGGTATCGGCCAAAGAAAGACAAAGGCCACAAAGTACGTTAAATTGAAAAAGTCCCTAGGCCTCGTAATCTAATACCGTTGGGGTGGGAACAGAATAATAACTGATCAAGCGAGGTTGGATAAGAAACATTAAAGCGAGGAGGCCAGCAGAGGCAATGTCAGACTCAGCTAGGAGTTATCTGGTCGCTAACATTCATTATACACACTAGTAGGTGAGTATTTCAAGCGAGTAACAAGTATCATTTGGTCCGCACGACAGTTCTGCAGTGAGATTTGCATATACAAGGTCCCTCATTTAAAGTAAGACCGAACGCACAGTGTTTGTACTCTGCGCTACGGCAGCTGCCTCAGCCGAACTTATGTCGCGCGCGGCCGCCCTGCGTTAAGCGTGTATACATCCTTATATGAAATCTTGCCTTTGAAAAAATTGCTTCAAGTATTGTCCTTCCTGGGTTATACAGGCTTTGCATCTGGTAATCATATTTTGCCAGACGCAAGTGAGTTCTGCCACTGTAATATTTATTATTTCATTCGTAATGTTTTCTGGCAGTTCCTCCAATGTGTGAGGATTTTTTTCGACACATATTTTCTTTCAGTTTACCGCACAAGTAAAAATCACACACTGTTAGATCTGGAGAACGAGGAGAAAACAGACCAGCCCAGATCACTCTGTCTGCAAACACTTCCGAGATTGTAAGAAGGGAATCTTCTGCTGTATGATCAGGACCTCAATCTTGTTGAAACCACCCACGCGATTTTTCTTCTTCCATCAACTGATGGAAGAACGGCGTCAATATGTCATCTTGGTACCTCTCTGCATTTCTTGTCGTCTCGAAAAAATAGACCCAATTATTCGTCTTGACTAACAGCACACCAAACACCTATCTTCCTATCATAATGAGGTACTTCATAAACACAATTAGGATTTTCTGCATTCCAATAGCGATAGCTATGACTGTTGACGCGACCATTAAGATGAAACCAGAACTTGTATATAAGAAAATACGGTGTTGAAATGATACTGTCTCACCATGTTAAGAGCTGAGATTAAGACTGGCGACTGATGCTTGCTAGGTCGAACACGTGCAGGCTGCTTGCAAGGTCAAGAACTATGCGCACGCCTCCCATACTTCAGCTTGCATATCGGACGGTCTTGGCTTACATGAGATACACTGTATATTAGAAATACGGCCTATTAGAACCTCAAAAATTTATACAACTCATCTACATAATCGTAGAGCGGGCTAGACACCTCTTGCTACTTCACAAAAAAAAGATTCATTCTATCGTTTAGTCCAAGCTCTATCAATCACTGTTTCTGAATATTTCTGTCCACCCACACCACTTTTCAGTTAATGACAAAGAACATGACACAAAGTAATGTTGCAGGGAAGACGCTGTGTAAGTACATTATAAGATCCCTGTATCGTGGGTAAAGAAAATCACGAATAGGATTTTAATGTTTCCTGTATGTGATTTGGTCCATGAGGTGCGCGTTGTAACAATTAAAGGCTTGTACCTGATATGTAATTCGTGTATCGAACAATTAAAGAACCCCCAACGCGCTCGGGAGCTTTAATCACAGCTGCGATCCGGCAGCTTCATTAATTGGCTGGCGATTGTGTTATTGCGCACAACTGTTTCCCCCAAGGACTGGGATAATGAGGGATGCTGTTCTCATTCCATTATTGAGCATTCAACTCCGTGTACTGTGATCATCTTAAACATGAAATGCAATGAAGGTGATTACTATTTTAAGAGGAAGTACGACTGGACAATCATCCTCTATTAACATTACTGTAATCAAAGAGAAAAAGTGGAAGGAGTCAGCACTTCGAAAAAATGAAGGTATTGGCCAAAGAAAACAAGGACTATGAAGGGCGTAAAAAATGAAGGATGGATGGATTTATTTATTTATTTATTTATTTATTTATTTATTTATTTATTTATTTATTTATTGATTTATTTATTTATTTATTTATTTATTTATTTATTTATTTATTTATTTATTTATTTATTTATTTATTTATTTATTTATTTATTTATTTATTTATTTATTTATTTATTTATTTCAGACAGGTATAAACCTAATGATGCGAAACACAAAAGCATATTATACTATTATATTAGATAGAAACAAACATCAAATTAAAATTATATTATTCCTTATGAAAGTCCTTGTAAAATAAAGTCATAAATGAAATAAAAATACACTTTCTTCAGTAACATAATATTACAAATATTCAGTTACATATGCACATAGTATAACAAGGTATTTAAAATATTACAATTAAAATGATTTACTAACGACTTTAAAGCTGCATTAGTGCTGTAATTATACATGATGGTAGTGATGTTATCGAAGATAATAGTGATGATGAGGTAGATAGTATTACTAGACACTAGAAAAAGAACTAAAGTTATGAGCTTAACATTAAGAGTCAGCAAAGTGGGATTTTAACTTAGAACAGAAAACAATATTTAGCGTCAAAATCACACTTTCCAAACATACAAGGGTCCGATGACCTTTGATGTTAGGCCCCTTAAAACAACAAGCATCTTCGTCACAAGCATCCAAACATACAAGTAAGACAGAAGCTAAAATTAGATTTAAATCCATATTTAACAACTATGCTAACAGGACATGGTCATGTCAAGTTGTATTTGTACAGGTTCAAAATTATATACAACCCAGTGTCCTTGTACTGTAATTGAACAAACTATAGACCATATTATTTTCTATTGTAAACTAATAGATCATAAAAGAGACACTTAAATCCAGTCTCCAACTTTCTGTAAATATACTAGCCTCTTCCACAATCGTCTATTTGCTATCGCTTGCGGCATCGTTTAGTTCTATACCTCTCTTACCCTCCATGACAGAGTCCATTATTGTTATAGTACCGTATCATCCCCACCACCGAAGCCGGTTTATGATCTCATCGAACTAATTCCTAACGTATTGTTTATCTCCTTATTCTTAGTACCTTTTTGCCATTATCATTCTCGCTACTTTCATGTCTGTTAATTCTACCATATGAATAAGATATCCTGATTCCACCTAACTTTTACTCCTGTAATGCAATGTTGGTTTGAATACAGACCGGTCCCAAGATCGTTTCGTTCGGGAATAGAGTAATGTTGATCGCAACAATTCAGGCTCATATACTACCATACTAGGAGAATTCATATCCTAAATACTTGAAATGATCTACCTGTTCCAGCTTTGTGTTCCCAACCTGACATTCAGTTCTCTTGGGTTTCTTACCTACTGAAATCACTTTAGTCTTGGAAAGAGCTATTTTCATATCATGCTCATTACACCAATTTTCAAGTTTCAAAATATTAGATTGCAGACTTTGAAACAATTATTCCTTAATCATTTGTAATTTTAAGATAATTCTCTCCTCGCAGTTTTGGAATAGTGTACAGTTGAACTTAAACTTATTTTAAAGCGTATTGGTATTTTTTATAAGAATTCATCACTATTCACTTATTTCAGCCATTATCCACCCGACACAGTTAAAACTCAATGCATGAGTTAATGACGTATTAGATTATTTTCTGCGATACAACTGAATGATATTTCATACTCATTTGATTATTTTTTCGATTATTTAAGTAATAGGATGGAGGTTATTCGACTATTAAAATCGTTCGATTATCCCATCACTACTATCGAAACCCGTGTGCGCTAAGAACACTTGGGCCACGAACCTGTTACGCAGGCGTAGCAGGGGGAGAGGTGATACTCCCACGTGGTGCGTCCCAGGTGGCGGATAGGGGGGTCCTAACCGGCTTGCCGGCGGACTTGAGGGAAATAAAATACCTCTCGCGGACCAAACACACACCCCCTGTGGGTGGGGGAGGCTGACGAATAATACACCCACGGTATCCCCTGCCTGTCGTGAGAGGCGACTAAAAGGGGCGACCAAGGAATTATTGTATTAGAACCATGAAACTACTTTTGATTAGTACCATCACGCGCTGAACACCATCGGTCGCTTTTACTTGCGAGTAGTACCACTCTGTTAGGTACACCATCGTTTAGTGATTCGTAGCACTCGAGTGGGGTTCAGTGTGGGTTTCCAGTACCCGTGAGTCGTACCCATGTGTGCAACACCACAGGTCTGGGCGTTGCCTGTGAGTTGTACCCGTGTGAGCGGCACCACGCGTCTGGGCGTAGCCTGTGAGTTGTACCACTATACGAGCGACACCGTAGGTCTGCGTTGCCAGTGATTAGTACCCACTATGTGAGGAACACCACGGGAATGCCGGCGCCCGTGACTAGTTCACCTAGGTGAGGAAACTCAACGGTTTGCGTTAACTATGAGTGGCGCCATTGTGTGAGAAACACCATAGGTCTGCGTTACCTTTACGAGGTACAATACTTGTGAGTAGTACCTTAATGTTTGGAACACCGTGAGTTTACGCTACCTTTGATTAGTACCGCAGCTTGAGAAATATCATGGTTCTCCTTTACTACCGATAAGTGCCATTAGCATCATTGTGCTTTATAAGTGGTCCCTTGGTCACTAATACTATTATTTACAATCTTTTTTTAAGTCTGATCCACTTTATTTTTTGTTGTGTTCATGTCCATCCATCCGTCCATTCATTCTTCATGACATTTTAAATTTATTTTTTATTATGGTCAGTGGATGCTTATCAATTTTTTGTTGTTATCTCATTTCGTACCATTAGGGGCCGATGACGTCGATGTTAGGTCCCTTTAAACAACAATCATCATCATCATCATCATCAAGAA
This sequence comes from Anabrus simplex, assembly GCF_040414725.1. Taxonomy (NCBI): domain Eukaryota; kingdom Metazoa; phylum Arthropoda; class Insecta; order Orthoptera; family Tettigoniidae; genus Anabrus; species Anabrus simplex. The sequence continues at coordinate 226,495,236 of NC_090268.1, read as the reverse complement.
CACTTGGTGGTCAGTCTTGGTACAAATGGAAACGGTGAACCATGTAAATCTAGTGGCCTGGACACTGTTTCTATCGAGTTTAGTGCGCGTGCTCTGAACAATATCCTGTCTAGAGTCGGTTCAGGAGGGCAAGTACTTAGTAGTTAAGATGTGCTCAGTCACTTCCACTGCCATTCATTCCTGCTAGGTGGCTCTTGTACAAAAACTAACCCATCAAGAAGGGGTAAAACAGCTAGTGTTACAAGATCATGAGCTGACTATATTCAGTAGACTGCTTCACTTTTTGTTCAACCTCTTTCTTTTCCCCGTATAGGTTCTTTGCGAGCCTGGTGTGGGAACTATTACGGTAAACTGTAATTACTGAAAAAGTTCTATGTTTTTCAGCTGCAGAAATAACGAGGGTAAACACGAACGGCCGGGACAATTTTAACACACGCATTTGACTTCTTGGTACAATAAATGAACATACAATTACAAGGAGGTGATATCAGATCCTTGATTTAGTATCGTGTTGATCTGAGATAGCTCGAGAAACTTATTATCACCATGTTCAAAGCGTGTTCAGTTCACACCCGTAGCATAACCCAGGAAACAGAGCCTGGCCCCCTCCTATTCTTATGTTACTAAAAAAAAATGCTTGAAGATTTTAATCATACAGTTTGTAACATATTAAGCGTAGCTTAATGATAAAAAAGAAATAAAGGCGATTTGTTAGACAAGCGAGTGCTAAAACTTCATTCATTAATTTCCTGAACAGATCGTGAATATTTTAACTAACTGCGAACAGTTTATCAGTCAGTTTAGGTTTGTAGAGTATTTGATTTGTTTAATTACGTAGATATAATAAATGTATAAAACAAATAACAATTCATTATTAATACAGTGAACAAAAGATTGATTGATTGATTGATTGATTGATTGATTGATTGATTGATTGATTGATTGATTGATTGATTGATTGATTGATTGATTGATTTATTTATTTATTTATTTATTTATTTATTTATTTATTTATTTATTTATTTATTTATTTATTTATTTATTTATTTATTTATTTATTTATTTATTTATTACCGGGCGAGTTGGCCGTGCGCGTAGAGGCGCGCGGCTGTGAGCTTGCATCCGGGAGATAGTAGGTTCGAATCCCACTATCGGCAGCCCTGAAGATGGTTTTCCGTGGTTTCCCATTTTCACACCAGGCAAATGCTGGGGCTGTACCTTAATTAAGGCCACGGCCGCTTCCTTCCAACTCCTAGGCCTCTCCTATCCCATCGTCGCGATAAGACCTATCTGTGTCGGTGCGACGTAAAGCCCATAGCAAAAAAGTATTTATTTATTTATTTATTTATTTATTTATTTATTTATTTATTTAATACAGTCTACAAGAGAGAAATGTTCCAGTTACAGTAGACTACAGTAACATTTACGAAGTGATAAAATAAGAACATAAAAAGAAAGAAAAACTTATAGTAATAGTAAAACTAAACTAAAGACTAAACGAAATGTAAAAAATAATACAGTTTTATATAATGTTACAGTAACTTGCACAATCATCTACAGAATATTATTAAATTAAGATTCAGGAAGCTACGATATTATCTTGACAGGAATGTCATTATTGGTAACAAAGAACAAAAGTAGAAAGATCTCTCTCAAGAGCATTGTTACAGTATACAATGAGATTAAATAAATCTACAAATTGCGACATTCGGATTTTATATTCAGAACAGTTCTTTGATCAAAACAAGAAATTTTGAAAGTGTAAAATCAAAGTCAATGTCTATTTCCTTTAATATAAAATTATTAAATGGTCCGCACATTCTCTGCACTAGCGAATTTTTATCGTAGAGATGTTTGCTTCGAACACAATAGCAAAATTGCCTTAGACGTAAGCCAAAGAAAGTCAACCGCCACAAAGGGCGTGAACATGAAAGATTCCCTAGGCCTTCACACGTAATACCGCCAGGGTCAGAAAATAACACGAATTGACAAAGGAAGGTGGGATAGGATGAAAGCGAGGGTCCTATCACAAGTAAGCGGTAGCAAGGACCCCTTGATCGACAACAGCAAAACAGAAATACAATTTTGGCGAGTCCTACAAAACAACTCCAAGAACTGTTAGAAGTCTCAAGGGATGTGAGGCCTATTTTCAGATTATCACCAAGAGATCGCAAGAAATCCTCTAGAGAAATGCAGGAAGTTCGATAACATAGAGGATGTTTCTGCAAGAACTGATGTAAGGAAATTATTCCGAAATGGCGTAAAAACTAGATCACCGGAAAAGTCATTTCTCACCTGAAGGCAACGTACCGAGCTCTACAGCTGCAGTCGCTTAAGTTCGGTCAGTATCCAATATTCGGGATATAGTGGGTTCGAACCCCACTGTCGGCAGCCCTGAAAATGATTTTCCGTGGTTTCCCATTTTCACACCAGGCAAATGCAGAGGCTGTACCTCAATTAACGCCACGGTCACTTCCTTCCCACTCCTAGCCATTTCCTGTCCCTTCGTCACCATAAGACCTATATGTATCGATGCGACGTAAAATAAATTGTAAAGAATAGTTTGTGTAATTTTTACACTTGTAAAAACAAAGAAAGACAACGTGAAAGCATGTGAAATCATCTAAAAACCACAATCGTGAACAAGCGATAATCTAACAAAGATATGACGTTATCTTACCACGAAGTGAATGTAAACGTGCATCACATACCTGAGCATTTTGCTAGATTGAAAAAAGTACTTCGTTTAATAAGAAGGTGAACTTATTTGGACGAAGAACGAAATATTCTGCGTTAATGTATTTGGAGCGATTTCAATTGGTTAAAATCAATTCAATGCTATAAGATTGAATATTACTATATTTCTTACAAAGTTTCTAGAATTATGTGTTTCTGTTTAGTCTGCGCCCGCAAGAGCAGTATCAAGAAAAACGTTGCATGTGGGCTTATTCGTGCTGCGCAGGACTGACGTCACTTACTTCACGAAACTAACAAATTCAGACGACAACTTAAAAGTTTCGCTCACCTGCAGCATGCAACAACACTCTTATGCCATGATAGGGTAATCACCAGTAAGATTTACCCAATTTCGACTAACTCCTCCCTTGAATAAACACGAGTGGTAATGACACGGTATTTTCGTCTGATAAGGCCGTCTCCTTAACGAATGTTGGCTCATTTATTTTAGTCCCAAGAAGTTCAAATAAGTTACTTCCTATACAATGCGCAATGTGCGGGTAGTATGCGAGAACATAATATCTATCACCTTGTGTGTGAATGAAACTTTTTAATCATTCTTCTTCTTGTTCTTCTTCTGTCGGTTTTTCACACGTGTGGGATCGCGGTTTCGAATCGTGCAGTATATGTGAATTTGGCATTATTTTACGGACGAGTGCCCTTCCCGATACCAACCCTATGTGGGGGGATGCAATCACTATTGTGTGTTTCTGTAGAGGTTGGTAGTGTGCTGTGCTGTCTCAATATGGAGAGGGGGGGTGTTGGAACAAACGCAAACATACAGTCCCCGAGCCAGAAGAATGAATTAATATAGATTAAAATCCCCGACTCGACCGAGAATCAAACCCGGGGCGCTCTGAAGCGCAGGTCTCAATGCGGACGATTCAGCCAAGGAGTCGGAAAACCTTTTTAATAGTCTAATAATATTTCGTTAAATATTAACTCACTAAAAAGTATGGAAACTTCTAAGTGACGTTAAGAACTGTTAGTTAGGTGAAGATAGAAAAGCAAACAGATGATTTTCCTCTGGATATCGTTAATGGGCAGTTTTTTCGCTAGTGACTTTACGCCGCACCGGCACAGATAGGTCTTATGGCGACGATGGGATAGGAAAGGCCTAGGAGTTGGAAGGAAGCGGCCGTGGCCTTAATTAAGGTAGAGACCCAACATTTGTCTGGTATGAAAATGGGAAATCACGGAAAACCATCTTCAGGGCTGCTGACAGTGGGATTTGAACCCACTATCTCCCGGATGCAAGCTCACAGCCGCGTGCTCCTAACCGCACGTTCAACTCGCCCGGTAATGGGCAGTTTTGTATACACAGAATGATAATAAAATTCCATGTCCAAGTACGAACGTACAAGTACTTTAGAAAGCCAGGTAGTCCTTCTCTTGTCTTTTTTGTTTTTCTCCTTCTCTCTAACTGTAATTCATATCCTTCATCTCTCAGGAGGTGAACTATATTTGGTGTTCTTATTTTACGTACCCCCTGCGGGTGGGGGACGCACATGTATAATACACCCGCGGTATCCCCTGCCTGTCGTAAGAGGCGACTAAAAGGGGCGACCAAGGGCTGACTGAATTAGAACCATGAAACTAATTTTGAATCGTACCATCACGCGGGGAACGCCATAGGTTGCCTGTACTTGCGAGTAGTACCACTAAATTCGGTACGAAATAGGTTTGTGATTAGTAGCAGTAAAAGCCTGGCCTGGTGGATTCCAGTACCCGTGCGTCGTACCCATGTGTGCAACACCGCGGGTCTGGGCGTAGCCTGTGAGTTGTACCACTATATGAGCAGCACCGTGGGTCTGCGTTGCCTGTGATTAGTACCCACTATGTGAGGAACACCACGGGAATACCGGCGCCCGTGTTTAGTACACCTAGGTGGGGAACCTTCTCGGTTTGCGTTGACTCTGAGTTGGGCCATTGTGTGAGACACACCATAGGTCTGCGTTACTTGTACGTATTGCAATACTTGTGAGTAGTACCATATTTTGTGGAACACCGTGAGTCTTCGCTACTTCTGATTAATACCCCAACACGACACATACCATGGTTCTATTTTACTCGCGACATGTACCATTCTGTGGGGCCTTAGACGTGGATTTTGCACCCCCTTTAGACACCAAGCATCATTGTGCTTTATAAGTGGTTCCTTGGTCGGTAATAATGTCATTTTCGATCTGTATTGCGTCCGATCCACTGGTTTTTGTTTGTTTGTTTTGTGTTTTGTTGAGTTCCTGTCCATCCATTCATTCTTCATGCCATATTTTATTTTTATTTTGGTCTGTGGATGCCTTTGCAATTTTTGTTCTTTCATTTCGTACCATTAGGGGCCGATGACCTTCGATGTTAGGCCCCTTAAAACAACAAGCATCATCATCATCATCATCATCTTATTTTACGTAATACTGTGAAGCAGCTGTCTCTTTGAATCTACTTTGCACAGGACTTCTTGGTAGATCATCCGAGCTGTCCAAGGTATTTTCAACATTCGTCGTTATACCCACATCTCAAAAGCTTCGAGTTTATGCTCCCGTAGCTGCTCTAAGAGTCCACGATTCTACCCCAGACCTATCTCGCACATCAACAACAACAACATCATCTGTTGGGGACAAAGACCTCTCAACTTTCTTATGTCTGCCCATATTCTGTTCTCTTCTGTCTTTCTCCATTCGAGACCTCCGGTCTCTACACCCTCCTTAATTCCCTGAGGCCATCTGCCCGTTGGCCTTCCTTCCATTCTCACATCAAACATCCGTCATTCATTATTTAATTTAATTTCCGGGTTGAACCGTGTTGTACAGACGTGCACATTAATGGTGTCCCGACATAAACAATCAACACTGCCCCACTCCAGTACTGAAAAGGAGGGGAGAGTGTGAAGGGGTAGTGTTGAAGGCCACTCCAGTACAAAACAAGAAGGAAGGGAGTGAAGGGGTAGTGCCGAAGGCACAATGACCCACCTTCTCACTCAACGCATTGCTGCATGTATACAGCCTGCTGCAAGACTCTTTTGTGATTGAAATGGGCACACTGGCGGATGTATTGAAGTACAGCATTAGGTAACCTACTCTGATAATTACAGAATCAAGAGATAAAGGAGGTTTTTAACCGAAAAATATTTTTTTAATAGTTAGGAATATTTTGTGGCTGCGTTATATCGGGTCGTAATTTGAAAATATCTTCTACTGGTTTCTAACTTTGTTCTGCACTTCAATGAAGTTATATCATCATAATTTACCACCTCGGATATAGAATTACGATACATTCTATAAAAAGAAAATTAATATGCTAAAATAAGTTATTGATGTATTGATGTATAACTGTGTAAGCATTTCTTTACAAAAATAACTGAAGATACATTTTACTTCATGAGCAATAAGAAAATAATGTAATATCATTCAAATTCAATTTCCATAAAATACAAATTCGTGTCTTAAAATATACAACAAAAATGCAATTATTGCTACATTTCAACATAACTAATTATTATAAAATTAACACATTTTTACAGAAATATCTTATAAAAAGTATGAACGTATCACATCTTCCTCGAAAATATATAAATAAAATAAACGTACGGTAAAATAATATTATAATAATAATTATAAATATATAATAAAATAATATTGCCATATTTCTACCCATCTCCAAACTGTCTTAAGACTGCACGATATTGCTTGAGCTATTGCTTGGGGGACCATGGGAGCCTCCCGCATGCCAATAATACGGCCTCGATTCACCCGTGATTAGATAGGAGCCATCTTACAATGTTACAGTATAACGAAATGTAGGCCGGAATACACACACTGTGTATTCAGCACTACCTGTTCACTCCCTTCCCCTCCTTTTCGGTACTCGGGTGGCCTTCAAAACTACCCCTTCACTCTCTCCCCTCCTTTTCAGTACTGGAGTGGGGCAGTGTTGATTGTTTATGTCGGGACACCATTAGTGTGCGTGCGTGTACTTGTACTCATATCACGTACAGTTTGCCAACATTTCGAATACATTGCAGTATGCGTAGTGTAATTTCTGCCTGGGAGACTGATTACCTCGGATCGAGTAGAGGTATTTCAGTCGCCTTGAAAAAGAATACTGCAATGTATTCGAAACGTCGCCGGGCTGAGTGGCTCAGACGGTTAAGGCGCTGGCCTTCTGACCCCAACTTGGCAGGTTCGATCCTGGCTCCGTCCGGTGGTATTTGAAGGTGCTCAAATACGTCAGCCTCGTGTCGGTAGATTTATTGGCACGTAAAAGAACTCCTGCGGAACTAAATTCCGGCACCTCGGCGTCTCCGAAAACCGTAAAAGAGTAGTTAGTGGGACGTAAAACAAAAAACATTATTTTATTATTCGAAACGTCGGCAAACTGTACGTGATATGCGTACAAGTACAACACGGTTCAACCCGGAAATTAAATTAAATAATTCTTCACAGCGTGGAAGCTTCACTTCTAAGATCCGTCATTCATTGTCCACATGTGCCCGTATTACTGTAATCTTGATCTTTCTATTCTGGCTGTTATGGGTTCTTCCTTCACCATCTCACTGTTTCATTTCTCCATCTGTCCAGTCCAGTCAGTGCTATCCTTCTTCTAGGAATTCATCTCACATACCTATATCCTACATTTCTCTCCGTCTCGTCTTCGATGCCCAAGTCGGTATGGGAACATAGTAGGCGTTATATAAACCCTTTAGCATCTCTGTGACACATCTGTGCTACACACTTAAATAATATTGGTCTTCCTTTCCTGCCCTGTTCGTTTACTTGCGTCCTTTGTTAATTATCAAATATGAAATATCCAATATCCTACTTTACTCAACGACGCTTCCAAAATATTTAAAATTGTCCACTTTCAGTAGTTTCTCTCCTTCAAATGTTATTTCAGTGGTGGTGGTAGTGATTATTGTTGTAAGAGGAAGTACAACTGGACAACCATCCTCTATTAACAGCAATCAAAAGGAAAAATGGAAGGGAACTAACACTTCGAAACCTGAAGGTATCGGCCAAAGAAAGACAAGGGCCACGAAGGGCATGAAAATGAAAGACTCCCTAGACAACGATACCTAATACCATAGTGGCGGAAAAGAACGAGTTGACCAAGGCAGGTCGCGTAGGATAGATGAAAGTGAGGAGCCTGGCACAAGTAAGTGGAGGCCTAACTATGACTCATCTAAGGGCCCCGTGGTCGCCAACCCACGCTCCCAAGTTAAGAAATTGGAAATAAACATTCAGAGGCATAACTGTAGAACCAAGGGATCTGTTGAATATATTTTCTAAGAAGTCTCGAAAGTTGGATTTCATATTGTAAACTGAATATACTATTCGCTCTAAAACTGTTGACCTGGATCATATTTTCTGGTTCTGTATCTTAATATAAGATTTTGTAGTGTACTGTAGTCTGTACTGAACCCTTGAACTTACCGTTCCATCGTTGGTCATCCGCCTCGGCTGCTTCAGTAGAGCAATATCGTACTCTTGGATCTTGGGGTCGTTGCGAGATTATTTCTGTCACTTCATCGACCAAACGGTAGGGTTCCGAGGAGAGCATAACTACTTCAAATGAGGAGAAAAAATGTGCTTACTAAAATATTTATTAAATGTAAATCACAATAATGTATTTATTAAATAGGTAAGAAAAGTCACTCAAAATTTTCACAACATATTTTAACGCAGTCACATTGCATAACGTGAGTGGAAAAGTTGTAATGAAATTGTTTATTATTTCCTTTCAAAGAATGAAAACCTAGTGTAAAATTTGTGGACAGCAAAAATCAGAAAACGAGAATAAAACTTGAAAATCGGGCACCAACTGAGAGTTAATCCACACGATCCGTAGAAAATCTAACCTTTAACAAGTAGAATTCCAGATTTACATTTAATTAAGGTTATTCACCAGTCGACTATCCTATCGGATATTGGATCACCCCCCGAATGGATCCTTAATCGAACCAAATCGATTGTCAGTTGCTATGGATAGGTTGCGAAATATTACTTGAAACTATGGTGTTCATTACAAGTTAACAGCAATTGTCACAATCAAAAATAAAATTCCACCACTTATTGTCATCCCATGACACCCTTCAGTTACAAAAGAATCCCGATGCTGAAACATGCATCACCCCAAACAGATGTTCAGAAGGAACCAACAACACTTGATCCGATGGGAAATAAACTGCGAAATGCAAGAAAACATTAATTCATTATGCATTTAGAAGAAATGCCGAACAATGAAGTTAACGAAAACTGATAACTCACTTGAAAATGTTCTTACTAAACCAACTTTCAGGTTATGAAACAATTACGTCGTTAAATTTGTTAAATTACAAGTCCACAATATAAACAAACAAAAGGAAATCTTTCCAATTTTCTATAACCAAGACTACAATTACAAATCTGTCTACCTACACTTGTCCCATTAAACCAAACAAGTGATCGGTAGATCAACATCTCACGTAAATAATGTGAATAACGAAAAATGGAAATAAAATACATTAACAGCTAACGAATCGAAACCGCAATCGTAGTGAAAATCCTACAAAAATCAACTCAGTGTCAACACACGGCATTATCGTAATATACCGGACACCCGAACAATAAAAAATAAAGTAAAGAAAAGTAAATAAATATGAACAGAAGTTCATCGAATTAGAACACGACCGGGCGAGTTGGCCGTGCGCGTAGAGGCGCGCGACTGTGAGCTTGCATCCGGGAGATAGTTGGTTCGAATCCCACTATCGGCAGCCCTGAAAATGGTTTTCCGTGGTTTCCCATTTTCACACCAGGCAAATGCTGGGGCTGTGCCTTAATTAAGGCCACGGCCGCTTCCTTCCAACTCCTAGGCCTTTCCTATCCCATCGTCGCCATAAGACCTATCTGTGTCGGTGCGACGTAAAGCCCATAGCAAAAAAAAAAATTAGAACACGCGCGGCTAAGCAGTAAGGATCAGTCTCCATTAGCCAGGTTTCCACGTGGGACAACCCTTACATTCTTGCCAATACTGATGCAATGCTATTATACGAGCACCTTCTGGCTAGTAAGAATTATGGCGAAACATGACCTAAATAGTACCTGCTAATACCTTTCACATTCGCATCCACTACTGCAAACACTAACATCGTTCAAGACGATTCGAAAAAATGACTAACTTATGACTCGACTATGTACAGACGACGCCCTAATCCTGTCGTTGAGTCCACGTTACAGTGTCTACTCATCCATAAGTTATATAATACATGCGGCATCCTAAATCTTTCGTTGAACCAACGTTATGGTATCTACACATCATTCGTACTGCCAGACGAAATCGAAACTTTTAACACAATGTCCGGATATTTAAATCTGATCCTCGTTGAAACTCTTAACACATGAAGTGAAATTCGCTACAAATATGAACTCGACCTGGAAATGTTACTATTTCCTACAATAAAGCGTGAAATCGAAATTTAAATAAAACATGTCCAAATAGTTTAATTTATTCCTCAATACAATCTCAACATATGCAGTGAAGTTCGCTAAATAAATATAAACTAACTCTCGTTTAATATTACGCAAAATCACTGAAAACAATAATCACTACCATCACTATATTCACGGCACAACTCGAGTGTGAGGCTCCAACTGACCTTTCATGTTAACACACCAAACAGGTATCACCGTAAACTGTCCAGTGAAGTAACCTCCCATCGATCTACGCAAGCTAAACTCTCACTCTAAAAAAATCATTTTCACACCCGCAATGTTTCCAGTCAGCGATATTTTCGTCTCGTAAAAATACAGAACAGAATTAAATTAAATTTACAATAATCAAGTATTGTCTTGACCGTGTGTCAGAATGTATTTTCTTCGTGATGTCGGCTATCACAAAATGTACTTCGCTGGTATCAAATAGAAGCGCCACTCAGACTTAACTGTCGTTACCTACGGTCTTACATAAAATAGTAATCATGGGAGAACATCAACTTATAATAAAAATAGGCATTACAACGCCCTCGCTTGGATTTGACAACCTTTATACACTGACTGACAGAGCAAATGCAACACCAAGAAGGAGTGGTTCGAAAGGGATGAAAGTTGGGGAAAAAACAGAGACGGCACGGACGAATAATTGATGTTTATTTCAAACCGATATGCAGGTTACACAATGCGCACGGCATCGACTCAGTAGGATGTAGGACCACCGCGAACGGCGATGCACGCAGAAACACGTCGAGGTACAGAGTCAATAAGAGTGCGGATGGTGTCCTGAGGGATGGTTCTCCATTCTCTGTCAACCATTTGCCACAGTTGGTCGCCCGTACGAGGCTGGGGCAGAGTTTGTAAACGGCGTCCAATGAGATCCCACACGTGTTCGATTGGTGAGAGATCCGGAGAGTACGCTGGCCACGGAAGCATCTGTACACCTCGTAGAGCCTGTTGGGAGATGCGAGCAGTGTGTGGGCGGGCATTATCCTGCTGAAACAGAGCATTGGGCAGCCCCTGAAGGTACGGGAGTGCCACCGGCCGCAGCACATGCTGCACGTAGCGGTGGGCATTTAACGTGCCTTGAATACGCACTAGAGGTGACGTGGAATCATACGCAATAGCGCCCCAAACCATGATGCCGCGTTGTCTAGCGGTAGGGCGCTCCACAGTTACTGCCGGATTTGACCTTTCTCCACGCCGACGCCACACTCGTCTGCGGTGACTATCACTGACAGAACAGAAGCGTGACTCATCGGAGAACACGACGTTCCGCCATTCCCTCATCCAAGTCGCTCTAGCCCGGCACCATGCCAGGCGTACACGTCTATGCTGTGGAGTCAATGGTAGTCTTCTGAGCGGGCGCCGGGAGTGCAGGCCTCCTTCAACCAATCGACGGGAAATTGTTCTGGTCGATATTGGAACAGCCAGGGTGTCTTGCACATGCTGAAGAATGGCGGTTGACGTGGCGTGCGGGGCTGCCACCGCTTGGCGGCGGATGCGCCGATCCTCGCGTGCTGACGTCACTCGGGCTGCGCCTGGACCCCTCGCACGTGCCGCATGTCCCTGCGCCAACCATCTTCGCCACAGGCGCTGCACCGTGGACACATCCCTATGGGTATCGGCTGCGATTTGACGAAGCTACCAACCTGCCCTTCTCAGCCCGATCACCATACCCCTCGTAAAGTCGTCTGTCTGCTGGAAATGCCTCCGTTGACGGCGGCCTGGCATTCTTAGCTATACACGTGTCCTGTGGCACACGACAACATGTTCTACAATGACTGTCGGCTGAGAAATCCCGGTACGAAATGGGCCATTCGCCTACGCCGTGTCCCATTTATCGTTCGCTACGTGCGCAGCACAGCGGCGCATTTCACATCATGAGCATACCTCAGTGACGTCAGTCTACCCTGCAATTGGCATAAAGTTCTGACCACTCCTTCTTGGTGTTGCATTTGCTCTGTCAGTCAGTGTATTCATCAATCGTTCTGGATTGCTACACAACATCGTTCCTCTTATACAGCCTGTCTCAGAGATATGACATCTCAACCTATACACCATGTCACAAAAATTCCTCTCTGTCGAAATACAGGGCCTCTTATCCTAAGCATCCTGCTTATTCTACATCACTCATAAATTATTGGCTTACTCTGCTATTAACATCTTCCTAACTATTCTCATAATATTTTATTTCCATTACAATCCATTTCCTTCTTGCTTGAAACTTTTTTAAATTCAAGCGATCCCATGATCAAACAGCTTTATAATGATCTCACAATTAACTTCTCGAAATTTTTCCTGACCTCAGGAGCAAAATGGCATACCGTTATTTTCTGTATCACAAATACACGGTGTCACAAAATGTAAGTTTCCCAAAAATGCTGACTTATGATTTTCTTCACTGGATGTCGATAAAAACCGCAAATCTCGTTTAACATTACTGCTGAACACATAATTTATAATCATCTCAATTTTATCTTTACGTGGACAATATTATTATTATTATTATTATTATTATTATTATTATTATTATTATTATTATTATTATTATTGGACAATTTCATATTTGACTTTATCACACTCATAACGGTTATTTTATCGTCATCATTATTGTAACTTTTACGGGCCCGAACATTCTTTCATTGATTTTCACTGCAATATTTAAGTTCCCTTTAAAAAAATTTAAAAAAATTTGAACACACTTTAAAGTCTCTCGGGCTGACATAAATAATAGACTATTCGCCTCCACACTAGAATAACGACAAGACACATCATCGTCGTCGCAACACTTAAATTTAAACACGCCACATACACAACGCGATGTTATGATTTATTTTTTAATTTTTCAGGGGCAGGCACTTACATTTCGAAATACAAAACATGATATTTAAATTAGACAGACCTGTAATTTCGTCTTTGGCATGGCGTTATCTTGGCTTCATTTTATGCCAGCCACCTCGGACTTGGCCTCTCATAAATGCAGGACACATTCTTCGCATAAACAGTACCGTTTATATACACAAACTCTACACTCGGCTTGAAGCAACACACATTAATTTTTTTAATATCTAACAATTGACAATAAAATTTATTATGATCACTTATACAACAGTTAAACCGCCCCGCTTCGTGTCAAGAACTCAACTAATGCAGTTTGCGGAATCTTCCCAACTCCTTCCTGTCCAGATGTTTTATAGATGTGACTGACCGTGCGACACAAGCTTATCTCTGCCAGACTACAGTCCTCCCTTACCGATTACCAAAAATAACATCGTCTGCAATAATTCACAAGAGCTATCTATGAAGCTGCTGTCTCCCTATGAGAAGTTCAGGAATGCTACAATTGTTTAACTAATGATTTTCTTCCTCGGCCGGGATGGATATCGTGGATACAATGTTATCAATATCTAATTTATCTCCGTTCACCATTTTCCACTTTGTAAAATATTCCTCCCTCAAGCCAACTGACTTTAGAGATACTACAAATCTATTTCACCCACTTTAAGCCTTCTTCTTAATGTCGCCTAACGCAGTGGCGGCTGGTGGAGAATATCAGTTGTGTGCTGTAACACATCCCCCCTCCGAAAATTAAAAACATTGAGAAATATACCGGTACGCGGTTTTTAAGAGGCTCTCCACTGAGTTTTCTACACTGAACAAACACGCAAACAACCCCAACACATATACACATTCCTCGCAATAAAATTATGTAATTAAACATTCAATAACATCTGCAATGGCAAAATATTCACGAACTCAAACACTTGGCGCGAGTGCGCAAAAACAGAACTTTCCAATGTTACCAAAATCATTTATATAAAACCAGCAACGTCGTAATGCAAAATTACATGTTATGTTTTTATAGCGTCATTTATAAACTAGACATTTTTATTAAAGAGAATCACAGTATCATGTTCTTATTCTGACAACATAAAATGTACAATTTTTATAGTTCATCGATTTACAAAGGTGGCTATGGAATAGGCAAGTTGGGAGTATTCTATCCTCTTTGGTATTAAAAAACCTGGCGGGAACAGCTCTACAGTATTTTGTTTTACCGTTTGCTTTGAGCGATCCCCTCTTAAATACTACCGCTGAGTAAAGAGGGTGCCACCTGCCACGTTCTCATTTCGGTCGTAATGCAAGTGTGACTAGTGCCGCCTCTCTGTGATCGAAGGAAGAATCGCTGTGAAATGATGTCTTGCCGGTCTTGGCTGTTGTTTCCACAATCTTTCGGAAAAGTTGGGCACGCATGCGCAAAAGGCAGAGTTCCTGCTTTCTGGCAAAAAGCTTAGAAATTCTCCCTGAACTGTGATCGAACAGCCCAGAACAGCCACCCGGCGTGGAGCACACGACTATATTAGTTAGCTGGTTGTGAGACGAATTGAATAATTTCCTATTCTTTGGCTGACGTATTTTTCAATGCACTGTATTTGTGTTGCAGATAATATTTTTAAAGTAATTTATATTCAAATAGGCAATGTGCTGCAGCACTTCAGCACAATAAGGTAGGGCCGCCCCTGGCCTAACGTATATTCACACTCTCGGACCATTGAATGATGACTGACGCTCTTGGCTGAGGAGGGAGTTTTTATGAATGTAGAAGGGACGTTCTTCTTGGTGTTATCTACTGTTGTGCAATCATTCCACTTGATGACCACTGAACCGATTTCTTCGAAACTCATCCCAGAAATTCCACTTATTTTTCCAGTCATGATGGTGTTGGTTGCTAATTTTCCTGTTTCTATAACGGGCGTAATTCATTAATTTCATGTACCGTACGAGGATACCGGCGCATTTTGACAGTATGTCCTTCACACGCGTACTCCACTTTGCCAGTATGGGTGCCAAATTTTCTCCGAGCCTAATTAAATACATTTACACCCTGTGGACTTTAGCTTCATCAAATATTTCCCAAAATTCTTAATTACTCATTTCTTTATTAATGACAGTGCCGAAATCTATCGCAATGAGGATTATTATCCAGAATTTCATTATTAATTATGCGAGGTCTTCCGAAATGTTCCGACCTCGATCGAATTGGTGGGCCGCTTTCCGCTGTGACTTGTCACAACAGAGAATGAGCTTGCAATAAAAATATGGATGCACGTCATCTTGTAGTTGAAATTTCAGCAGGGTAGAATTGTGGGTTCAGTATATCAACATAATTAAATTGTATCAATGTCCTCATAATTACAAACAAGTCTTGTATGGGCGCATCAGACACGCACATGCACACATTGTGTTCTGTCATCATTTTGTAACCATACCAGCCCCCAACCCCATCGGCCTTAATGTATACTGTAAAGACAACTTCACTCTTTTTTGCTGAGAACTTCATTGAAGGCAGGTTCTTCCCGTGCATCCAGCTGAACTTGTATTTCTTTCCCTGAAAGAGCACTGTTTTAATTTTACCTCCTGGAATCCTTGCAACCACACTACTATTTTTCTATCACTATAACAAGCAATATATATATATATCAATGATTCAGTAGTTCTAACACGTGCTCTTACTCCTCTCATTTATTTCCTTACGCACTCCTTTCCGTCTTACCGCTTCCCAAACCTTAACTTATGCCTTCTCCATATCCAATTAAAAAAAAAAAAGCTACATCCTTTCCATATACGTTTTCTCCTGGAGTTGTCTTACCACAAATGTGAGATCCACCGTTGATTTACCTTGTCGGAAACCATGCTGCTCTTCTCTCTAATATATCTTCACTATCCTTTTCTCCAGAATCTTCTCACAGATTTTTGCGTAGTGACACGTCAAAATCATTCTACTGTTGTTCTGGCAATATTTTTATCACCTTTCTTAAAGACGGGTACTTTTACTGAAAATGGAAATCCACAGCCTGTTTTCGGTCATTCGACCGGGTCAGGAATGGAATGAATGAAGCCCCTATCTATCGGCGAGGATAGGAACTGTGCTGGTTGCGGAGGTCTGTCGCACTGCTCTGGGGCACTGATTAATGACTGACAGATGAAATCATATTGAAGAGTGTTGCTGGAATGAAAGGTGACAGGGAAAAATAGGATAAGCGGAGATAAAACCTATCCTACCTCCGCTTTGTCCAGCACAAATCTCATATTGAGTGACCGGGTTTCGAACTACAAACCCAGCGGAGAGAGGCCGGTGCGCTGCCGCCTAAGCCACGGAGATTGATTGCAGCATACCCTTTAAATGTTATCTTATAGATCTTCAGTCCTATCTCAGCACCATATTTACCTCAATTTTCCTTGAAGATTGTGTCTTCAGAAGGATGATCTTGTACATTTATTTTTCCGTAGTTCTGCGGTCCCATTGTTTCTACCACCCAAGATGAGAGCTCCTAGGCTTGCCCTTTCAGTCGTATTTTAGGACAGGTAAGGAATACTGTGGGAATATCAACAGGGCCAGCGGATTTAAATATTAATCACTGGGGAAGAACACAGCGAAGCCTGGCGTAGGAAGTTCATTTGGTATCCGGTATAACTTAGTGTCGCGAACTCCAATCAACTGGTGCCAATAAATGGAGCTATTTATATTGGTATGCCTCATCAGCAAGCTTCTCAAGGTAGCCGCAAGAGGCGCCACAACACAGACAGCGTGTTCGACATGCACCCGATCAGTTAAACGATCAGTGGCACTCCGCGCCGATATTCTATTACCGCTGTCTTCGAAGATGTGAAAGATAATTAATATATTTATGGATTATTATTTATATTATTAATAACATTACTACTATTATTATACTTGGCTGAACGATCAGAAAATTAGAATAGCGGAACCATTATCTGAAAGGTTAGGGGAAAACAAAGGTAGCCTAAGTCAACATCCTTCAGAACTCGGAAAAACGAAGTTTAAATTTCAAAACGTTACTAGTCAAACAAATAAAAATTTAAAGAATCATATGCTTTGAATAACTGAAGTTCGAAATGTAGTGAACTGAATTAGGCTGAATTACCTGTTTTGCTCCGCTCTTCTAATTAAGTGAGAGGGTTCCGCAAGGGAGGATTATTGGACCTTTATTGCTACTTATGTATATAAATTATTTGAATAAATAACTGGCATCACAGGTAAGGATTTTTGCAGGTGATATTATACGACCTCGACATTTTTGTTAGATCGTATGATAGTAAGTGGCGTTGAAAGTCAAGTTGTTTCACAAAGAGGAAAAAAATGCTCTCTCTCTTTTAATTACTATGCTGATGGGGTGAAAGTACCTCACGGGGATCACTGTAAGTACCTAGGTGTTAAAATAAGTAGTGATCTTCATTGGGCTAATCACATTAACAAGGTTATTAAGAAAATATACGCACCTCTTCACATGATTATGAGGGTCTTTAAGGGTTGTAGTAAGTATGTAAATGCGAGAGCGTACAATCTTTGGTAAGACCCTAATTAGAGTATGGTTCTAGTATATGGGACCCACACCAGGATTACTTGACTCTAGAGTTGGAAAAGATCCAGAGGAAAGCAGCACGATTTGTTCTGGGTGATTCCCACAAAAGACTAATGTTACGAAAATGTTGCAAACTCCGGGCTGGGAAGACTTGCAAGTAAGGAAATGAGTTGTTCGACTAAGTGGTATGTCCCGAGCTGTCAGTCTGGAGATGACGTGGAATGAGATCAGTAGACGAATAAACTCGAGTGGAGCATTAGATGTAGAACAAATTAGAGCAATAATTCATTTATAGGAAGAGGTGCTAGGGAATGGAATAATTTATCAAGCGATATGTTCAATCGATTTCCAAGTTCTTTGAAATAATTTAAGAACAGACTAGGTAAACAACTGATAGGGAATTTGGACGACACATCGTTGATGACTGACTGATTCGGTAGAGCACGCTGGTTTCGACTCCATTCCGAGCTCGGGGACTCGGTATTTCTTCATGTACTGTACTGTATATGCAACCCACTACACTACCAACCACCACAGAAACACGCAATAATGATTACATCCCTCCACATAGGGTTGGCGTCGAGAAGGACATCCGGCCATAAAACTACGCCAAGTTCACCTCACGCGCCAACCCCTATAATTTGGGAAAAAGACAAAATAGAATAAACAGATATATTATTATTATTATTATTATTATTATTATTATTATTATTATTATTATTATTATTATTATTATTATCAGCAGCATCATCATCATCATCGGGGTGACCATCTGTTATAACTGTTTCTATAAAACAACCTTTTCTACAAAGAGATCAACTCCTGGCCAGATATGGTGTTATTTATTTATTTATTTATTTATTTATTTATTTATTTATTTATTTATTTATTTATTTATTTATTTATTTATTTATTTATTTATTTTATTTATTTATTTATTGCAAAGCACCTATAGTCACTTAATACGTATTAGAGTGTGTATACAAGGATACATACTAAGACAAGAAAGATGGTTGCATTCACATTCTTCCTATCACTAGGTCAGTATTCAGCTGATGTAGCGTTGATAGCATCTTGTGATGATCCATGGTTCTGCCTTAGGGAACGCGATGTGCTCCGGGGTCTGTGAAGGATGTGCGGATTCTCAGGCAAGGGAATCCCCGAAGTCCCCGCTTACGTATATGTAGGATGGCGTTACATCTGGCGTGGTGTGACGTGTTCTCAGGCGGTTTAGTTTAATGCACTGTTGTCTCTGGATTTCCAGTTGCAGGATCTAGAACACCTTGGTGTTTCACCGGTGCAGCACTCTTTGTTGAAGTTTTAGTTCGTTATGCCTTACCATACTGGGTTCCTTGATATTAGACAGTAAGGATGTAGATCATGTAAGACTTCATGGATTGGGAGATCCTATGGCTGACTAGGATGATGCATCTTTTAACGCTCCCGTACCACTGCTTCCTGTTACCTGAGTTCTGACAGTGTGTGATGATGGATGATGCTTGTTGTTTAAAGGGGCCTAACATCGAGGTCATCGGCCCCTAATGGTACGAAATGAAATGACAAACAAAAAGGTCAAAATCATCCACTGACCAAAGTAAAAGAATGAATGGATGGACATGAACAAAAAAACCAGTGGATCCGACTCAAAAAAGATCATAAATAGTAGTATTACAGACCAAGGGACCACTTATAAAGCACAATCCTGAATCGAGGATGCTTGACGTCTAAAGGGGTCCAAAATCCAGGTCAAAGGCCCCCTCATAATGGTACTATCACTAGTAAAGTATAACCATGGTATTTGTCATGTTGTGGTACTGATCAAAAGTAGCGAAGACTCACGGTGTTCCACACATGATGGTAGCACTCACAAGTAGTGTACGTCGTAAAGGTAACGCAGACCTATGGTGTTTCTCACACAATGGCGCCACTCATAGCCAACGCAATCCGATGAGGTTCCCCACCTAGGTGTACTAGGCACGGGTGCCGGTATTCCCGTGGTGTTCCTCACATAGTGGGTACTAATCACAGGCAACGCAGACCCACGGTGTCGCTCATATAGTGGTACAACTCACAGGCAACGCCCAGACCCGTGGTGTTGCTCACATGGGTGCGACTCACGGGTACTGGAAACCCACCGGTGAACCAACTCACTGCTTATACTAATCGCAAACCTATTTCGTACCTAATATAGTGGTACTACTCTCAAGTAAAGGCGACCCATGGTGTTCCCCGTGTGATGTACTAATCAAAAGTAGTTTCATGGTTCTAAGACAATCATCCCTTGGTCGCCCCTTTTAGTCGCCTCTCACGACAGGCAGGAGATACCGTGGGTGTATTTTTCGTCTGCGTCCCCCACCCACAGGGGGTAGATAGAGAGAAGAAAGAAGAAGAAAGAAGGGATCCGTCACTTCGAAAAATGAAGTAACGGACGAAGAAAGGCAAGGGCCATGAAGGGCGTGAAAATGAAAGACTCCCTAGGCTTCGAATGCTCTAATACCGTCGGGGTCGGAAAAGAATAAGAGTTGACCAAGGGAGGTCGGACATGATAGACGAAAGTGAGGAGCCTGACACAAGTAAGTGGAAGCAATGCCAAGTCTCAGCTGAGGGCCCCGTAGTCGCCAATCCACACTCCTAAGTTGAGAGCCCCTTGGGCCGCTTTTAGTCGCCTCTTACGACAGGCAGGGGATACCGCGGATGTATTCAACATGTGCGTCCCCCACCCGCAGGAGATCTTGAGGTGTGTAACCAGGGAACTGGGGTGGTTGTTCATTCATATGGACGTCGATCTTTCTTTCATATGCACTGCGTTGCCACACGGTATTCAGCCCCACGTTTAAACATAGTGTGGCATGGTGTAGACAAGTAAGGACCTTAAATACTAAGTTGTATGCAAATTGTTGGCTGCTAATGGCGAATAGTTTTAGAGAGGGGGAGAACAATGTCCTGACTTGGAAAACTTAGTCGGCTCCTTTTGACATTTGCCGTGGTAAGGTGTAAAGCAGAAAGAGCACTGGATCCATGATGCACCTGTTTTCTTCCTAACGTCAGATGAATAGGCCTCCAAACAAACACCACAAATCCAATCGTCACCATTCATGTTGTCTTCATTCTCTTCAACTATCTGTCCAGTATTCTCTACTGTGGAACTGGAAGTTGATGGAGTAGGACCTTGTCTGCTTTCAACTGGATTGAGACACATAGCAAGCGAATCTCTTTTCCTTCTGTTTTGTAATGGCGCGGAGTTCCTAGAAGCAGAAGGAATTTTCAACAGGTTCTCGACATTTCGCAGCAACTGGTCTCCTCCTGGTCGTTGTATACTTGAATGAGGATTTACAGTATGTGAGTCACCAGGTGTTGTGAGTGTTGACAGCAACTGGTCTCCTGCTGGTCGTTGTATAGTTGAATAAGGAGTTACAGTATGTGAGTCACCAGGTGTTGTGACTGTTGACAGCAACTGGTCTCCTCCTGGTCGTTGTATACTTGAATGAGGAGTTACAGTATGTGAGTCACCAGGTGTTGTGACTGTTGACAGCAACTGGTCTCCTCCTGGTCGTTGTATACTTGAATGAGGAGTTACAGTATGTGAGTCACCAGGTGTTGATTGTTGACAGCAACTGCTCTACTCCTGGTCGTTGTATACTTGAATGAGGAGTTACAGTATGTGAGTCACCAGGTGTTGTGACTGTTGACAGCAACTGTTCTCCTCCTGGTCGTTGTATACTTGAATGAGGAGTTACAGTATGTGAGTCACCAGGTGTTGTGAATGTTGACAGCAACTGTTCTCCTCCTGGTCGTTGTATACTTGAATGAGGAGTTACAGTATGTGGGTCACCAGTTGTTGTGACTATTGACAGCAACTGTTCTCCTCCTGGTCGTTGTATACTTGAATGAGGAGTTACAGTATGTGGGTCACCAGTTGTTGTGACTATTGACAGCAACTGTTCTCCTCCTGGTCGTTGTATAGTTGAATGAGGAGTTACAGTATGTGGGTCACCAGGTGTTGTGACTGTTGACAGCAACTATTCTCCCCCTAGTGAAGTCATATCGTTTGGTCCATCAGTTACGGTAGCTGGAATCAACGGCAGCACACTCTCAGTCAACATGCTTGGTGCCAATGACTCTTTTGGAACACCATCATAATTCAAGGGGCATACGTCAGCTTCCTTGAAAGCATTAACGACGTGAAAAGCTTTCAAGGAAAGAAGCATTAAAAATTTCATAAAAGTTGGAACGACTGGGTTTGTTATTAGGATGTTCCAACATGTAGGTGTTAAGATTGTGGGACCAGTGACTTTTCAAGGACCTGTAAACGCCCACATCGAGAGGCTGCAGCAAATGACTTGTATGAGCAGGAAATGTCATAAAGTAAATCTGGTTTTCCTTCGGCGAATTTATGACATCAGTTCCAACATGAGTGCTGTGCGAGTCCATTAACAAAACAAGCGGCATTTCTGAAGGGACAGATGCGATAAAAAATCGAAACCACTCAACAAATAATTCTGTAGTAATCCAGCCTTTTGGTGAGATTCTTGTCACAGAATTAGGAAAATAGTCTTTCGACAATGAATCATTCCATCTAGGACCTCTGAAAATGACAAAATTTGGTACGAAAGTACCGTCTGCACAAACACATCCCACTAATGTATGAATTTCATCTCGTTAACCATATGCTCTATTATAAAGATACTTCTTCCCTATTTTGCACACGACTTTGTTGGGTTTTACTACGTAACTGAGTCCATTTTCGTCGACATTGCAAATTCGACGTGCGTGGCTGATCCTTTATGTTCACCTTTGTAAGCAGAGCATCCAGCTTCGTAAAATAGTCCTTACACTCAACGGGACTAGCCATTGAAGCACGATGTGCCGAAAGATTCTCAGGAACCCTCAAACTTAAACCATACTGTTGTGTGTGTCCTCCGCGCTCAAGCTCCGCGCCTACAAGCTGCGCAACCCGCCGCATCTCCGATGTTTCCAGAGCCTACGAGAGGACTGCACTGCGCCTGGCATGCTCGTCGGAGACGTCAGCCAGCGCTATATAAGGAGCGACGTTCCTCGCCTTACCGAGGACTACCCCAGTGTCCAACGACCAGACCACACCGCAAGTCAAACACGGAGGCATTCCTCTAAAAAATGTGTCTTGAACAGGTGGACTGATTGCTGGTCGTGAGGTCTCCACCTCCGGACATTGCCTCATCTTCCCTGATTCCCGTAGCCACGTCGAGCCCCGAGTCAAGCTTTCTGCTACACTCTCCAGTCCTCACCAGTGCTCCGACGACTATCTTAGCATTCTGCGAATTAAGATATTGATGCAAGTTCCTTGCAAGTCTAAGTCCAATACTAGCATTATACTAACGCGACTCTCTCTACAAGTTACACTTGTCATCCCACAGCAGATCCAAGGACATTTCCCAGTGGAATAGACTATCTCCTCAAGATAGGTGTGAATGTGTACATAGGACTCTCTTTGTAAATATATATTTGTGCCACAGACTTTCAATCTAGCATTTAATAACAGCATTGACTGCGTGCAATTAATCAAGCTTCAAGACAAGTTTCATTATATTTCTTGTAAATACTGTATAAAACTATTGAAGCAATAAACTTTATGTTGTGTTCCTTGTATACAATACATACCGTGCTTTGTTTTTGGACCACCTCCACTTAGTTGCCACTTTTTTACAAGATTAAACATATGCTGTCTACCATTGGAAGCAGCTAAATCGTAGGCTAGCTTCCTTACTTGAAACACGGTTAGTACAAAACCTAACTCCTGCATTTCAACTATATACTATAGTTGACAACACGCTGCTCAGTATTAGCCAAGAATAACGACCGAGAGGATTTGTCGTGCTGACCACACGACACCTCGCAATCTGAAGGGCTTCGGCCTGAGCAGCGGTCGCTTGGTAGGCCAAGGCTCTTCAGGGCTGTAGTGCCATGGGGGTAGGTTAGTTATCTCATGAATAAAAGTTGCACTTTCCACGTTTTATGCGACATTCGAATGGAATGGAATCAAAACAGGTATCGTAGTATTTCCTTACAAACGATATTGAGTGAACTTGTATTTTGACGTCCATGGATCTTCGTTTTTGTTTTTTTAAGAAGCTACGTACAACTGTCCAAAACAATGGAGTGGGGAGATTTACCCAACTCTTTTGTCCTGGTGATTTGTTCAGTGTGACATTTAGAGGAAACTTCCTCCATTTAAAAATGAATGGCATACCCGCAGTCACAGGTTTTAAATCCATTGTTGAAATAAAACACTTTCCTCCTGAAGCTGAGCTCGTCTGAATTTCTTCATGAACGATATTTTTGTACGGCTCCCGTTGATTCAATCTCGTTCCATCGCACAAACCAGCTTTATTAACTTCATTAACATAATCGCAAACTATGGAGTCAATGCTATCAAACTATTCAGAACCTATTGGTTGGTGGGAGTTACTTGTTCGTTTCTTGTGCAAAACAAACCTAGCGAAAGGTGATTTGTTGTTTATTATAAGAAGCTGATCTACTGCGTAATGGGGAGCCATGGTTGCCTCATCTTATATGATTAACTTAGCCTCTTTCATATACTTCGCGTCTTCTGATATTATTATGTTAGACGTAGAGGTTTGCGAATTTAGAGTCATTACGCTCTCTTTCCTCTGACTTAACTTGTGGCTTTTGCTTCTGTTGTCTGTCTCACGGACGAATCACCATCAGGAACGTCATAGGCCCCCACTCCATATGAGCACTGCGGAGAGGTTGGAATTTAATCCAAGCTTTTGGCAAGCAATGTAGTGATTAGAAATTGTATATTATCACCTCCCTTACTCTGCCGGCTAACATTCTGACGGTTTTTGTTTTCAACTAACGGGACTCGAACCGGCTAACCAGGGTGACAATGTGCAAATCTCGCTTTAACGACCATGGCCACAGACGGGTTATTATTTCTCGTACTTATGTTGGAGATAATGTGTTTTCATGCCCCATAATGAAAAAAACCATTTATTTTATTAAATGCATGTTTCACTAAACAGTATGATGGTCAGTATTGCATTGTTTTTGTAGCCCATATCAGGTACCAGTTAGAAGGCAACAGAAGTCAGGACGCAGAGTTTTCGAACTCATGCCGATAGATATAGCTTTGTACCTACGTCATCATCGCGATGAGACAATAACTTCGCGTACAGAAACAACAACGTACAAAAGTCGTGAGAGGTTCATTGTATTTTCTTGTAAATAAGACATAACAATCTATAACTGATACCAATTTCAGCTCTTGGAACATTCTTGTTTTCTCAATATCCGTGTAAATGACAGACAGAATAGGGATTTTATATATATACTATAGATCTGAAAAAGAAAACATGTGGTAATAAAATTATACCCGAAAACGAAACAATTTAATTAAAATAGAATGCCACCTTTCGTTCTTAAAAGACATTATCAGTTTCTATCAAATCTCACGCAAATATACTTAGAAATATATAAACATTTATGTTTATTTCTATTCTATGCTAGAGTGGAGAGCAGAGAGGACTTCTTTAAGATAAGGTCAAAAATTCCAAGTTTTTAAGGATTTAAATCAGAATTTAAACATAAATGTTTATATATTTCTAAATTTCTTTTTGAGTGATTTGATAGAAACTGATGGTGTTCTTTCAAGAACGAAATAATTGTTCCTTTTTCAGGTATAATTCTGTTACCATATGTTTTCTTTTTCAGATAGCTTATACATTTATTTATTCAAAATTCATTTAGGCAGACTGAAGAACATAACATTTATAAATTGATGATGATGCTTGTTGTTTAAAGGGGCCTAACATCGAGGTCATCGGCCCCTAATGGTAAGAAATGAAATGACAACAAAAATTCTAAATCATAAACTGACCAAAAGAAAAAATATCGTCATGAAGAAGGAATGGATGGACATGTAGCAAAAAAACGAGCAAACAAAAAATTAATGGATCCAACTCAAAAAAAGGATCATATATAATTTATTACTGACCAAGGGACCACTCATAAAGCACAATCCTGGATCGAGGATGCTTGATGTCGAAAAGGGTGCAAAATCCACGTCTAACGCCCCACAGAATGGTACATGTCCCGAGTAAAGTAGAACCATGTTATTTGTCATGTTGGGGTACTAATCAAAAGTAGCGAAGACTCAGTGTTCCACACAAGATGGTACTACTCACAAGTATTGCACTTCGTACAGGGAACGCAGACCTATGGTGTTTCTCACACAATGGCGCCACTCATAGCCAAGCAAACTGATAAGGTTCCTCACCTAGGTGTACTAACCACAGGAACTCGTACTATCCCGTGGTGTTCCTCACATAGTGGGAACTAATCACAGGCAACGCAGACCCACGGTGTCGCTCATATAGTGGTACAACTCACAGGCAACGCCCAGACCCGCGGTGTTGCTCACATGGATACGATGCACGGGTACTGGAAACCCCCAGGCCAGCGCTTATACATTTATTTATTCAAGATTAATTTAGGCAGACTGAAGAACATAACAGTTATAAATTGAACAAGATTCTTGTGACCATAAGCTATTCAAAAAGTAGTCGAAAAAATCCACTGAAGTGGTAAACTATTCTATGAATGCAAGGGTGTTATTGGAAAAATTGACCCCTCAAAGAGATTGGATAAACGGAAATGTTTTCGAATTCCGAAACTCGAAAGGAAATTGTAAAATTGAAGCCAATTAGTGCAACTTCGTACACAGCGCTTGCTGTACTGAATGTTATTTGTTGATCAAGATTGTTGTAAGATTTCAGTTATAATTACAGTGTTTAATTGGGTACATTAAAATTATTATTCTTTTATTTATTTATTTATTTATTTATTTATTTATTTATTTATTTATTTATTTATTTATTTATTTATTTATTTATTTATGTATTTATTTATTTATTTATTTATTTATTTATTTATTTATTTATTTATTTATTTATTTATTTATTTATTTATATATTTATTTATTTATTTATTTATTTATTTATTTATTTATTTGTTTATTTATTTGTTTATTTATTTATTTATTTATTTATTTATTTATTTATTTATTTATTTATTTATTTATTTATTTATTTATTTCTGTCTTCCAAATTTGTCAGTTCTCATGTCAAATCTTATATTATAATGCATAATGTGATGCCCTTTATTTCTAATCAACTTGGCCATCCCATATCGTAACATTGCATGTGTCACATTATTCATTGAAATATACGGGAATATAAGCAATGATCCAGAGTTACCAGTTAATGTGTGTTATTTTGCATCAGTATTAAGATCACAATAACACTTACAATAAAATAGTTTTGTGATTAAATTATACACACTTGCATTCCTGCTAACCTAAAGAGTTTTATGTTGTTGTTGTTTTTTCAGCGTTGTAACGTCTGTGAAACAGGGTTTCTTCTAACAAACTATACATATTGATACAAAGTATGCCAATTTTACGAAATGTATAACGTTAATTATTTCTTTGCCGCCCAATTCTAGTGCGGTTGAGTATACCTGCAAGTCCATTAGTTAATTGGCTGTGATGAGTGGAGCTTTGAGCCACTGCTAGCTAGTGAGAACCAGCTGGCCGAGGTATACACTGGCTATTTATATATATATGAAGTGAAAGGGCATATAATGGAACCTTGAGGTGAGCCCATTTTTTTCTCGAAGCTGTTGGTAATGTTTAGTTAATATAGCAGCTCGTCCAGAGCCTGAACCAAATTTACAGAAGAGAGAATTGTTTATCCTGTTGTAAATGCAGCGAGTCCCAGTGATTTTGTCAGCCAATTTAACTGCAGTTGGAACAGTTTCAGCTCAAGGCTAGTTGCACACCATTTTAAATCTAGAGACAAATAACTATCGTGGAGGAATTGGGAATCGATATAAATCTTCCCAGAAATATTCATTAATCTATGCGCAAAAGTTCGAAACACTAGCCAATGAGTTTCATGAGAAGAAGAAAACAACATATGAACCAACCATCTCATTCTATAAACAAGAATACCAGTTGGATGATATCGAAATAATAAGTTTAATGGTTGGCGCTAGAGGAAACATTCCTCTGTTTTAAGTTCTGAAAATCATTTAACCTCAATCAGGCATTAATAAGAGAATCTGCAGTGACTGCCTTGAAATATTCTATCCAAATCCTGAAAAACCATATTCTCAAATTTTTAATGAAACAATATATGTCAAATATATAAACCAACCATTACATAATCAACTCCTCACTGAAATTTTCAAAATTAATCTTATTTCACTGTATGCGTTGTCCTCAGAAGCAATCTCCAGTTGGGTTAAGTCGAAATAAATAAAATATCACTGAGGCATCAATCAAAAGATTTTCCTCTCTGGATTGACGAATTTAGATACTATTTTGGCTAAAAACGAATAGAAAGAAAGGAGGGTAAACACTCCCGAAAATAGTTCGTTTTGTTCTACACCGCTTCCCGGGGACTTACCCGAATTCGAAATAGGCACAGTTTGAGAACTTCCCGAGATAGATATTTTGAACCCGAACCAAAGATTGTAGCTTCATCCATGCGGGAGATACGTGCCTATATGTGCGCTGGAAAATCGAATAAAACATTCGCATACGGCTTCAAAAAATATTTCCTAAATATAAAAACCGGGTGGGATTTTCGAGTTCCGACTCTTTTTTTTTTTTTTTTTTTTTTGCAATTTACTTTACGTCGCACCGACCCAGATAGATCTTATGGCGACGATGGGGTAGGAAAGACCTAGGAGTGGGAAGGAAGCAGTCGTGGCCTTAATTAAGGTACAACCCCAGTATTTGCCTGGTGTGAAACTGGTGGAGGTGGTGATTATTGTTTTAAGAGGAAGTACAACTAGGCAACCATCCTATATATAACACTAATCAGAGAGAAAAATTGGAAGGGGTCTGACACATCGAAAAATGAAGGCATCGGCCAAAGAAAGACAAGGGTCACGAAGGGTATGAAAATGAGACTCCTTAGGCCGGCTCGAGTGCTCTAATACCTTCGGGGTAGGAAAATAACAAGAATTCACCAAGGAAGGTCAGACAGCATAGATTGCACAAGTAAGTGGAAGCAATGCCAGGTCTCAGTTGAGGGGCCCGAGGTCGCCAAACCACTCTCCCAAGTTCAGAGCCCCTGGGGCCTCTTACGACAAGCAGGGGATACCGTGGGTGGTATTCTACCGCCCCTACCCACAGAGAGCCTGGTGTGAAAATGGGAAACCACGGAAAACCATCTTCACGGCTACCGACAGTGGGGTACGAACCCACTATCACCCGGGTGCAAGCTCACAGTTGCGCGGCCCTAACCGCACGGTCAACTCGCCCGGTAGTCCCAACTTTGGCAGCTCATAAACAGAGCCCGGATTTTTCAGCAGACTTACTGAGTAACAGGTATACTGTAGCCTGCACAACGGTTATGCTATGAGCTTTGCATAAAATGTAGGGGTGCGGTCGATGAGAATACCTACAGTAAAATGTATGTTGCTCTTGCTACATTGCGGAAGAGCGGGCTAGACACTTCCTAATTACTGTGCATTCTAAACTATTTCTGCTTAATTGTCCGGGATCTGCTCATTACTTCCCAACCGCTCATCCGATTTCGACGTCCTTGGTGTCATTTCGCTTCTTTCAGACGCTGTAACATACTGGAACACATCCTATAAGGAATAAGTTTAAAAAATACAAATGGGGTGAAGTGCGAAAGTTTCGGACGGGTTTACTAGTTAGGAATATTTAGCTGGCGGCAGCGTCCCGCCCGGGCTTGGCAAGCGGCGGGCGCTCGTCTTGTGAGGGGAGGGGCGAGCGAGTAGTCGAGGCTAAAAGCGTCCCGACGGCTCAGTGTTGGCGAGCAGGCTACGCGATGCAGTGGTACACCGGGGACGAAGGGCTCGAGGAAGAGGATGACCTCATGTTCAGCCCAGCACTTCTGGCCAGGAGGGCCAGCGAGAGCTGGATTAGCACGCCGCCCGTCGAGGTGAGCCCCGCGCCATCTTGTGGCGCCGTCTCCAACTAACTCAATCTAAAAATAGAGCAGCCGGTGAATAACCTTCATCGCCACTCAAAGTTTTGCCCGTCTTCAGCCATTCCAAAGTTGTACGAACTATCTTAGCAATAAACTCCGTCCCTTGTTCTGCTATCATTTCACAGATTTCTTTAACAGAGGGATCTTCATTTTTGAATCATGTTCAGAATGCCATAATTTTTGCTTGTTTATTCTCACCTCTTGTTCTACGCCTATGTCTTCATCATCTAAGTTATCTGTTTTGTGAATTGTATTGTTTTGTGTGAGTTGGTGCGATTCTGCGTTGTGGTAGCCCTGCCAACATGGCTGAATGTTAAGAGCAGGTCGGCAGCCGTGAGTCTATTTATATCGTGCGGGGAGGAGGTTTACCAACAGGTGTGAGCGAGCCACGGCCACTCAAAGCTGTGGAACAAGAAAGATCGACAGAATTTATTGCTAACTTTGTGATTATTGTGCTACTGATTTTTCTTTTGTGTTAAGTTGAAAGCCACGCTGTTCAGTGTCGACTGAGTTAAGTTCCCATTCCGTCGAACATCAAAGTGGTGGTGGTGATTATTGTTTGAAAAGAAAGTACAACTAGGCAAGCATCCTCTATATAACACTAATCAGGGAGAAAATATGGAAGGAATACACTTCGAAAATGAAGGTATCGGCCAAAGAACGACAAGGGCCACGACGGGCGTGAAAATGAAAGTGCTCTAATACCGTCAGGGCCGGAAAAGAACAAGAGTTGACCAAAGGAGGTCGGACAGGATAGATTAAAGTGAGGAGCCAGGCACAAGTAATTAGAAGCAATGCCAGGGATCAGCTCAGGACCCCGTGGTCGCCAACCCACGTCCCCCCCAAGTTGACAGCCCCTGGAGCCCCTTTTAGTCGGCTCTTACGACAGGCAGGGAATACCATTATTCTACCGTCCCCATCCACAGGGGAACGAACATCAGATACACATGTATAAAAACACTTGTGGGTACCTGATAAAGAAAGCAGTAGAATATAAGAACACCTTCAAATTCTTTCTTTCCAAATCACCTATTTTCATTCGTATATATATGTGCAATACTGTCTACTTTGTGTTGTCATTGATTATGAATGGGTGACATTTTGTATTGTATGTGTGTTCAACCCTTTACTTTACGGGCTCGGGTATGAAGCGTGATGTAGCCTATCATCGTAGCGAGTTTTTACGACCGGATACCCTTCCCGACGTCAAACTCATCAGAAGAGTTAATGAGATGATAATGAATTATGTAATATATGACAGTAGGAAGGGAGAGGGTGAAACCCGGTACCGGCACATAGCGTACTTCTCCCGAATAGCACCCTGGAGTCTGCTGAAGGCTTTACGTCTTCATCCGACGGACGAATAACCATATGAGCACTGCGGAGCGGTTTGTAATTTAATCCAGGTTTTTGGCACGCAATCTAGCGACTGAATGACAACATGAACATGTGAATAAGTCATTTGGATTGGAATGCTTCATTTCTGTGTTCAGTATTTTAATAAATGGGAAAAAGAGTTGTCTGGTTCGCTTCTCGTTGTGGATCAGCTTATGATGTATTTCTTGAGAGGTGCAGATCTCTTGACACAGACCAGAGCAAACTGAAGCTTCCACTGAGGTCTCAGTAATGACAAAGAAGGAGTAGTTGGTTGACCACATGGTCAGTGATGCTGCAATAGCACTTTCTGGCTCAGGAAGGAAAGCAATTGCAAACTACGTCACTTCTCATCTCACTTCATTTTAGGGGCGTCATCAGCTTTTGAGGCTTTCATACAACTGCATAACCTTCGATGGTGCTGTCTGAGGACCCAGCCATTCGCCAGGAAGATGACTTGGTACATGGTGGTGATGATTATTGTTTTACGAAGTACAACTCGGCAACCATCCTCTATTAACAATAATCAGAGTGTAAAATCGAAGGAGTTTTGTACTTCGAAAAATGACTGTGTCAGCTAAACAAAGACCAGGGCCACGAAGGGAGTGAAAATAATTTTAAAATCCTCACTAGGCTTCGATACCTAATACTGTCCGGGTCGGAAAAGAACAATAGTTGACCAAGGGAGTTCGGATAGAATATATGAAAGTGAGGAGCCTGGTACAAGTAAATAGAAGCAATGCCAGAACTCAGCTAAAGGCCCCGATGTTGACAACACACGCTCCCAAGTTAAAAGCCCGTAGGGCCCCGTTTAATCTTCTGTTATTACAGTCAGGGGATACCAAGGGTATTATTCCATCGCTCCCACCCACAGGGGATCTGGCAGTGCATGGTCAAGCAGTGGCCTCTCCCTCGTAAGTGTTAGCCACGGAGCGGATGATGGAATTTGTTTTCGTTTAGCATATGGCTGGTAGTGCCGAGAATGTGCAAGGACATGTTCGGCTCGCCTGATGCACATTTTCCTATTTGACACCCGTAGGTGACCTGCGCATATGGATGTGGGACGATGATAATTGAAGTAGGGTGGGAGTAAAATCGGGTGCTCCTGTCAAATAACACCAAGGAGTCTGCTCAAAGCGGAGGAATCACCATCAACAGTGCCGTATGCCCTCACCACTCCACACGAACACTGTAGAGATGTTCGTAATTGAATTCAGGCTTTTGGCACGCAATCTAGTGGTTAGAAATTGTATACCACCACCTCCCCGTGAATTTTTTTTCCACCTGCGGGATTCGAACCAGCTAACCACGGTGTCAGACCGGCGACGCCTTAGCGATAATGGCGACCAGGTGAGCTAATATAAAGATGATGTTTGACGACTTTATGTACTCCACTCCACATGATATTGCGTATCCCGCAAAACGTGCCTTCAATACAGAGTTACGCCTTTCAGCGTTTAGCTTGCAAACCTCTGTGATTTTACTAAACTCCGTCACAATCCTCCATTTCTAACTAACTCTGTTGCCTCGTTTAGTTCAATACTTTTTATCTTTAAAATATTAGAAGCTGATTTTTTTTCATTTAGCATGTGTGTGTATGTTCAGTCTTCAGCCCTAAGGCTGGTTAGATCCTCAACAGCTCTGCAATCAGCTGTCATAGATGGCCTAGGCATTACTGAAGAGGCGTACTAGGGAAATGAGGAGTGAGGTAGTTTCCCGTTGCTTTCCTCACCGAGCCAGAAGTTGCTATTACATATCATTCTGCCAAGCCCACTGAAATGCATGCACCAACCGACCCTATGATCAACATTTTCACACCATTCATAGCAGGGACTGGCTGCAGAAGGAATGACATTACTAGCATCACTCATACCTCAGTCACTTTCATATTGTCAAAGCCAAGGATAAGACAGAGACAGATCAATGAAAGTAACAAAATTACTCTAGCCCATACCAGAAGACATAGTGCACTCATTTAGCATATGGCTGTTAGTGCCAAGAATATGCAGGTGGAGTGGAGTACATAAAGTCGTCAAACGTCATTTTATATTAACTCACCTGGTCGCCATTATCGTTCCGGCATCATAAGCTGGTCATGTACCATGACCGAGTGTATTATTCTCTTAGGTAACTTATCCTCCTCCATTCGCCTCACGTGAGCTCATCACCTAAGGCCGTTCATGCGTACAGCCTCATTAATAGAGTCCATTCCTAACTTAGCATTTATCTCCTCATTCCGAATACATTCATGTCTGTTAGTTCTAACTTATGAATAAGACACCCTGAGCCCACCCAGCTTTCACTCCCGTACAGCAAAGTTAGTCTGAAAAGAGGCCGGTGCAAATGTAGTTTTGTCCGG
Source organism: Anabrus simplex (assembly GCF_040414725.1). Classification (NCBI taxonomy): domain Eukaryota; kingdom Metazoa; phylum Arthropoda; class Insecta; order Orthoptera; family Tettigoniidae; genus Anabrus; species Anabrus simplex. The sequence goes on along the minus strand of NC_090268.1, from coordinate 226,461,890 downwards.
GAGCTGACTTCCTTCTTACAGAATACTGTTGATCGTGACTGCGAGCTCACTGCATTAGCTTTACTGCACCTACATTCAATCTCACTTACTATACTACCATCCTGGGAGAGCACACATCCTAAATGCTTGAAATGATTTACTTGCTCCAGCTTATTTGAAAAAATGAATACTTATTTTGTTATTGTAAATGTGAATTCCCTTAAAATAGTTTGCTGTCCTCGGGCTTTTGCGGCTATAATCCACAGATTGTAGACCGATCATGCGTAAATATCTTTCTCCTTAAATTTTTCAGCGTGGTCTTCACCTATTTTAAAAAATGTTATTATTTTGTTGACTTCAACATTTTCCGTAGATCCGAATTTTAAAAACACATTCTAGTTACCAGTTCTAGGTCCTTGACCAAGTTGCTGTAATGAATATTTTTCCCTGGTAACAGATGATACGCCATCAGTGATGTAACAGAACACCGATACTGTTGACTGAGCAATTAAATAAGCTGGTTTATTGTTTAGCGCGGTGCGGTGTCGCAGAGAAATGGCATTTCATTGCTCAACATGTTTACTTGATTGACATTCCACCACCATGGACCACATCCAAAGTACCCGACCGACACTTCGCTCACAGGTCTGTGAGGAAGTACAACTAAGAACCATCCTCTTTTGACACTAATCAGATAAGTGGTCCGACACTTTGCAAAATGAAGGTATCGGCGTGAAAATGAAAGATTCCCTAATCCTCGAATGCTCTAATGACGTCGGGGTCGGTAAATAAAAAGAATTGATCAGCGGAGGTAGGATAGCATAGATGAAAGCGAGGAGCCTGACACAAGTAAGTGGAAGTAATGCCAGGACTCAGCTAAGGGCCCCGCGGACGCCTGCTTACACTCCCAAGTTAAGAGCCACTGGGGACCCTCTTAGTCGTACTCTTACGACAGGCACCCACACGGGGCTCGTCTAGTGAGGTTGGCGACAGGAAGGGCATTTGGCCGTAAAATGGTGCCATATAAATTCATCCTATCTCATCCCCGACCCCGCATCGAGACACGGGTCCAAGCGGTGGACAGAGATAGATAGATAGATAGATAGATAGATAGATAGATAGATAGATAGATAGATAGATAGATAGATAGATCTGCCGTAAGTGGATTTCGAACCCTATATCTCCCGAATGCAAGCTGACAGGTACGTGACCCAAACATTATTATTATTATTATTATTATTATTATTATTATTATTATTATTATTATTATTATTATTATTATTATTATTATTAATGTTAAAGAAGGGGGAAACTAAATACGTGTAGGCTACATTCTGTACCTGAGAGCTAAACCAACGTAAGTCGCATTTTAGTTATTTTACAGGAGAGAGGGAAAACGTCAGTTGAAGAGCATTTTTGCTGCATTATGACTTAGGTAATTAATGTTCATCATTGTTATTTATATATTCTGTGTAATTTTCATCGCTGAACACATTCACTAATATAATTTATACTAAAATGGTTAATTATTACTGTATTGCCATAAAAAGTAAAATGACAGTGGACCTCCGTTTATATGACTCTAGATTTCATAAAATGTGACATTGGTTTGACTCTCAAGTACAAATATATTAACAAGTTTCCAATAAAAAAATCCGAGCTTTCTGCCAAGTTTGATTGGCTTTCATCCGGATAAAGCATTGGAAGTTCTACTGCTGACAGTGAGCAGAGAAATATTTCTTGACATGCTTTGCCCTGATGAAACTTGGCTGAAAGCTCGGCTTTTGTTAATATACATAAATACGTGGTTTGATTTCGAAATAATAATATTTATTAAATCTACATAATAAAATCAAAAGTAAGTTTGTTTGTTTGTTCGTTACACAGATCTACACACCTGCACTGATCAGTGCCAAAATTTGCACCAAGGCTCATGAGTAGAGTCCGGATTATTAGGTGCTGATATGTTAGAATGCAAACTTACTTAAGCCAGTAACAAGTATACCCTACACTGTACAACGGTTATGCTATGAGGTTTGCATAGATATTAGGGGTACAGCCTATAGAACTCCTTGAATTTATTCTACTCTTCCTACATTATGGTACAACGGGTTGCATGACACTTCCTACAAACCAAATTACTTTGCATTCTAACCTATTACCACCTAAAAATCCCAGCTATACTCATGAGGTACTCGGATAGGTCATATAGGTAGTTGCTCTGTGAAAGACGTCGATCATCAATAGTTATCGTTCTCAATTTTGGTGTAAATCAATATCACACAAGATACGTTCACTTCCTTGCATAAAACCACTTCATTGCCGCTCCGTCTATTCTTTAACAACACACAGTTATACACAACGCTACAGTATTAACGGAAACACACTAAAGCAATTTACTCTCGATTCTGTCAAGCACGGATATCAATAAGTTCTCACACTTCACCATCACACAGTCGATTATGACAGTACAGATACCAGGAAGTCCACACAGTGATTATTCAGTTTGCCATCACAAGGCAAGACTAACTACCCTCTCACTCAGGTCGATTCTGACAGGTTCAGATATCAGATATCTGCTAACTGTAACACTCACTCTAACCCACACCCTACATTCTCTTACTGCACTGTCTCTCAATGTCTGACTGTCACTGACTGACTCAATCTCGGCCTGTCAGTTCGATATCTATACTGTTTGACAAACAGTCTAGAAATATCGACTTCTGGAAACGTTCTCGCAACAACACTCTAAATGGAACACATCCGAACATACAAGGAACAATCGATCGACCGGCCTCTCGATTGGAGTAGATCAAACTCGAATGTTCGATTACGGTTTATAAACATATGGACAGTTCTATAACATTCCTAATGTTTCTACTTATATCTGGATAATAAATCATTACTGTAAGTTTTCAGAAACCTCCATATGTATCAGAATGATAGTGGATTATAGGCCCTACCCAGTATACGAATATTAGTTTTCTACAGTTCCGACTACACGGATTTTGAGGTTAGACGTACCGTACCGGTATTCATAATACGTATTTGAAGATATACAAATGTACAATACATAATTACAGGGTATAGTCGTCTTAACATATGTATTAACAATAATAATTGAAGGTTTTACAAGAGTTAGGTTATGTGTAGGATACGACATAGTGATATACAGGTAGAAGGATTTATGTGGTGACACCATTTTTGATACGAAAGTTCTTAAGGAATAGACTGGACACACGAAATGCAAGGAACTTAGAAATAGCAAGGAATATGATCAAGCCTCACAGACGTACGGTATTAAACTCTTCGCTGGTACTTACCTGCATTTTGCTTTATGATACAATCTATCGATTTATTTTCTGAAAAATTAACTGTAGTGAGTCGGATGGGCCGTAGAGGTAGTTATATCACCAAAGATTTCATAAAACTGGTCATAATATGTGATAGACCTATACGGGTAAAAGGTTTTATGTGTTGATGCCACTTTTCATACCAGAAATGAAATGGCGTATGACTTTTAGCGCCGGGAAGTGTCCGAGGACATGTTCGGCTCGCCAGGTGCAGGTCTTTTGATTTGACTCCAGTAGGCGACCTGCGCGTCGTGATGAGGATGAAATGATGATGAAGACGACACATACACCCATCCCCCGTGCCAGAGAAATTAACCAATGATGGTTAAAATTCCCGACCCTACCGGGAATCGAACCCGGGACCCCTGTGACCAAAGGTCAGCACGCTAACCATTTAGCCATGGAGCCGGACTTCACACCAGAACTCTTAACGGATAGACTGGACAGACGAATAGCAATGAACGTAAATTAGCAAGGAGTATATATGATACAACCTAGCAATTTATTGTCTGGCAGATTAACCTCAATTCCGTAAATGATTGGTTATTCGCATCATTTTTCCATAATTTATGTCATTTGTTAGTGAATAAATCAACCTATTGAAGCAGATTACCTTCAACATTGAATTCTGAAGATATGTAAGTAACTTTCAAAGTAATCCTACAATTATTTCCTCTTGACAATGTCTTTACCCCAGCCGTAAATTGTAGCAATTGGAAAGTCTTCTCTGAATCTTGTTCTTTATCCTACGGCACGGATCAATGATTTCACAGTTAGACATGATGTATAAAATTACGAATCGATGTCGTTAATTCGCTGTAATTTCAACAAAAGTTACCAAACTGCAAAGAAACAATTGTAATTCCATTTTCATTTGTGTTATATTTTCAAGTGTATGTTGATATAATATAATGTTATGTTACCTCAATAGATCATAATGTCTTATTCCATAACCCCGAAACTTGGCAACATGAACAACGTGATATATTGCGGGTGACTGCAAAGCCTTGAATGATCCATACATAGGTAGTATACTTTGTCCTCATGGACGATCTCCTTATGGGGATGTGTTTATTATTTCTGAATAAATGTATATATGATAATAAGCCACGAAAACCTGCGTACTTACGTTTATTATTGACATCGAAGTAAAAGTCCGGCGCCATGACTAAATGGTTAGCGTGCTGGCCTTTGGCCACAGGGGTCCCGGGTTCGATTCCCGGCAGGGTCGGGAATTTTAACCATAATTGGTTAATTCCGCTGGCTCGGGGGCTGGGTGTATGTGTCGTCTTCATCATCATTTCATCCTCATCACGACGCGCAGGTCACCTACGGGTGTCAAATCAAAAGACCTGCATCTGGCGAGCCGAACTTGTCCTTGGACACTCCCGGCACTAAAAGCCATACGCCATTTCATATTTTTATCGAAGTAAAAAAATGCAGAAGTATGTACAAGAAGCTAGTTCAGTTATTCATCCTGTAATAAGGACTCTGTCCCAGTTGGTGGTTATTCGTGACTGGGAGAGAGATTTTTAATTCACTAACTCAGTTCTATAATAACGAGTGATTTAGAATGTTGTGAAATGTTTGTATTTCTCTAATGGCCATTGGCTGCAATGAATGTCTCATCACTATTAATTAATTTCAATGTATCTCTCTCTGTCTTTTCTGAAAATTCATCTTCTCCACGAAACGTGTTAAGACAAGACTAAAATGTTAGGACGCCGGGCTGAGTGGTTCACACGGTTGAGGTTTTGGCTTTCTGACTCCAACTTGGAAAGGTTCGATCCTGGCTCAGTCCGGTGCTATTTGAAGGTGCTCAAATACGCCAGCCTCGTATCGGTAGATTTATTGGCACGTAAAAGAACTCCTGATGGACTAAATTCCGGCACCTCGGCGTCTCCGCAAACCGTAAAAGTAGTTAGTGGGACGTAAAGCAAATAACATTATTATTGATTATTCATTTAAGTATAGATGATGCCTCCACAGTTGGTGGCTACCCATGACTACGAGAGAGGAGTGTTCATTCATACATGCATGATTGAACAGCTCGTCCAGGCATGCTGTCATCCATCCAGTCATTCAGTTAAATCACGATGTCTATTGTAAGCTAAGGAGAAATCTGTTCGGACTCGTAACAAAACAAATACTCGCGCCAATAATAAGGGTAATATATATGTTGTGCTAGACCAGGGCCTCACAGGGTGCATGCGCCTGTTGCATGCACTGTCCACGGTGCAAAAGACGACTTCGCTTGGTTGACCAGAGTGCAGACCCCCACTCCTCGATTTGGAGCAATAGCGCTGTCTCTCTCCTTCCCCACGCCTGTCTCCCTCTTCCTCACTTGTTCCGTAGCGCTCCAAATCCAAGCAGAGTTTTGCCGAGCTTAGCCGAGTAGCCCAGAGACGAAGCGTTGGTCCGAGCCGAGCCGAGCGGGACCGATGCACTGTGCACAGGAACTCTGCACCGCTGTTTGCACGCGTGAGATTTTGGGCGCTTGAAAGGCCCTATGCTAGACAATAAAGCACTGTTAATGCCTAGGACAAAAATAAATATTTAAAAAACTACAATTCGGAGATAACATGGAAATAGTAATTAGGTGAAAGTATAATTTTTAAGATAGTATTAAATGTAACAAGAAAAGCATTCATGTAGCACAGTAATATGAATTGCAATAAATGATTACTCTCTCCTCAGTTCCGGGTGCTCCGGAACCATCGGATGAGAGTATTATATTGTGTTCTAAAAAATAATGACAACACATTGAAATATTAAAATATGTAGGTGCAACGATTTTGAACACTCACTTTCAAAGACCTTGTAGTAATTTATAGAACTAAAAAAAATGTGTTGCTTATTACGATTTCATACGATATATGTTGCGGTCCCTCAAACATGTTTCGCCAGTGCCTGAGAGGTGGTGATTATTGGTTTGAGAGGAAGTACAACTGGGTAGCCATCGTCTATATAACATTAATCAGTGGGAAGGAATGGAAGAGATCCGACACTTCGATAAATGAAGGTTTCGGCCAAAGAACGGCGTGAACATGAAATACTCTCTACGTCTCGAATGCTCTAATACCGTCGGAGTCGGAAAAGAACAAGAGTTGACCAAGGGAGGTCGGATAGGGCAGATGAATGTGAGGAGCCTGGCGCAAGTACAGTAAGTGGAAGCAATACCAGGACTCAGCTCATGGACCGATGGTCGCCAATCCGCGCTCCCAAAGTTAAGAGCCCATGGGGCCCCTTTTAGTCGCCTCTTACGACAGACAGGAGTTACCGTGGGTGTTATTCTACCTCCCCCACCCACAGTTGGAAAAGAGTCCCTGAGGCCCCTTTTAGTCGTCTCTTACGACAGGCAGGGGTACCGCCCCACAGTGGGAAAAGAGCCCCTGAGGCCCCTTTTATTCGTCTCTTACGACAGGCAGGTGCACTGCCCCCACCCACAGGGGGATAGTGTCTGAGAACCTAGATCAGGTTGGATATTTGCTCGTTAGGATATATTTGTCCTGTCGATCAGTTTAACACCATCACTTGAAGGTCGGTGGTCTATAGACAGCACAGCACGCGCAGGACTGAGGTAAACATGACAAGATTCAGCGCAGTGCTGTGTCAGATCAGATGATGCGAAATTGGCTGCACGACGAAGGGTTTATATCGAGGAGGTCTGTGCCAAAAGCTTCTCTTAAACCACGCCAATGGCGGCTCATAGCCCATGGCATCAGGAACAGTGGAAACTTACTGATGAATTCAGAGTAAGCCTGCACCTATACAGCAGGAGCAGTCGAGTCTGGCGACGATCCGATCTGGTGAGAGAGCACATCCAGCAATAAGGAGGTGGGATCATATTTGGTGGACATATGCCTCTAATTCCTCTTCTGGTCCTGTATACAGAGAAAACACCCTCCGACCTGTAGTTACAGGATTTGCTGGGTGAGCGCTTCACACTAGTAGATGATAATGCTCGTCCCCATCAGTTCCTTGAGACGCGTGGCATATGCAAGTGATGTGGCCAGTATACGCTGTGGATATGAATAGTGCCCAGCACTTTTATCTTCATATTCAGAGAACACACCACACTACCAACCTCTATAGAAACACGCAATAGTGACTACGTGTGGATTTAACCCTGTTTTACGGCCGAATGCCCTTCCTGACCCCACCCCTATGAATTGTCTCTATATACAAGTGGTTGTGGTTATAGTTTTAAAAGGGAAGACTTGGAAGGGGCCCCACACTTCGAAAATGAAGATATCAGCCAAAGAAAGATAAAGGCCACGAAGGGTGTGAAAATTAAAGACTCTCTAGCCTTCGAGTGCTGTAACAACGTCGAGATCAGAAAAGAACAAGCGTTGACCAAGATAGATCAAATAGGATTAATGTAAGGAGCCTGGAACAGGTAAGTAGAAGCAATGCCAGGACTCAGCTCAGAGACCCGTAGTCGCCAACCCATGCTCCCAAGTTGAGGGCCGCTGGGGCTCCTTTTAGTCGCCTCTTACGACACGCAGGGGATAGCGTAGATGGTATTCTACCGCCCCCACCCGCAGGGGATAGTCAGTTCCTTGAGACGCATGGCATACAGCGAATAGTGTGGCCGCAATATTTTACAGACATGGACTGTGTCCAACACTTTGCTCTTCATATTCAGACATCACACCACACTACCAACCATCACACAAACACGCAGTAGTGATTACATGTGCATTTGGCCCTGTTCTACAGCCGGATGCCCTTTCTGAAGCCAGCCCTGTATGCAAGTGGTTGTGGTGATTATTGTTTCAAGAGAAAGTACAACTGGGTAGCCATCCTTTATTAACACTGAAATGAAATGGCGTATGGCTTTTAGTGCCGGGAGCTCCCAGGACGGGTTCGGCTCGCCAGGTGCAGGTCTTTTGATTTGATGACGGTAGGCGACCTGTGCGTCGTGATGAGAATGAAATGGTGATGAAGACAACACATACAGCCAGCCCCCAATGATGGTTAAAATTCCCAACCCTGCCGGGAATCGAACCCGGGACCCCTGCGACCATAGGCCAGCACGCTAACCATTTAGCTATGGAGTCGGACTTATTAACACTATTCAGAGGGAAAAAGTGGAAGGAGTCCAACACTTCGAAAATGTAGATATAGGCCAAAGAAAGACGAGGACCTCGAAGGGCGTGAAAATGAAATACTGTCTAGCCCACCGGGCGAGTTGGTCGTGTGGTTAGGGGCGCGCGGCTGTGAGCTTGCATCCGGGAGATAGTGGTTTCGAACCGCAGTGGCGGCAGCCCTAAAGATGGCTTTCCGTGGTTTCCCATTTTCACACCAGGCAAATGCTGGGGCTGTACCTTAATTAAGGCCACGGCCGCTTCCTTCCCTTTCTTAGGCCTTTCCTATCCCATCGTCGCTATAAGACCTATCTGTGTCGGTGCAACGTAAATAAAATAGCAGAAAAAACCTCTCTAGCCGTCGAATGCCCTAATACCGTCGTGGTCGGAAAAGAATAAGATTTGTCCAGGGGAGGTCGGACAGGATAGATGAAAGTAAAGATCCTACACAAGCAAGTGGAAGTAATAACAGGACTCGCCTCAAGGGGTGGTGGTAGTTATTGTTTTAAGAGGAAATACAACTCAGCGAGCATCCTCTGTCAACAATAATCAGAGGGAAGAAATGGAACAGATCCACACTTCGAAATGAAGATATCGGCCAAAGAAAGACAAGGACCACGAAGGGCGTGAAAACGAAAGGATCCCTGGGCCTCGAATGCTCTGATACCGTCGGGATTGGAAAAGAACGAGAGTTAGCCAAGGGAGGTCGGATAGGATCCATGAAAGAGAGGAGCAAGTGGAGGCAATGACAGTACTCAGCCAGAGGCCCCGTTGTCACCAACCCACGCTCCCAAGTTAAGAGCCCCAGGAGTACCTCTTATATATAAGACCAGATTAGGAATACTTTATGTTGACTTGGATGATAGATCACCTTACTGTATTCCTCTTTCCCTGGTATTCGTGTCTGTACGAAAATGAAAATCCTCAGCTTGTTTTCCAGTCATGCGACCGGGTCAGGAATGGAATGAATGAAGCCCCCATCTAGCGGCGAGGATAGGAATTGTGCCGGCTGTCGAAGCTTGTCGCACTCCTCTGGGACAATTATTAATGACTGACAGATGAAATGACATTATATTGGAGAGTGTTGCTGGAATGAAGTATGGCAGAGAAAACCGGAGTACCCGGAGAAAAACCTGTCCCTGCTCCGCTTTATCCAGCACAAATCTTATGTGATGTAACCGGAATTTGAATCACGGAACCCAGCGGTGAGAGGCCGGCGCGCTGTCCCCCGAGCCACGCAGGCTCTGGCGTGTCTGTACGAAATACTTGTAATGTCCGTGCTACATCACGTAGTACGTCAGTGACCAAAGGTTCGGTCTCTAGGACGTTCTACTCATCAGTTACCTCGTCAGGATCAATAATTACTTCGACATCATCCAAAGGCTGAGAATCATTTTCCAGCTCATGGAGATAGCTGTTGTGAAATTGTCAGTCGTGTAGTATACGAAAACTTTGTTAAGGAGACTTAGTGTCGAGTTAGACATAACTTGTAAAGCTTTTCAGCATGTCTATATAAATATACAGTATTAAACAAAGAATGGCATGTTTCGTTCTACACCGGGCGAGTTGGCCGTGCGCGTAGAGGCGCGCAGCTGTGAGCTTGCATCCGGGAGATAGTAGGTTCGAATCCCACTATCGGCAGCCCTGAAGATGGTTTTCCGTGGGTTCCCATTTTCACACCAGGCAAATGCTGGGGCTGTACCTTAATTAAGGCCACGGCCGCTTCCTTCCAACTCCTAGGCCTTTCCTATCCCATCGTCGCCATAAGACCTATCTGTGTCGGTGCGACGTAAAGCCCCTAGCAAAAAAAAAGTTTCGTTCTACAAGAACATCCTCAGGTCTTATCAAATCACTTCAAATCATGATCATATATGTACAATATTGTTGGTTTTTTTTTCTAGTTGCTTTACGTCGCACCAACACAGATAGGTCTTATGGCGAGGATGGGACAGGAAAGGGCTAGGAGTGGGAAGGAAGCGGCCGTGGCCTTAATTAAGGTACAGCCCCAGCATTTGCGTGGTGTGAAAATGGGAAACCACGGAAAACCATTTTCAGGGCTGCCGACAGTGGGGTTCGAACCTGCTGTCTCCCGAATACTGGATACTGGCCGCACTTAAGCGACTGCAGCTATCGAGCTCGGTACAATATTGTTAGCTTTGCGTAAATTTGTTAGTGATTGAGAGTTAGGGATGTTATGAACAAGGAATAAAAAGTTGTAGCAGTAGACCCCTAGTAGACTAAGCCGATCCCGCGGTGTACGGGTAGCGTGATTCCCGTTCTGGTTCAATTCCCGTCCAGATGAAGGATTCTTACCGTGGTCTGTTTTTAGGTCCACTTAGCCTACGTGATTACTATTGAGGAGCCATCTGACGGTGAGATGGCGGTCCCGGTCTATAAAGCTGAGACTAACGGGCGAGAAGATTCGTCGTGCACACCGCACGACACCTCGTAATCCGCAGGCCTTCGTGCAGAGCAGCGATCGCCCTTTGGAGCTGTTGGGCCATGACGTTTCCAGTCATGCAACCGGATCAAGAATAGAATGAATGAAGCCCCCATCAAGCGGCGAGGATAGGAATTGTGCCGCCTGTCGACGCTTGCCGCACTCCTTTGGGACGATGATTAATGTCCGACAGATGAAATGAAATTATATTGGAGAGTGTTGGTAGAATGAAAGATGGCAGGGAGTTTTGGTTTGATTTTCAGTAGTACTCAGCTGTCACCTTATTAACTTATAGAAATATTTATGTACTTATCTAAGCTCATAATCAGTCGTCCGTTACCCTTAGCAGCTTAGAACAGTACAATACGTAAAATATTCTAGAGGTAGAAGCAGTATGTCTTTAAATTACATTTTCATTGTTGTATCCAACGCATTTATTTCTAGTGCCTGGCATACTTAGCACACTGTTGCCAATACTAAGAACCAGAATACGAGGCACTGAATAAATCACAATCTTACTTACAATAAATTCATAGGCACTTCATCATCGTCTACTAAAGGTAAATCCTTGTCGCTGTAGCCACATCTGACGATCTTCTGCTCAGCCTCTTCATGTTGCTATATGAACCACATGCCAGTTCACCGACGGAGTTCCTGATGTATAACGTCATTGATCGTCCCCTGGGTCTCTTTCCCAATATTACCTTCATTGACGGTTTGGAGAGGAGAGTCATGTTTCAGTTCGTCTTCAAGGAACTTTGTTTTCCTCTTTTTTATCGTATTTAATAAAGTTCTTTAAAACAAGGACATTGTTTTTTTTTTTTATCCATCGACTTCTTTCTGTAATTCTTCTCCAAAACCACATTTCTGCAGCCTCAAGTTTTGCTTCTTCCTGTTTCCCTAATGTCCAGGTTTCGCACCCATACTGTAGCACACTCCAAACAAAGGTCTTGAGAAATTATTTTCTGGTCTCCAAACTGAGATGCTTGTTTAGCACTAAGTTTTTTCTTATTTTGGAAGGCTTGTTTTGCTACCACTATTATTTTCTTGACTTCCGAAAGGCACCTGTTAACAGAGGTAATTACACTACCCAAATAGGAGAGTTCTGTGATTTGTTCTATCGGTGTGTTAATTATAAGGGTTTTTTTCTACTTGTAGGCTTCTTTTTGTCTACTATCATGATTTTTTTCTTTATATTTATTTTTAGTTTAAGTGTTTCTAAGGATTTGTTGAATGTTCTTTCCATCTTACTGATATCCTTTTCAGAATTTGCTAAAATAGAAATATCATTTGCAAAGCGGATTCTGTGCACTGAATACCATTAAAATTCACCCATTTGTAGCTCTGGTTTCCCTTGAAAATTCACCCCTTTCATTTCTCTAACTCCATTTTCTATGAACAGGCTAAAGAGACATGCTGACAGTGAACAGCCTTGTAGCGCTCCCCTTCTCATTTTTGCTTCTCTTGTACCATTAATATTAACTTCCGTGGTTCGGGCTTTATATAGATTCAGAATAAGGCGCCTGTATTTCCAGTCAAGTACCATATTCCCCATTACCTGAAAAAGCCATTTCCACTGAACATTGTCAAAGGCTTTTTCCAAGTCGATAAATGTTACATAAGTTTTCCTGTTGACATCCTTTCCAAAATTTGACGTAATGGTAATATAGCCTCCCTAGCTCCTTTCTGTGTTCTAGAGCCATGTTGATCGTCATCCTATTGTTGTTGTATTTTCCTTCTAACTCTGCCTTTAATTATGATAAGTAAAATCTTAGAAACGTGAGAAATATCTCTAATGTTCTATGATTCGAACAATAGCATGAAGTTCCGTTTTGGGGGAAGTGTAATTTTTCTACTTTTAATAAAATCAGTTTGTAAGGTTCCTCTTTCGTAGCATTCAATAATAACTTCAAGCAAACTGTTTTTCATGGTTTCATCAGTTTTTCAAGAGTTCTTCTGGAATGGCATCCTCACCAGTGGCTTTGTTCTGTTTTAGTATATGGAGTGTTGCATCGAACTCTGCTGTAGTGATGGGCAGTCCTCTGTCGACTTCAATTGATTCCACATTCTCCAAATAGTATTCAATATTGACAATATCTTCTCCATCATATAAGTCGTCAGGGTATTCTTTCCATCGATCACTTATATTTTCGATTTGAAAGAGCAGTTTCCCAACTTTATTTTTTACCACATTGCTTTTAGTTCTTTTCTTGTAGCCCAGAGATGTTATCTTAAACTAAGCTTTATCAGAATACCCCTTCTTCAAATCATTTTCCATTTCTCCACTTACTTCCTTCATCCAATTGTCCTTGGCTAGTCGGGATTTCATTGTTATCAAGTTTTTTTCTTTGTGTTGTTCAAATTGTATTTTCCTTAATCTGTTCCTTTCTTCAATGAGCTGTAGAATTTCTGAGGTCATCCATGGTTTTCTTTGTTCTAATTTTGCTCTACCGAGGACTTCTTGGTAGCTATCTCTAAGCCGCTTTTATATCATTCCATCCCAAGTTACCTTTCTTCACTTTGGTAGCATCCTTCAATGTTTGTAACACACTAGAATCTTGAAGTTTATTTAGGCACCAACCACTTCTTCTGTCTGAGTGTTTGGAACTTCTTGAATCTGACATTACATTTAGCTGCAACAAGAGTGCGATCACTGTCGATTTCAGCACCCGGGTAAATAGGACTGGATTTCAGCTGATTTCTGTACCTCTGTTTAACCATTATATAGTCAATCTGATGCATTCTTGTATCTCTAGGGGCCTTCCAAGTATGACGTCATCTTCTGGGAACCAAAAAACATGTGTTTAATATGACCATCTCGTACTGCTCACAAAATTGTAACAGTTTTCCGCCTCTTGATTTTTTCCTCCCAGAATGAATTTACCACATTTTCATTTGAACCTACAGAAGCATTAAAATCACCGATCAAACTAACATTGGCGTTCTTGTCCATAATTTCAATAGTGTTCGGCTCCATGGCTACATTGTTAGCGTGCTGGTCTTTGGTCACAGGGGTTCCGGGTTCGATTCCCGACAGGGTTCGGGAACTTTAACCATCAGTGGTTAATTTCGCTGGCACGGGGGCTGGGTTATTGTGTTGTCTTCATCATCATTTCATCCTCATCACGACGCGCAGCTCGCCTTCAGGTGTCAAATCAAAAGACCTGCACGAGGCGAGTCGAACCCGTCCTGGGATCTCCCGGCACTAAAAGCCATACGCCATTTCATTTCAATGGTTCTTCGATTATATCATACATCTCTTCTACATCGTCATCCTTACTATTGGTAGTGGGGAAATACACTTGTATTAAGACCAAGTCTATTGGTCTGGCTTTTACTTTCACCATTAGGATTTTGTCATTAATATGGTAAGTGTTCTCAACATTGGGGACCCATTTACCTCTCAATACGATTGCCACTCCACTACTTCCGGTTCTATTGTTAGCAATATAAATTACTCTAAAGTCCGCAGATTTGAAGTCACCATCTTGCCTCCCATACACCTAGAATATCCAATCTGTTCTTCATCATTGAATGTTTTAGATCAACCGGGCGAGTTGGCCGTGAGGTTAAAGGCGCGCAGCTGTGAGCTTGCAACCGGGAGATAGTGGGTTCGAATCCCACTGTCTGCAGCCCTAAAGATGGTTTTCTGTGGTTTCCCATTTTCACACCAGGAAAATGCTGGGGCTGTACCTTAAGGCCACGGCCGCTTCCTTCCCACTCCTGGGCCTTTCCTACCCCACGGTCGCCATAAGATCTATCTGTGTCGGTGCGACGTAAAACAAATTGAAAAAAGTTTTAGTTCCTCCAATCTACCCAGTTTGAGCAATGTTTTTACATTCCATGTGCCAATAATGAATTTATTATTTTCCTTGCGAGGAATTTGCGAGATGACGATGGCAGACGCCTCGCTGTTGTTCCCACTCCTCACGGATCTTTGCTTCCGATTTCCATGATCAGCAGAATCAACGTTATCATCAGAGCTCAGGATGGTTCATGTACATGGGATATCCTTACGATATTTAATGTAGTAGTTTCCCGTTGCTTTCTACATCCTCGCGAAATGGCGTATGGCTTTTGGTACCGGGAGTTTCCGAGGACATGTTCGGTTCGCCAGCTGCAGGTCCTTTGATTTGACTCCCCTAGGTATCTGCGCGTCGTGATGAGGATGAAATTATGATGAATACGACACATACATCCAGCCTCCGTACCAGCCAAATTAACCAATGATGGTTAAATTTCCCGACCCTGCCGGGAATCCAACCCGCGACTCCAGCGCACTAACCATTTAGCCACGGAGCCGGACTCTACATACTCATGCCGTTGATCTACTGGTTCTTCCACCTTTAGGGAAGGTTTCCCATCCCAAGAACAAGAGATTGCCCTGAACCTTCACCTGCTCATCCGCCCTCCGAAGAGGCCGTTGGCGTAGTGGAGTACTCCTTATGCCGGGAGTCACTCGGCATTCATAGGCAGTTAACTTGCTTTATTTATTAAAGGAAAACCGTGACCTAAAATCACACTCCCACGTTTCTGATTGTCATCTGACGTTGAAGTAGTTTTCCTCGGACCATTATACCTGAACCACACTTCCCCTTTCAATGAAGAAGTGCAATTAGTTATCATTTTCTGACTTTGTTGTGCTCTCGGTAGAAAGCTGAAGGGATATAATTTTATTTTCCTCTTCAGTTCCTGGACAATGCGGTCATATTTTCCTGAGAGCCATTTTATAATCATTCAAAGTTACATTCCACTATCCCGGAGCATTGTAGCAGTCCTCGATTAAATTCACAGATTTCTCAATACCCCACTCCATCATGTCGCACGGAAATTGTAGCACCGATCCACACACTGCCGGATCCCGAGCGACACTGTTCGACAAGCATATTTTTGAGACATGTGGGAGCAGAGAGCAACATGTCTCATGCCGTACAACCGCACGCTACATGACGCACCGTGTTTTCGGTATTGACAGTCGACTGACGCATGTGTCACTGTCGTATGCTCCATGTAGCCCAAATGTTACCCCAGTAGAAATTATAAAAAGGTGAGTGGGGGAGGTGGTAGTGGTGATTATTGTTTTAACAGGAAGTCCAACTCGGCAGCCATCCTCTATTGACAATAATCAGAGGGAATGGTGATGGTGGTGGTGGTGGTCGTAGTGGTGGTGATTGCTTTAAGAGGAAGTACGACAAGGCAACCATTCTCTGTATAACACTAATCAGAGAAATAAGATGGAAGGGATCCGACACTTCGAAAAATGAAGATAACGGCCAAATTAAGGCAAGGGCCACGAAGGGCGTGAAATGAAAGACTCCCTAGGCCTTGTGTTCTTTAATACCGTCGGGATCAGAAAAGAACAAGAGTTGACCAAGGAAGGTCGGAGAGGATAGATGAAAATGAAGAGCCTGGCACAAGTAAGTGTAAGCAATGACAGGACTCAGCTGAGGACCCCGTAGTCACCGTCTCACTCTCCCAAGTTGAGATACCCTGGGGCCTCTTTTAACAGCCTCTTACGTTAGGCAGGGGATGCCGTGGGTGTTATTATTCCGTCCCCAACCACAGGGGGATCAGAGGGAAGAAATGGAAGGGATCCAACACTTCGAAAAATGAAGGTATCGGTCTAAGAAAGACAAAAGTCACGAAGGCGTCAGAATAGAGGACTCCCTAGGCCTCGTGAACCTAGTACCGTCAGAGTCGGAAAGGAACACAAGTCGACCAAGAGAGGTCGGATAGAATAGATGAAAGTGAGGAACCTGGCACGATTAAGTGAAAACAATGCCAGAGACAACTAAGGGTTTCACGGTCGCCAACCCAGGTTCCCAAGGTCAGAGCCCATGGGCCCCTTTTAGTCCCATCTTAATACAGGCAGGACATACCGTGGATGTGTTACAGCATCGTCATCCACTCCCGGAAAAAAAAAGAATATTAACCAAATATGTTGTCCTGGTTTTTAAAAAATCAAAAGTCTCCCAAGCGTTTTCTAAACTAATGTCCTGTAGATGGCTCTGTCACGACCTTCATTTCAAACGGACTTGCACAAACTTCCTCTTAGTAGTTGTGTGTGCTCACGTCATTACGTAACAGTGCGTGTGACGTAATGAACTGATGGCCTTGACCGAGATATTGGACTTCAAGTTGGAGAGTGGACCTGAGCACGAATCCTCACTTGTAACCCCACGGCGATGATGGTTGTGGTAGGTTTAAGGATTATTTGTTTCATTTCACACGATGTCTTAATTGCCTTCCGTGAGTACGGAAAATAACGCATTACCGTACTGTTTTATTAGAACGTCTCTGATTGGTTGATCTCCACTTCACACTAATGTAAACACGGATAGTCAGAGAGATCATGAATCAGCGATCACCAAATTTATTGTTGAATTGTTTCTCCGCCTGATTGCAGCACTATCGTTCCGTACCCATCTTCTTCTTATTCTTATTCTCCTACTTCTTCATCTTCTTCTTCTTCTCCTGCTTCTTCTTCTTCATCTTTTTACCCTCCAGGGTCGGTTTTTCCCTCGGACTCAGCGAGAGATCCCACCTCTACCGCCTCAAGGGCAGTTTCCTGGAGCTTCAGACCCTGGGTCGGGGGATACAACTGGGGAGGATGACCGGTACCTCGCCCAGTCGACCTCACCTGCTATGCTGAACAGGGGCCTTGCGTGGGGATGGGGAGATTGGAAGGGATGGACAAGGACGAGGGAAGGAAGTGGCCGTGGCCTTAAGTTAGGTACCATCCCCGAATTTGCCTGGAGGAAAACTGGGAAAACACGGAAAACTACTTCCAGAATGCATGAGGTGGGAATCGAACCCACCTCTACTCAGTTGACCTCCCGAGGCTGAGTGGACCCCGTTCCAGCCCTCGTACCACTTTTCAAATTTCGTGGCAGAGCCTGGAATCGAACCCGGGCCTCCAACGGTCGCAGCTAATCACACCAACTACTACACCACAGAGCCGTAGTCATCTATACCAAAAATGTCGCTCCTGCATTACCAGCTCATGTAATCTGCCACAATCACCACACTTAGTGGAGTGTTCACTCCTTCAAATAACTTTAATTCTGATGTTTTATCACCACTTAGTGGTATCCGGCTCCACGGCTAAATGGTTAGCGTGCTGGACTTTGGTTCCATGGGTCCCGGGTTCGATTCCCGGCAGGGTCGGGAATTTTAACCATAATTGTTTAATTCCCCTGACACGGGGACTGGGTGTATGTGTCGTCTTCATCATTATTTCATCCTCATCCCGACCCGCAGGTCGCCCACGGACGTCGAATTAAAGAAGACCTGCACCAGGCCTCTCCGGAGGCCACACGCCAGCATTATTATTTACCACATAGTGGCGATTATTGTTTTAGGAGGAAGCACAACTGAGCAACCATGCTCTATATAATACTAATCAGAGAGAAAAATATGGAAGGGATCCGACATTTCAAAGAAAATGGAAATGGCGTATGGCTTTTAGTGCCGGGATGTATCCGAAGACTTCGGCTCGCCAGGTGCAGGTCTTTTGATTTGACTCCCGCAGGCGACCTGCGCGTTATGAGGATGAAATGATGATGAAGACGACACATACACCCAGTCCCCGTGCCAGACGAATTAACCAATTATGGTTAAAATTCCCGACCCTGCCGGGAATCGAACCCGCGATCCCCGTGAACAAAGGCCAGCACGCTAACCATTTAGCCATGAAGCTGGACTCAAAAAATGAAGGTATGGCCAAAGAAAGGGAAGAGCCACAAAGGGCTTGAATATGAAAGACTCCCTAGGCCGTAATACCAAAGGAGGTCGGATTGGAAAGATGAAAGTAAGGAGCTTGTCACAAGTAAGTATGTATGTATGTATGTTTGTATGTACGTACGCGCATCACGAGAAAATGGCAGAAGAGAATTTAACGAAAATCGGTATCTAAAGTCGGGAAATGGGGCACCACAATCTACTCTATAAATAATTTTATTCACGCTGAATTAAATGGTAGTTCAGAGAAAAACTTAAAATGTAATTCTAAAATATCTATGTTATTAGTGGTCCTGTCGATAAATACTACATAACTAGAACTATATAGAATTAAATTTCAGACCATTTATGTCTTATACATTTTTACCTACCAGCTATGATAACATTTTAGGTATGTATAGTCAGGGAATAATGCTCTACAGTTCAGGCTATAAATAATTTTATTATTATTGGATGAAATGGGAGTTATGGGGAAGGCGCCTAAAATTGAATTTTTAAATACCTATGTTATTGGTTCTATCGAAAAGTATTACATACGGTAACAAAAGTTTTAGGAAATACAATTTCCGATCAGTTATACCGTACAGACTGATAACAGAATTGATGAATTCATACTTTTGTTGCTTATTTTGCCATGATTGTCTTCAGTCATCGGTCCATATCACCAACGAAAATTGTGATTGAAAAAATGAGAAAAATCATAAAGGAAAGATCACTTGAAGAACAAGACCAGACCGAGTCATGAAGGAAGGGAGGACTCCGTTTAGAGTGTCTGTCTGTTAGGTCATCAGCCCAGAGGCTGGTTGGATCATCAAATAGCACCACCAAAGGTTATGTGGTTATAAGGAAACCCCAAAAACCAATGGCAGCACCAAAATGAGGCGTACTAGGCAAGATGAGGAGTGAGGTAGTTTGCCATTGCTTTCCTCATTGGGTCAGAAAGTACTATTGCAGCACAACTGACCCTATGAGCAGCACCTTTCATAACACTCAGATGCACTAGTCATGATCTGAATGTCATTACTCAGCACTACGCATACCCCCAGCAACTTCCATATTGTCACAGCCATGGATGTTGACTGGGACTTCGGTGGAAGCTACACTTTACTCTGGCCTGTGCCAAGAGATGGATACAAAAGTACTGTATCCATCAAGAAACGACGGCAGGCAGCCCTTTAGAGTAGATGCTCTAATATCACAGAGTCAGAAGAAAACTAAATGTGAAGCCGTACAATATCGAAAGCTCATAAAACTGATCAACATTATATTGACCACTGTTGTGATGTGCTTTGTCTCTTCTGCTGCCACTCATCTCCGATAGATGAGATTACTGCTGCGTCCCGAGTAAAACAGTCTTCCTAAATATTGGCGAGAGTTATCGACGGTTACTACACCAGGTGAAGGAATAGTTTCTTCTCTTCCTAATTCTCCACAGCCTTTTCCCAGTCATCTGGGATCTCCTCAAATTTCTCCTGCCATGGACCTTCTCCTTGGGAATTTGTAATCTCTCTAGATCAGGGGTTCTCTGTCGCGGACCCCTTTAAAAGTCTGGTGAAATCTGTGATGGTGGTTGTGGGGATTATTCTTTAAGAGGAAGTACAACTAGGCAACCATTATCTACATAACACTAATCAGAGGGAAAAATGGAAAGGATCCGACACTTCGAAAATGAAGGTATTGGCCAAAGAAAGACAAGGGCCACGAAGGGCATCAAAATGAAAGGCTCCCTAGGCCTCGAGTGCTCTAATACCGTCGGGGTCGGAAAAAAGCAAGAGTTAACCAAGGAAAGTCGGATAGGGTAGAAGAAAGTGAGGAGCCTAGCACAAGTAAGTGGAACCAATTCCAAGACTCAGCTAAGGGCCCCGTGTTCGCCAACCCACGCCTCTTACGACAGGCAGAGGATACCGTGGGTGATATTCTACCGCCCCCACCCACAGGGGTATGAAATCTGTGGACCCCCTCCCTATAAACACACAAACACAACTTTGCATATACTGTACTTTATAGGAAACGGATTGACTCATACAGTATGTGGCGTACATAAAGTAAACAACCTTCGCCAAAATTATGTTTCTCTCCATTCATTGCGCAAAAATTATGGCCACCTCATACAAAAATGAGGGGCTCCCTAGGCGAGACAGCAAGAGCGTGCTCGATTCACCCAGAAAGACGTTGATTTGATTTCCCGCCAGGAAGTAAAAACACAATTGATAAACGAAATTTCCACTTCTGGAACTGCACATAGTTCGAGGTTCATGGAGCCTACACCACAAATGAGTAGCAGGTAAATTCCTCCGGAAAAGATGACCGGGCGTCGAGCTAACTACTATACCTCACCAAGTACCGAGGTTAGGGGAAGCCTTGACACTCCACCCCTCCAAGGGCCTTCATGGCTTATATGGAGATGGCTTTGCGTACAAAAATGAAATGCACTCAAGTGAAAATTAAATAAATTCAATTTATACGAGAACAGTTGTTTTTGTTCAATCAGTCATCATTGATCTTCATTTAGTTCTGTCGCCCAGGTCGCACATTCCCTATCAATTGTTTATCTAGTCTTTCATTTAAGGATGTCAAAGAACTTGGAAACGTATCGAATATTGCCGTTGAATATTCCATTCCTTAATATTTCTCTGAAACACCGGATCCCGTGAGATCTCCGAAGTTAAGCAACATTGGGCGTGGTCAGGAGTTGGATGGGTTGCCACGCGCTGTTGGTTGGGGGTAAGGGAATGGAGAGCGGAAAGGAACTGGCCACCCTACCGCACGTAAACTCCGGTTCAGGGACACCTCTGCGGAGGTTCGGATCTGCCTACGGGCAGAATAACACTTACCTACCTAATATTTCTCTTCCTAAAAACAAGTATTTTCCCCAATTTGTTCTCTTGAATTCCAACTTTATCCTTCTTCCATATATTTAAAAGCTCCGCTCAAGCTTATTCGTGTACTAATGTCATTCCACGCTATGTCTCCAGTCTCCACTGACAGCTAGGAACATACTACTTGGTCGAACAGCTCATCTCTCTACTCCCAAATCTTCCCCGCCCAGAGTTTGCAACATTTGGTCGGAAATCACTCAGAACAAATCGTTCTACTTTCCCTTGGATTCTTTCCAATTCTCGCACCAAGTAATCCTGGTGTGAGTCCAATAGACTGGAACGATACTCGAATTAGTGTCTTACCAGAGACTTACTATGCCCTGTCCTTTAAATGCTTACTACAACCCTAAATACTTCCATAACGATATGACAAGATTTGTAACTTTTATTTATAACCTTTCATGTGATTACCCCAATGAAGATCTTTTGTTATAAAAACATATAAATGCTTACATGGACCCCATGAGGTACTTTTACCCCCATCAACACCGTAATTAAAACTGAGAGGACTTCTCCTCTTGGTAAAATTTATAACCTGACTTCATTCCGTTTACCATCATGCCATTGTCTGCTCTCCACCTCACAGCATTACCGAGGTCTATTTGTAGTCTCTCACAATCCTCTAACTTCTTATATCAACTGTACACGGTATAACATCATCTGAAGAAAGCCCTACCTGTGATTCTAGTTCTTTACTCATATCATTCGTATACATAAGAAAACAAAGGTCCAATAATAGTGCCCTGCGGGACCCCCACCCCTCCTTAATCGTTGCAGGATCGCATAATGGCTCACCTACAGTAATTCTCTGAGTATTATTTTCTAGAAATGTAGCCATCCATTCTTTGGCTAGTGGTTGTTGTTGATCTTCGGCTTGAATAATAAGATGAAATTGTGGAATGGCCTTTGACAAGGTCACACACGCGTCATTTTCGACCTCCAATTGATTTCAAAATTTTTTGTTTGAAAGAAATAAGTGCTGAAAAGCATGCATTGCAGTGATATGTAGTGGCAAATATTGCAACTTTTGTTGTTGTTGTTGTTGTTGTTGTTTGTGTCAACAGTCCATAGATTGGTTCGGTGCAGCTCTCCACACAATCCTATCGTGTGATGACCTTTACATTTCTACATAACTACTACATCTACTCTAATCGGTTTGCAATATTCACGCGTTGGTCTACGCCTACCACTATTACCGCCTACACTTCTGTCAAAAACCAACTGAACAAGTACTGGGTGCCTTAAGATTCGGTCTCTTCTTCTGGACAATTTTCACCAAATCGTTCACTCCTCACCAATTCGATTCAGTATCTCATAATTTGTGATTCGACCTATCCATCTCTCCTTCAGCATTCTTCTGTAACACCACATTTCAAGAGCTTCTATTCTTTCTGAGCTATTTACACACAGTGCCCCTCTGCAGACAAAACTCTTAAAAACATATTTTTAACTCCTGTATCAATGTTCGCCCGCCCCGTGGTGTAGGGATAACCCCGGAAGCCCCGGGTTCGATTCCCAGCCAGGTCAGGGATTTTTACCTGGACCTGAAGGCTGGTTCGAGGTCCACTCAGCCTACGTGATTAGAATTGAGGAGCTACCTGACGGTGAGTTAGCGGCCCTGGTCTAGAACGCCAAGAATAACGGCCGAGAGAGTTCCTCGTCCTGACCACATGACACCTCGTAATCTGCAGGCCTTTGGGCTAAGCAGCGGTCGCTTGGTAGGCCAAGGCCCTTTAAGGGCTGTAGTGCCATGGGATTTGGGGGTTTATCAATGTTCGAAGTCACCAATTTTATTTCTTTGAAATGAAATGCCATGTGATGTAGCCTCCGGAGAGGTCTGGTGCTGGTCTTATGATCTGAGACCCGTAGGCGACCTGCGCGTCGTGATGAGGATGAAATGATGATGAAGGCGGCACATACACCCAGTCCCCGTGCCAGGTGAATTAACCAATTATGGTTAAAATTTCCGACCCTGCCGGGAATCGAACCCGGGACCCCTGGGACCAAAGGCCAGCACGCTAAACATGTTTCCATGGAGTCGGACATTTTCCTTCTTTATAAAATGACCTTCGTTGCTTATGCTAATCGGCATTATATGCCCTTACTTCTACCATCGTTAATTATTCAACTATCTAAGTAACAATATTCATCTCCTTCCTTTAAGACTTCATTTACTAAGCTAATACTTCGTGCACCATGTGAGTTCGTTCGACTGTACTCCATTACTTTGATTAAATCAATCAATCAATCAATTAATTATTTATTTATTTATTTATTTATTTATTTATTTATTTATTTATTTATTTATTTATTTATTTATTAGTGGGACGGAAACCCTGTAGCGATGTCCAACACTTCGAAGAATGGATGTATTGGCAATGACAAGGACCACGAAGGGAGTGAAAATTAAAAGACTCCGTAGGCCTCCTAAACTCAATGCCGTCGAGATCGTAAAGGAACAGGAGTTCAACAACTGAGGTCGGATAGGATAAATGAAAAGTGAGGAACCTGGCGCAAGTAAGTGGGAACAATGCCAGCACTCAGCTAAGAGACCCACGGTCGCTAATCCACAAGATTTCCCTTGAGTTGCCTCTAACGACAAGCCCCCACCCACAGAGCGGAGGAAGTGCTGAGGCAGAAGTCCCTCATTTCTGCGCACAATGATGGTGTTACATAAATTGTTTAGCTTATGAAACAGGACGATTCTTGCATTGTTCTCAAATGTCCGCAGTCAAATTAGTAATGTTATCTGAAAGTACTGACCTTGCGCAGACCGGCTGTAAGGCCAGTTACAGCTCGTTAAGGATGGGCCCAATGAAACACGTGAAAGTGTTTGTTTATCTCAAGAGCTCTCAAGAAGACAAGAACATCTGATCACAATACATTTGTTGCAAGAATAGGCTTATTTTCAGAATATCATACTGTCTTTAATTTAAAGGCCTGTTATGTTACATTATACTCTTTTCTTATAATCGGTGCTCCTGAAGGTATCTATTATTGTAGTCACTTTCTACTTTAGTTATATCTTTGTTTTAATTCCTGTATTTTCATAGTATGAAAAATCTGATGTACTTTAGATCGTTTTTTTCTCTCTATGGCAATTTCCTTTTCCTTCTTCTTGGCTTTTAGTGCCTGGAGTGTCCGAGGACATGATGTTGAAGACGACACACACCCAGCCCTCATGCCAGCGAAATTAACCAATGGTGGTTAAAATTCCCGACCCTGTCGGGAATCGAACCCGGGACCCCTGTCACCAAAGGCCAGCACGCTAACCATTTAGCCATGGAGCCGGCCATGGGAAGATTGGAAGGGGTATAGGCTACAAGGGAGAGGGAAGGAAACGGCCGGCCTTAAGTTAGGTACCATCCCGGCATTTGCTTGGAGGAGAAGTGGGAAACCACGGAAAAACCACTTCGAGGATGGCTGAGGTGGGCCCTCCCGAGGCTGAGTGAACCCCGCTCAAGCCATCGTACCACTTTTCAAATTTCGTGGCAGAGCCGGGAATCAAATCAGGGCCTCCGGGGATGGTAGCTAAGTACGCTAACCACTACACCACAGAGGCGGACTTATTGTTCTTTCTTGTCTTTATTTTCGTTGTTTTATTTTATATACATATATTATTGCATACATATGTATTATAGGTATTGGTGTGTTAAGAAGGCACTGTGTTGGGCCTACTGACTGTGTACTTTCAAACACACAAATAAATTAAAGAAAGAAAATAAATAAAATAAAGATAGTTTAAATGAGTTTTCTTTTACAATTTGATTTACGTCGCACCAACACAGATTGTTTTATGGTGACGATGGGATAGGAAAGGCCTAGGAGTGGGAAGGAAACGGGCGTGGCCTTAATTAAGGTACAGCCCGAGCATTTGCGTGGTGTGAAATTCGGAAACCACGGAAAACCATCTTCGGGGCTGCCGACAGTGGGGTTCCAACCCACTATCTCCCGAATGCAAGCTCACAGCTGCGCGCCCCTAACCGCACGGCCAACTCGCCCGGTAGTTTAAATGACACTTGAGATGGAGAGTCACATTATTATTATTATTTCGTATGGCAAAATAAGGATACATTGGAATGTAAATATTACAATAAGTTATATATAACCGAGCTCGATAGCTGCAGTCGCTTAAGTGCGGCCAGTATCCAGTATTCGGGAGATAGTAGGTTCGAACCCCACTATCGGTTTTCCGTGGTTTCCCATTTTCACACCAGGCAAATGCTGGGGCTGTACCTTAATTAAGGGCACGGTCGCTTCCTTCCCACTCCTAGCCCTTCCTTGTCCCATCGTCGCCGTAAGACCTCTCTGTGTCGGTGCGACGTAAAACAACTAGCAAAAAAAAAAGTTATATATAGTATTTACAGATCAGGTAAATTAAAATGTTATGTCCAGTTTATTCAACCAGTTCACAACTTCATCGGTGGCACTGAGTATATCTTGAATAGTTCCTTCAAATCTTGTTCTTGGGCACTCCGTAGCAAGGTGCTGAATGATCTGGGGAACATTGTCACAGTTGCAGTATGATTTTTCAGCTTTTCCCCACTTGTGAAGCCAGAATTTGTATCTTCCGTGGTTTGTCCTAATTCTGTTTAAAGATGTCCATGCCTTACTAGGTAAATTGAAACCAGGCGGAGCGTTACATGGATCGTTAATTAAACCCAGCTGATCAGGGTTTGAAGAAGCCCATTCTTCTTTCCAGGTCCGATCACATTAAAATGTGATTTTGTAAGCCTTTCTCATAATTTACATGATGGGTTCCTTGATTTCAATCTCACTGGTTTCTGAAATTTGCAGTCATGATGAAGGGTAGTTGAGGGTTGCTGCGACATTTCTTCCATTCTCTTACCAGAGCTGCTTCCCTTTGAATATGAGGGGAGTGGATGTTGGATAGTCGTAAAATTTAAGAAACGAGATTTCCACTTCCGGAGGTGCATATGGCCCTGAGGTTCACTCAGCCTACACCAAAAATGAGTACCGGGTTAATTCCTGGGGGCAAAGGCGGCCGGGCTTAGAGCTAACCACTCTACCCCATCACGCGCCGCGGTTAACAATGGTGGAAGCTTTTACCTTCCACTCCTTCAAGGGCCTTCATGGCCTGTACGGCGGTGTCTTTGTCTTTGTTTTTGTTTTTATGTTGGATAACACAGGTAGCCATTGTAGGGATATTGATTTGATAGTGCCAGATATTGTCCTCATTGTTGTAACTGTTCCACCTCGTCAAAAACACTTGAGGAGATGAAAGTTAGTATCTGGGGACACATGAATATTAAATAAACTATTTGTGGCTTGCCCGCAAATTGCCACGCAAATAGAAACAATTAACATTCCATGGTTCCCCATTTCTCTATGTAATGTTTGGGCGCCATGGTTACAGTTTTAAATAAAACTGTAAACCAAAATTTATATTTACTAGCATAGAGACTTATACTTAAATCACAGGGGTAGGATTTTAAATAATTAACCATTAAGTATCGCTTAAGAAAGGAAACTAACGCAATTTAAAAAAAAACAAATGAATTTATTATACAAAAAAATTGAGATGAATCGGAAAAGTTTCCTTAAAGCGTGGAGGAATTTATAATTTACTGAATTTACTATTGCTTGCTTTATCTAATTGAAGCTCACCAATTACAGCTTTCGTTGACGTCATCTGGTTTCCGTGGTTACTCGTTCTCTTCTTCTCGATGTAGACTCTGCTGCATGGACATCCTTCCTTCCTTCTCTGATATGGTACGGGCTATCTGGACTAACACTCCCTACATGCCTAGTCTTTAAATTAGACATTGGCCCTATACTTGTAAAAACTGATCAGCTTTGATCGTAAGAGGAGAAAATTCAGAGATATGAATTTTTCCATTTTAGTAGAAATCTCAATCCAACTGAGCTATACTATTTATACGGTACAGACTTGTACCAAATTCCCTAGACTTGAACTAAACATAGTTCTTCGTCCACAATATTTACTGAATATCACACAAGCCATAAGCTTGTTTCGTTTCTCGTAGATCCGATAACATAACCGAAGCGACAACACATTGTACAAAAGCAACTATGTCGCGGAGCGACCACACACTGTTTCAAATATCAAATCACGTCGTTCAAAGTAGATGTTCACAGTAGAAGTAGTAGTGATGGAGTATCTCGTTAGGATGTTAGCTTCACAGCAGAAGTTGTACTTAGTTAGGTGCCGTTCTCGTGTTGAGAATCAGTATATATCCGGGATCACCCCCACTCTTGGTAACAGTTCAATCTCAAAACTCATATACAACGAAGTATCTGATTCGATAGATCGAAGCATCAACTCCCCTTCTCTTCTTCCTCGACAAGTCCAGAAGGCGTGGCGAAGATATAGCTGACCCTCTTGCAAGCCTCGCGCACGGGTCGCTGTTTACTAGCCTTGGTCATAAAATAAACCCATGATAACGCAAAATCCCAAGCTTCAAGAATAACCCTCCGTATACACAAACATGTGATGAAATGAAAACAACTATGTCTCAACATATTGAGCGTATTTACAACATAATGAATTCTTATCCTACATAATATAATAATTTAAATACTAAAACGATGTTATTATATATACAATATGATTCCAAAATGCCTTGATTGCAAATGATTGACGTTGAATAAATATGTTATTACAAATAATCGCCGATGGCGGATAAACTTGATATCAAATGATATCTCGTAAAATGATATTATATTAAATTAGTAGGGCTGGAGAAGCCTGGACGGTTACATACGCCCTCCTGTTATTTACAGATATAACATATATGAAAATAACACACTACAACAAAACGGCTGATATATACATCATTACATCTTACAAACGCTTAATAAAAAACATACCTAATCAAATCTAGTATCTCACTGTAGAGTGTCTGTTTCAATGATACCATATAACGTAATTCCTGCCGATTTTCTTCCGAAAGTTTGTCAGCAACACTCATAATATTTACAACAACAGGTAAATAACTCTATCTTTGCACTTCACCATCAAAGTGTTCGGCAGTTCCAGGTTATCATAATATATACACCACACACACACGTAATCACACGTGGATTACCTCTCATAGATGGCTGCAAGCAATTTCTTGTTTTAATTGCAAAAGAAAATATATACTTAGAAAATTATTGCATTAATTTCCTTCTGCAGTTTCAAAAAAAATCCCAAGTTACTCATGGCTTCTACAATGGTGTCAGGTCTAGATTCCCAACCTATACATGAATTCACGTTTTCCAACTCAAGTACATTTAATGTTGTCAAAACAACATCGGGGAGACATTACACTTAATTCGAAGAAATATATCGTCTCAGAGAGCGAATATTATAAGTGCCCAACATGACACGATTACCATCTTTCAATCTGTATGCACAAGGACCAACCCGACAATGAATCTGGAATGGACCCTCATACAACAAAAAGAATTTCTTCATCACCTTCTCTTCACTGGACGAGAGCATGGGAACACGTAACAGAACAGAATCTCCTACCTGAAATTCGTCTCTAACACCTGACGTTTCTGCTGTTTGCTACGCTTCTCAGCCGCTTTAATCAAATTCTCTCTCGCTAATCTGACATATATCTGAGAGTCTCGCTGAGGTTCCTGTGTAATACCTAGTACTTTTGCCAGCTCATTCCTTGGATTGCTGCCAAAATGAACCTCTAATGGGGTGAATTTCGTACTATCATGCTGAAGCATGTTAATCCATTTCTCAATCAACGCTAAAGAACCAACCCACGCAGTGTGCTTGTCGTGAACTAAAGATCGAAACATCCTACCTAATTTCTTCATCGTGCGTTCACACATATTCCCTTGCGGATTCCTAATTGAGGAAAAAACATGTGTGATACCTAACTCTGTCATCACAGCCTTCCACTTCTTCGATGTAAATTGAGATCCGCTATCAGATAATAACCTACTAGGCGTACCTCATTCCTGAATATACTTGTCACTAATAATCTTACTGCAACTAAGACCTGTCGCTTTTCTCAATAAAAGATTGACACACAGACTACTCGAAACTTCAATAATACCATCCTCTAACATAGCTTCAATTTGATTGTCTACTGCTTTAGCATATTTATGTGGTATCGGATATCTCGGTCCAGCGAATATACTTTTATCCAGCACTGAAAATGAGTGTTCATACACATTTGTTTTGCCAGGTTTCGATGAAAATACTTCCTTGTGTTCTCTCAACACATACAACAATCGGTCCCTCTGACCTCCTTCCAAATTCCTACTATCTACCGCTTCTCTCAAAGCATCATCGTGGTTCTCCTCTAACCACATTTCACACAACTTAAAATCCGCTCTCTCTTCTTCATCTTTTGAAACCTCATTAACACACCACATGTTACAAACCTCCACTTTCGTCTGAACTTCGGCATCCCACGTGACTTTAACATCCTCATTATCCCACCTTAAATATACTAACGCCTCATTGTAATCTAGCCGAGCTGAGTATAAACTTAGCCAGTCAGATCCCAAGATAACATCAAATATAAGATTCGGAATAACAAGACAGATCTGAATTTTCGACTTCCCGTTAATACAAATAGGTATGGCAACTTGTTTACATATTTGCTTGGATCGTTTACCTACAGCAGTGACAATATATGTGGATTTCACAGGCATTTCTTCAATCTCAATATTCTCCTTCTTTCTGTCCTCATACCACTTCAAACTTACACATGATCTTTGACTGCCTGAATCCAATAAAGCCTGATACTGCGCCCTCCATACAACGATCGTAATAACGGGGTTCTCACTTTTACTACCAACTTCGACTTGATTCACTTCCACCTCCCGTAATAACTCATCTCTAACATCGAGATCATAATCCATGTGCGTCATTGCACAATTTCTCGCAACATGTACTGAAGACTGATAATCTGATCTCTCATTACCGTCTACTATCAGTTTAAATTACTGTGTCTCCTTGTATCCTGATTTCGGCTTGTACCTTCCTCTACATTGCGTTCCCTCTGAACATTCCTATTTTGTTGGTGTGACTGATTACCTACAGGTTGTTGTCTCGGTTGAAAATGACCACGGTGATTGTATTCTTGTCTTCTGGATGGTGTCTGATAGTTTGTGTGTTCTCGTGTACTACTACTATTTAAAACATCCATCTTAGCATTAACTTCCCTGCTACTTTCGGTTTTAGTCTGTTCGATCTCCTTTCTATTTTCTTTAATCTCTGTCTGATTTTTCTCTACTTCCTTCTTACTTTCATTCGTTTCGTTCCTAATTTCAGCCATCCCTTTCCTAATTTCCTTCATATCTTTACTAATTTCATTCGTTTGCTGTAATATCCCTTGCATCATTAAAAACAGTTGCCGAATATCCTTATCACTAATCGTATTACTTTCTTTCTCGCCCTCCATCCTAGCTACATCAGATTCTGTGCTATTTTCCATGCTCCCACCACTCTCTTACCGTTTTATCTACTTCAATACTTTCATCTACAACATTCCTAGAATTCAGTGTCTCGCCTCCCTTTACTAAGTTTCCACTCCGTAATTTCATGTCCTTTTCACCTTGTGCAGCCATGATTCCCCCAAAATCACACATACAAATTATATGGACACACACTTAACCCCCACAAACACAGACTCTACTTTACTGCTTTCTTTCCACGAATACTTAATGGTTTTCGAGCTCCACGTTGGTGCGACAAATGTAACTGTTCCACCTCGTCAAAACACTTGGGGAGATGAAAGTTAGTATCTGGGGACACATGAATATTAAATAAACTATTTGTGGCTTGCCCGCAAATTGCCACGCAAATAGAAACAATTAACATTCCATGGTTCCCCATTTCACTATGTAATGTTTGGGCGCCATGGTTACAGTTTAAAAAAACTGTAAACCAAAATTTATATTTACTAGCATAGAGACTTATACTTAAATCACAGGGGTAGGATTTTAAATAATTAACCATTAAGTATCGCTTAAGAAAGAAAATTAACGCAATTTAAAATACAAATGAATTTATTATACAAAAAAAATTGAGATGAATCGGAAAAGTTTCCTTAAAGCGTGGAGGAATTTATAATTTACTGAATTCACTATTGCTTGCTTTATCTAATTGAAGCTCACCAATTACAGCTTTCGTTGACGTCATCTGGTTTCCGTGGTTACTCGTTCTCTTCTTCTCGATGTAGACTCTGCTGCATGGACATCCTTCCTTCCTTCTCTGATATGGTACGGGCTATCTGGACTAACACTCCCTACATGCCTAGTCTTTAAATTAGACATTGGCCCTATACTTGTAAAAACTGATCAGCTTTGATCGTAAGAGGAGAAAATTCAGAGATATGAATTTTTCTATTTTAGTAGAAATCTCAATCCAACTGAGCTATACTATTTATACGGTACAGACTTGTACCAAATTCCGTAGACTTGAACTAAACATAGTTCTTCGTCCACAATATTTACTGAATATCACACAAGCCATAAGCTTGTTTCGTTTCTCGTAGATCCGATAACATAACCGAAGCGACAACACATTGTACAAAAGCAACTATGTCGCGGAGCGACCACACACTGTTTCAAATATCAAATCACGTCGTTCAAAGTAGATGTTCACAGTAGAAGTAGTAGTGATGGAGTATCTCGTTAGGATGTTAGCTTCACAGCAGAAGTTGTACTTAGTTAGGTGCCGTTCTCGTGTTGAGAATCAGTATATATCCGGGATCACCCCCACTCTTGGTAACAGTTCAATCTCAAAACTCATATACAACGAAGTATCTGATTCGATAGATCGAAGCATCAACTCCCCTTCTCTTCTTCCTCTACAAGTCCAGAAGGCGTGGCGAAGATATAGCTGACCCTCTTGCAAGCCTCGCGCACGGGTCGCTGTTTACTAGCCTTGGTCATAAAATAAACCCATGACTAACGCAAAATCCCAAGCTTCAAGAATAACCCTCCGTATACACAAATATGAGATGAAATGAAAACAACTATGTCTCAACATATTGAGCGTATTTACAACATAATGAATTCTTATCCTACATAATATAATAATTTAAATACTAAAACGATGTTATTATATATACAATATGATTCCAAAATGCCTTGATTACAAATGATTGACGTTGAATAAATATGTTATTACAAACAATCGCCGATGGCGGATAAACTTGATATCAAATGATATCGCGTAAAATGATATTATATTAAATTAGTAGGGCTGGAGAAGCCTGGACGGTTACATTGTGTCATTTAGTTGGGTATCAACTTTTTCAGTATGTGCACTGTTAAGCCACACAGCTACTGGATAAACTAAAGCGAGGGCTGAAGTTCGTAGAACCGATGCGTTTGCCCCGCAGCCTGCTCCACTGAGCTTATGCAAGATGATGTTTCTTGTTTTTCTCTTTTCTACGGTATTATGAAGATGTTTATACGTCAGTGTCCAGTCCGTTGTGATGCCCAGATATTTTGGGCAAGGATTACATTTTCATCGTCACATAGTATGACGACATAGACGGCAGTCTGAAATATTGTTGCCTGAATGGATCGCATAGTGTCCGACTGATGATCCCCATGTTCGCGAGTTCGATACCTACTGAGGTACTTCATGTCGTTGTTTTGGGGATGTTGAAACCTATTGGACACCGAAAACGGGCACCGCTAAAAGTTTGTGTACTCGGGTTCGAACCCCCTAGCTCCCGAATGCAAGCTCACAGCTGCGCGACCCTAACCACACGGCCAACTCGCTCGGTACCGAACGAACACTGTTCTGATGGCTGGGAAGCGTGACCAGTGTTAAGGATTGTAAGGGACAGGAAGAGCATTGTGACAAACGAGGTTTTATTCCTTCACTGACGATATCATTTATCTTATAATTATTAGGACAAAGATAAGAAGAACAAAAGGATGAATAACGGGCATTGTAAACAAATTGGGGATCTTGAAGACAAGCTTGACAGTGTCAGTCTACATACGGGAGTGAAAAAGATAACGAGTATCGAGCAAGTGGCTGCGAGGAATGCGTCACGCAGCTATCAGTTTGCATTCGAGAGATAATCAGTTCGAACCCACCGTTGGCATATCTGTAAATGGTCTTCCCTTGTTTCCCACTTTCACACCAGGCAAATGCTAGGGCTGTACCTTAATTAAGGCCACGGTCACTTCCTTCCCACTCGTTTTCCATCTCGCCCTGTGGTGGGGGCGGTAGAATAACACCCATGGCATCCCCTGCCTGTCGTAAGAGGCGACTAAAAGGTACCCTAGGGGCTCCGAACTTGGGAGCGTGGGTTGGCGACCACGAGGCCCTTAGCTGAGTCCCGGCATTGGTTCCACTTACTTCACCTCACTTGCATCTATTCTATCCGACCTCTCTTGGTCAACTCTTGTTCTTTACAACTCCGTCTATATCAGGTTGCTAATCTTAGGGAGTCTTTCATTTTCATGCCCTTCGTGGCCCTTGTCTTCCTTTAGCCGATATCTTCATTTTTTAAGTGTCGGATCCCTTCCATTTTTTCTCTCTGATTAGTGTTATATAGAGGATGATAGTCTAGTTGTACTTCCCCTTAAAACAATAATCACCTGGCGAGTTAGCCGTGCGGTTAGGGGCGCGCAGCTGTGAGCTCGCATCCGGGAGAGAGTGGGTTCGAATCCCACTGTCGGCAGCC
Source organism: Anabrus simplex (assembly GCF_040414725.1). Taxonomy (NCBI): domain Eukaryota; kingdom Metazoa; phylum Arthropoda; class Insecta; order Orthoptera; family Tettigoniidae; genus Anabrus; species Anabrus simplex. The sequence goes on along the minus strand of NC_090268.1, from coordinate 226,427,759 downwards.
ATTAAGATGGTTTTCCGTGGTTTCTCTATTTCACACCAGGCAAATGCTGGGGCTGTACCTTAATTAAGGCCACGGCCGCTTCCTCAGTTCTAGGCCGTTCCTGTCCCATCGCCGCCATAAGACCTATCTGTTTCCGTGCGAGTAAACTGGAAAAGAAAAGAAGAAACAAAAACTAATGACCATGAAATTAGTCACCCGCGAAAACAAACATGCCGTGGACAAGGAAGAGCAAGAGGAAATATGGAAGACGTACTCCCTCTGCCTCGAATGCTCTTTAGACATGCTTGCTCAGACGTGGTGGTGGTGCTGGTGTTCGTTGTTTTAAGGGGAAGAACAACAAAGCAACCACACTATGTTAAGCCTACTAAGAGGGAAAAAATGAAGGTATCGGCCAAAGAAAGATAAGGGCGACGAAGGACTAAAAAGAAAAGACTCCCTAGGTCTCGAATGCTCTAATACAATCGGGGTCGGAAAAGAACAAGAGTTAGCCAAGGTAGGTTGGACAGAATAAATAATATTTAGGAGCCTGGCACACATAAATGGATGCAATGCTGGGACTCAGCCAAGGGCCCCGTGATCGCCAACCCACGCTCTCATGTTGAGAGCCCACCTGTTACAACAGGCAGGGGATACCCCACCCACAAAGGTTAAAGTTCCGGGGACTCACAGAGACACACATTTTAGTCGACTGTTACGATAAACTGTAAGAAGGTGCACCTGTGTGACGAAAGAGACAGACGTGGCTAGTTGTGACCTACATCGCTCTAATTACAACCGTAAATGGTCCGTGGTGGGAGTCATAACGAAGATGCCGCTATACCGCGGTAATTCAAACAAACAAAGCACAATAGAGACTCGACAGTCCTTTGTACTAACCCACGTAAGTGTAACTCGGTGGTCGCTACATTGCTGACTGTTGATGGCACCCACATTACAGAAATGCATATTTATTACTAAGTATTTTATTTTTAAGCCACTTTTACGTTATTCTTTTGTCTTTTATTTGTTTCCTTTCTTCTGTTCGTAGTTTCTAAACATGCGCCCATCTTTTACGTCATCATACAACCAGTTTCTCTAAGCACTCGAAAGTTACGTCAATGTTCATCTTCGGAAGTTTCAAGTACCATTATCTTTATATGAAAACTCTTTTGTTTTTCCATATCATTTCCCTTTACGGTGTCAAAAGGATTACGACCTACAGATCTTCCCAAACCCTTTTTCTAAAGAAAATCAAGGTTCAATCACAAAGAACTGAACTATAGTAATGTAAAAATTACAAAGGCCAGCATCTGTGGTGTAATGGTTAGTGTGACAAACAGCCCTCACCCCCGCCCGGAGGTTCGGGTTCGATTCCCGGTTCTGCCACGAAATTTGAAAAGTGGTACGAGGAATGGAAAGGGTTCAACTCAGTCTCGGGAGGTAAACTAAGTAGAGGAGTTTCGATTCCTACCTCAGCCATCCTCGAAGTGGTTCTCCGTGGTTTCCCACTTCTCTTCCAGGCAAATGACGGGATGGTACCTAACTTAAGGCCACGGCAGTTTCCTTCCCTCTTCCTTGTCTATCTCTTTCGATCTTCCCATTCCCTTACAAGGACCCTGTTCAGAATTGCAGGTGAGGCCGCCTGGGCGAGGTACTGGTCCTCTATTTCACGCTCCAGAATACTGCCCTTGAGGCGGTAGAGGTGGGATCCCTTGCCGCTTCCTCAGTCCTAGCCCTTTCCTGTCCCATCCTCGCCATAAGACCTATCTGTGTTGGTGCGGCGTAAAACCAATTGTAAATAGAAATTGTGAACTTCATGCTTCATTTTTCGAAGTGTCGGACCTTTTCCATTTTTCTCTCTGACTAGTGTTAATAGAGGATTGTTGCCCAGTTGTCTAGCCTCCACAATCACGACCAAGTTCCATTGCAATCGCTCAGGTAGCTATCTTAGAATTAAGCACATTGTTTTCCTTTCACACCTCTAAAGCAGTTTCCTTGCAGAGAGATAAGAGAACACCTCGCCCTGTTTGTTGTGGTAATGTTACAAGCAACCACTTTCACTGTGTTTGTGTCCTTGAGACTGACCAAACATGTCCTGTGCTTTGACCTTCTCCAAGACTGTTTGTGACCATGTTAGGCTCATATCCTAGTCTCGATTGCTGACAGCATACAGTGCCTGTTGGTATTGAACTGAGTGGCCCGATATAGTACAGCATACCTTGACAGGTTCCGTCTCGGCTCGTACTCACCACACTCGCCAGTGCGGAACAAAATCTCCTCACCTCGGCGACTCCGTAAACAGTGAAGTAGTTAGTAGAACGTAAACCCAATAAGTTATGCGGTAGATGGTGGGTTCGAACCCGAATGCCGGCAGCCCTGAGGACGGTTTTATGTGATTTCCTATTTTTACATTAGGCAAATCCTGGCGCTGTGCCTTAAAGGCCACGACCATTACCTTCCCTCTCTTAGCCCTTTCCTATCCCATCGTCGCGACGCAAAGAAAATTGTAAATTTAAAAAACGTTAAAAAGAATTACACTGGATGAATAGGTGAGAAACAAAGCGAGCTTGTAGTTGTACAGATGTACTTGAAATCGCAATAAAACGCCCGCGCGGTTTCATTTCAACAATTTCACTTTTATTTGGGATCGAACCACGTCCTTGTTGGTGAGATACTTAACTATAGTGCCCCTTGTAATAATAAGAACAGAATTATAGAACAATCAGTATATGCTGTTGTCCTTCCTACCAGCCTCTATCAAGGAGTTAAATGTTTACGAAATCTTCGACTCACTGTAATATTTCTTACGTTTTCTGCTTCTTATCTTGAAATTCTTCATCGTCCAAGTCTTACTCTGCTTCCCTTATCAGTCACAGCCGAGTCCGCTGGTGATGATCATCGTGTCTATGATTGAGGACATGAAAGGGCGATAGTGGCGGTAATTATTGTTTTAAGGGGAGGTACAATTGGGCAACCATCTTCTATTAATACTAATCCAAAGGAAAATTGAATAGGTCCGAAACATCGAAGAATTAGGTTATCGGAGGAAAACGACAGAGAGAAGAGCTAGGAAGGATGGGAAAAATGAAAGTCACTCTAGGCTTCGGAAACCTAATACCGTCAGGATTGGAAGATGACAAGAGTTGACCAAGGGAGGTCGGATAGAGAAGATTGAGGAGTCTCCTTTGTATGTATGTTGGGTATTCAGCCCGAAGGCTGGTTTGATCCTCTGCAGCTCAGCCAACAGCTGTCATAAATAGCCTAGGCGTCACTGAAGAGGCGTACTAGGGAAATGAGGAGTGAGGTAGTTTCCCGTTGCTTTCCTCACCGAGCCAGCCATTGCTATTACATATCAGTCTGCCTAGCCCACTGAAATGCATGCACCAACCGACCCTATGAGCGATATTTTCACACCATTCATAACAGGGACTGGCTGCATAAGGAATGGTATTACTAACATCACTCATACCGTAGTCACGTTCATATTGTCAAAGCCAAGGATGAGACTCAGACAGGTCAATGAAAGTAACAAATTTGATATAGCCCATACCAGAAGACATAATGCACTGTAAACACTATATCTCGCCAGCAAAGGCATGAGTCTCCTTTATTAACACTAATCAGAGGGGAAGAAGTGGAAGAGGTCCGACACTTCGAAAAATGGCGGTACCGGCCAAAGGAAGACAAGGGCTAATGGGGCGCGGAAATGAAAGACTCGGTAGTCCTCGCACCCTAATAGCATCGTCTCCGAAAAGCACAAGATTTGACCAGGAAGGTCGGATAGGATAGATGAAAGTGACGAGCCTGACACAAGTATGTGGAAGAAATGCCATTATCCAGCTAAGGGCTCCGAGATCGTCACCCCATGCTCCCAAATTAAGAGGCCCTGGGGCCCCTTTTAGTCGCCTCTTACGGCAGAAAGGGGATATCGTGTATGTTATTCTACCGCTCATACCCATAGGGGGATGTGAACATGGGAAACCACGGAAAACCATCTTCAGGGCTGCCGACATTGGGGTTCGAGTCCACTGTCCCCCGAATTCAAGCTGACAGCTACGTGACCCAAACCGCGCAGCCACTCGCTCCGTCAAGTAATTTAATATTTTCTAAATTGTAATACTTCACTGAAAAAAAAGATAATTTAAACATGAGATGAATACAACCCAGGAGCGGCGCGATATATATGTTCAGTCATAGTATTATCAAAAGCCTACTCCTTTCATGAGCTCTGTATATTCGCGCACGTAGCAATAATTTTGACATCAACACTTGATTGCCTTAAGACAAAGTGTGCTACGACCGGGCAAGTTGGCCGTGCGGTTAGGGGCGCACGGGTGCAGCTTGCATCCAGGAGATAAAGGGTTCAAACCCCACTGTCGGCAGCCCTGAAGATAGTTTTCCGTGGTTTCCCATTTTCACACCAGGCAAATGCTGGGGCTGTCCCTTAATTAAGGCCACGGCCGCTTCCTTCCAACTCCTAGGCCTTTCCTATCCCATCGTCGTTATAAGACCTATCTGTGTCGGTGTGACGTAAAAGCCACTAGCAAAAGAAAAGTGTGCTACGCGTACCACTAGTGGTACGCTGGGTCGTATCAAGGGGTACGCAAATTTATCGTAGCTTCTGTTTCCAGTGAGCAGTTCAGGAAAGCGTTGAGCCTGCTCATTTTCAATAAAATCGAGTTGTTATTTAGTTTTTTTATCTACCACTAAAGAGTTTCCTTTCCGAGCTATTCATTCTAAAATATGTGTCAGTTCGTACCTCCCACTGACTAGGTATGTAAAAATGCTTACTTATGCTGCATTGTTCTTTATAAATATTTGTTTCGAAATCCACTCATTCACTTCAGTTGTTTTGGTAGCAGTGTATACAGAACACTAGCAAATGTACCCGTGCTTCGCTACGGTACTGTACATTGTATACGGATATCGAAGTAAATTAGTGCACATGAAGTGAATAAGATTTTTAAATTGGGTTTGTCTTGGCTTTATCCGAGAATCAGTATTGTGAAATCCACAGACATTGTATCCAATGAAAGTGTGATTTGCGGATTGCGATGATAACGGCAAGTCCACTTGTTTACTGCAATTCACAACGAAGAAGGTAATTTTCATTTAACGGCAGACCCCATTGCCTAGTGCGCTGCCAAAATCGATTTGGGGGGTTTCATTACAATGGCAGACCCCATTTCCTACTTTCAGATAGATTACAGTTGAGGAACTTTCATTATATTTGCAAGGACCTTCCTTACTTCAGTCAAAAGTGAGTTGCGTTCTTATCTTTATAATGGCAGACGCATTTTCTAATTCCAGTCAGCTTCCTGCCAGTCCCACCGAGTTGGTGAGATTCCATTATCATAGCAGGCCACTATGCCTATCGTCAGTCACATTTTAGATGGGTCAGTTTGTTTATAATGGAAGACACCTTTGCCTACTGACAAACAGGATCGGGTAAAATAGTTCTGAAAAAAAATTGCACGCTCCCTAGAGTTCTGCTAGTCGAATCGAGAAGGGAATTATGCATTAAAATAGTGCACAAGAGATGGAGGACGACCCCATTCTTACTACCTGTCAAAGTCGATGTGGGAGGACTGAAAACAATAGCAGAAGCCCTCCTTCTGACAGTCACTATCGATTTGCAATCTATTTAATACCAAAGGCAGACAAACCCTTTCTAGATTGCTACAAATCGACGTCAATGAAAGAATATAGTCGTCATACGGAAGTATGAGGATGTTAACCATCATTTGCAAAATAACTGCTGCTAAACGGTACATCAAATCGAAAAACGGATTGTACGATAAGACGCACTTTCTGGCCATATCTTGGGGTCATCAGCTACTCCCGTACAAGTTTCAAATTTCTGAGATTATTCGTAGTGCCTCATTAATTCACGTCTTTTTTCATTTTTAAATATTTTCATATACATCGCTCCAGCCCGACTTGCTTTTATGTATATAGATGACGGATAAGCATGAGCACGTTGAAAAGTGCAGACTTCCACTTTGAGAATCATATCTCCTAAACGGTTTATGATATTGAGAAACGGTTTGCGCCATCAGACTCCTCATTTATCGCTCTACATGTTTATTTCTGAACCACTTCCTCGTATCTCCCATATTAAGGGCGTAAATTGAGTTCATATTTTGAATAGGGTGAAATTTGGGTACATTTTTAACATTTTACATTACTTTTTGCCTATTTATGTATAAGCTAGAATCATAAAAATTGGTCCACATATTGCCCTTAATCGTGCCAATGTGCGCACCCAACGTGATGATCCCATCATTCTTATAAGTGTGTCAAACAATGAAATATACTTGTAAAAATCACCAAATTTACGAACAATCCAGAAATACGGCCACATTTAACGTAGAAGGGAGAGAGATACGACAAAATGTCACAGGACCAAAGTTGTAGATCACTCCGAATTGAAGGGACAGTGTGCCATCCGTTTTGTGATACGACTTACCGTTTAGCCAAAAAATAGCTCAAAAGGAATGTCTGCACAGTCATTAAAATTGCCTCCATATTTCGATATCTTTGGGGGTAAAAAGTGAAAAATTTGAACATCTTGAAATTTTCCCGTCTGTTAGGGACCAAAAGCTATAATTTCACCAAATTTCAATTGTCTACCTCGTCTGGCAGGTTGTACCTCCATCTTGATTTGGGGGGACGTGGGATAAAAATTAGGAAATTCCCCAAAATTTTTAAGCCCACGAAACCTGTAGGTTGTCGTTTTGGATATACTATACGACTGCGTTCTTATGCTGAGCCCAAAATTTGAGCCCTCCCCAGCGTGCCCCTTCAGGGAATTTTGAGAATTTCCGATCTTTCTAGGGATCCTGGGGTCATCAGCTTCTCCCGTACCAAGTTTCAAATTTCTGAGATTTCTGGAAGTGCCTCATTAATTCACGTCTTTTTTCATTTTTAAATATTTATATATACATCGCTCCAGCCCGACTTGCTTTTATATATATAGAAGACAGTAATTGTCGCATTATTTATACTCGTATACATAGCGTTGCTAGGCAACGAAAACCTCGTAATTCCACTCACGAGAAAACCATCTGTCTTGTGAAGGCTTGCCGCGCTGCCTGAGAAGGGAGCAGAAGACTCCAATATTCGAATAACTGCGCTATCCTTAAGCAATGAAAATGCCAGGAACAGTTCCCCGAGTATTGCTGACCGCTCAGTTTTGGACTTCTTCTGTAAACTTTACTCCGAAGGAGCTTTCCTTTATCCAGCAACGACTATATACGAGGGTAATCCCAAAAATAAGGTCTCCTGTTTTTTTTTAATAAATACAGAACTCTGTTCGTGTGGTTGTTGGTCACAATATTGTGAAGAGTGTTTCCCGCGCTCGTTTATAAGCATGCGCACGCCGCGCTGAGGCACTCCTGTCAGGTTTTACATGTAGGCTATGTCAGGTTTTACATGTAGGCTATTTCTCTTTCTGCCTATGTGGTTTTCCCCTCACCCTTCAACACCACACCTTAACACTACCTAACCAATACAAACTCTTGCCGTGGTAGCGAGTCTAACTCGGAAACCGGCAGATACTCCTTGTATCACTTCCCACTCTTCCCTGCTATCTCTTTCTTAGAAATTAATAGCATGTCGGAGGCCATGTAGATTGAGTCGATGGTCACTTCGGGGGAGCGGGCTACCGGGGCCCCCAATTAAAAAAACTGAGGCACTCAGGCTTGGCTTGGCAGCTGTTGAAAATGGAGCTCTCGTTGAATGTTACCGACAAGTGCATGGATGTCAAAAATGTTCCTAAGTGGTGTAGAGAGATTGCAGCCAGTCGGACTGAAATTCACGACGAACAAAGGAGCGGGAGACCGTCAATTTACGTCGAGACAGTCGTGAAGGTTGGGCAAATCATGCGTGAAGATCGGCGGATCACCCTGGATGATCTCTGCACTTTGGTTCCTGAGGTTTCCCGAAGCACCGCTCACAGAATTTTAACGGAAAAGTTGAAATACCGGAAGGTGTGCACAAGATGGGTGCCAGCACCGAAGACGAGGTGAAAGATGAGGTTCACAACTTCCTGAACAGCATGGCGGCGAGCTGGTATGACATGGGCATACAAAAACTGTCACAGCGTCTACAAAAATGCATCGACCGAAATGGTGATTATGTAGAAAAATAGCTAAATGTTCAAGCTGTAAAATGATGTAAACGATTGTACAAATAAACAGGTCTATGTATTTATAAAAGAAAACAGGAGACCTTATTTTTGAGATTACCTTCGTACCACACATTATTGTTATTATTGGGGAACAGGGTGGTGTAGCGTCTTACCTGCTTGCCTGTCATCACGGCGACCGTGTTTTGATTCCTGGTGTTGCTGGGGTGGGATTCTAAGTTGAAAATCTAGTAATAACAAGAAGAGCATGCGACCTTAAATCCCTGGCCACAACCCTTTCATACGTGCAGAGAAAGTGGGATAAACTGCGCAAGATGGTTATGATGATAGTTGATATTATTTGGCATGCAGCAACAATCATTTGCTATTTCTGGTATAATCGCAGTATACTTGTACTTCGGGGGTACAAAGGTTAAACAATTGGATTTGGGGGGTACGCCAACCTAAGAGTTTGAATACCACTGCTCTAAGGAACCAGAGAAGAGGTTCACTTTTTGAACTGAGGGCGCGGGGCTGTGGGACGTGAGGAGGGTGCGCAAGGTGAAGGGCTGTGAGGAGCAAGTAGTAAATAGCCCAAGTATCGCTGGTGGGTTGACCAGCGCTACACACGAGCTACATGGAGCAGTCCCGAAATTAGGCGAAACACTGTCTCAGAGCGCGTCGTTAAAATTTGCCGTGTGTGGTAGCGTTTGAAGGTATTTTAATTTCACGAATTTGCTGTTCTTATGTACTTTAACCCAATGAACAAGAATATTTGATTAATATGTGATTAATGAAAGTTTTAATTAGTAATATATGTTTTGTGAAAAGTAAAGAGCAAAATACGTCAAGTCATAAATCACACTAGTCTGCCTAATACGTTCTTGAAGTAATTATTCCTACGCATGCCAAGTCTTCAAAATTCAGATGAAACTGGATCAGCTAGGAAATTGATCCTCATATTCTCTCTCTCTTTTTCATTCCTCATTGTATTGGAATATTCCAGGGGCGTAGCCAGCAGAGGGGGGCGGGCTACTGGGGTTAGAACTACCCCCCCTCCATGAAACTTTTTTACAAAATAAAATAAAGTTAAACTGAAAATAAACAAGTGAAAGTCGACTCAAAGGGACATTCATAGAGGCAAAATTGTAAAACCATCAGATTTCTTGAATCTTGTTTTCTAAGAATCCTCGAAAGTTGGATTTTAGTCTGTTATCTGAACGTATCATTCGCCGTAAAACTATTTACTTTGATGATAGTGTTCTTGTTTCATATTTTAATGTAAGATTTTGTAATGTACCGGTACTGAAATCTGAATATCAACGTAATTCACTTGTATCAAGTGTCCTTATGACACTCGCGCATGCGCGCCCGGCACACGCACAAGCACCTTCTGATGATGCTTGTTGTTTTAAGGGGCCTAACATCGAAGGTCATCGGCCCCTAATGGAACGAGATGGACATGATACATGATATTTAAATTTTTTTAATGTATCCACTGACAAGAGTTTAAAAAAAATGGTGATGAGAAAATGAGTATGACATTAAAACAACAGTGGATCTAATACGTAATGCCTTATTTTCTAATAAAATAAGAGAAAATACAGGGAGAAAAGGAATAAGGCATTGCCTGGTAGTGCAGATATATAATTTACATTAGACGATAAAATAACACATTAAAATACGCAACACAAACTAAATGAAGTCAATGGGATAAAAGCGCAATTGACACAAATACACAAGGACAAAGGACATCATTACATACGATAAAACAAACCACTATCCCTCATAAAGCGGATGACGAGGTCTGCTGACTGCTCGTCATCTCGCAAGATAAGGGATATGGTACCCGGGAGGTTAAGACTACGGCGCAGATCGACCAGGTCCATACACACCGTAAGAATGTGTACCACGGTAAGATGGTCACCACAGGTACACACCGGAGGGGGTTCTCATTTCAAAAGATGCGAGTGAGTCACGATACCATGGCCGATCCGAAGAGGACATAATACCACGGCTTCCCTCCGCGAAGCCCGAAGGGAAGTCCTCCATACCTTCGTTGTTCCTTTTATCGCTCTCAGCTTATTGGGAAGTGGAATGGCCTGCCACTCCATCTTCCAATGGGACGTAACCAGATGTCTCAGCTGAGAGCGAATATCACTTGCTGGAACCTAGAAAGGCAACGGGGGCAGTGTAACTGCCTCCTTGGCAGCCTGATCTGCTAAATCGTTTCCCTCTATGCCCATGTGGCTTTGGACCCACAGAAACGTGATTCTGGTGCCGGCATCCGAACACCCGGTCAGCAGGTCCTGGATCCGCTGCACCAGACAAGCACCTTCATTATGTTCTGTAATCATTTTGTAACCATCACCCCCCCCCCCCCCCGCACATTGGATGATCCTGGCTACGCTACTGGTATATTCTTCGAGCTGCAGCCGTGTGCCTTAAAAGGAAAGTCGCGTTGCTAATCAAGCAATATCATTATTTTACATTATATAAACATCAAGTAAGAAATTTAAACACGTTATTTCCCAAGCCAGAGAACCCCCAGACGTTCTATCAACGCGCCGCCACTGGTATAACCGCTTATAAATTCTATAGTTTCTGGGAGTACTGCAATAAAACAACCACACCCACACACAGATTACACAGGAGTGAGAACCAAGAAGCAACAGTGACAGCCTGCTCTTGTATTTTCAGGCCATACCGGTGCCGACTCCCATCCAGCGCAAGAAGAGCTTGCCGGACGTTCAAGGCCTGCCCAAGGCTACAGACCCCATGTCCCGCGAGGAGGTGTCAGTCCTGAGTTCTGCGCGCCGGGAGGAGGTCCGGAGGATGCAGGAGGAGGCAGAGAGACTACGGGCCAACCCACTGCTCTACCTCGTCAGCCCACACGTCAGGGTCAGTACGCTATATGTTGTTGTTGTTGTAAGGATTATTGGGCTCCTCGTGATATGAAACAAACGAAACGAATAAGATGTAAAATTCCCCAATTGGCTAAGGTGAGTATGGATGAAAACAGACGGTGGAACTTAGAAAACACCTCAATCATTACATTCGAAGGTAAGAAGGTGAATGAAAGAATCTAAGAATTTAAAAACCACGTTAAAGGATATAAAATACTCGACGTTATTTTCAACACTCGCATAAAATGGTACTTAAAAGACTAAGAGGAGGTACAACTGGGCAACCATCCTCTACTAACACAAATCAGAAGGCAAATGGAAGGGGTCCGACACTTCGAAAAATGAAGTGATCGGCCATAGAAAGGGAAGTACCACAAAGGACATGAAAGTGAAGGACTCCCTAGGCCTCGAAGGCTCAAATACCGTGTGGGTAGGAAAATAACAAGAGTAGGCCAAGGGAGGTCGGATAGGATAGAAGAAAGTGAGCATCCTGGCACAATTAAGTGGAACCAATGCCAGACTAAGCTGAGGGGGAACCGTGGTCGCCTACCTACGCTCCCAAGTTTAGAGACACTGGTCCCCTTATAGTCGCTCGTACGACAGGCAGGGGATACCGCGGATGTATTCTCCCGTCCGCACCCATAGAGGAATGAAAGTGAGGAGCCTGGCATAAGTACGTGAAAGCTATGCCAGACTCGGCTCTTGACCAACCCACACTCCCAATTTGAGAAACCCAGCCGTCTGTTATGACAGGCTGGAGTTACCGTGTATGTCTGTTATGTTTAGAAGCTATTTCCAGTAACTACACTTTTTGAACGTTTATGTACGAGAAGCTCAAGGGCTCAAGGGCATTTCATTTTACTGTGACTTAGAAGACAGAGCTATTAAATATTTCCGAAATCTAGTAGCAGCCTAACAAAATAAATGTACCTCGATTCGTAAAGTTTACTAAATAGAGCGTCTTCCTCGCATTCTAATCAACAAACTTAAACTGGAAGAACATGTGTGTAATCTGACATTGTGAATGAATAAGCCATTGCAACTTTTCTCTAAAACAGGAATTTGTGTTAATTTTGTTATGTTTTTCGTTTTTCCTTCAGAAATGATACTAACAAAGAACATAATACGGGCAACAGTCAACTTAGAATAACTTTTGTAAATAACTGTTTTACGTAGCGTGTCAAAAATCTTCCTTGAATAGTGCCGTATTTGAATGGCAACATGGCGCCGATGCGCACGCATGCACAAGGTACCTATCTTGGAATACACGTGACCTACTGCGGCTAGTAGCACGTAGTCAGAATGAGAGCTAGTGTAGCAGCGCAATGGAGCAACGCATGTAAACCAAGTTCTGCTACAAACTGAGGGAAAATTGATGGAGACGCATAAAATGTCGGTGCTAGTTTACGGGAAGGAGGCCGTGAACAGAAAATGGCCCTGCGCACAGTGTGATCCAAGTGCGCCAATCTCTGTTCTTGACCATCTACCGTACTCTCCCGATCTGACTCCTGCGGACTTTTTCGGTTTCCCCACTTGAAGAGGGTCATGAAAGGTTCACACATTGCGGACGTGGCAGCAATCCAAGATCGCTTGATACTGTAGCTGATCTGCGATCAGTTCCTAAAGAGGACTTTGTTGACAGTTTCCAGAAAATATATTAACGTTGCCAAACGTGTGTTGTAGCGGATGGCGGCTATTTTGAAGGGCAATAAAGGAGGCGTGTTTGTATCTTCTAATTTGTTTGTTTCCTATAGCATTCACCGAACTTCTTAGACACAACACGTAGGCTATAAGATTCTCAGTCATAACTTCAACATTAAAGGAGAAAATACTCAATGCAATGATATCTGCTAATGCATATAATTCGTACACTCAGGATTACCCTGCATTCTTAGAGGAATTCTTAAGTCAATGATTTTCAACAAAGTTTTTAATTGCCTTATACACAATGTAAATTACTATTAAATTACGTGTAATTTACGTAAAAGACGTAACAAGTAAATTTCCTTGCCAACCTTAGTTATTTCACGTACCACGTCAGGGATGTTCTGTAGAAACACCTGGATTGTCGCAGACTTAACATTTGAAGGTGGTTCTGGAGTTATCGACATTTCACATGGGCCATTAAACCCAGCCTGTTCCTCCCAACACATCAGCTGACATTTTCTACCCTGCAGTCAGGTCGGTCGTTGGAGAGATTACAGTTTACTTCCATTTACAAAAGACTTCATAGACAATGTGATTTGCAATAAGCACATAGAGTAATCATAATTAACACTCAAAAAATGAATTCTTAATGTAAAATATCTAATACAGTAGTATGTAGAGATAATATGTTCAATGAATATTGAATTTTCAAGAAGGATATGTAGAACACCAGGCATTTTTGAGAGTGTTCATAGCGCAGTGATATGACCTGCAAAAGCATTTGGTGGGGGGGGGGGTGATTATTGTTTTAAGAAATAATTCGTCATATGCGTCGTATAATAATTAGAGCCCTGATTCTTAAGTAGTATTAGGTCAGAATACAAACTTACTGAAGCGAGCTACAAGTATACTCTAGCCTGCACAGCGGTTATGATATGAGTTCTGAGTAAACATTAGGGGTACGCTCTATCAGAACACCTAGAATTTATATTAAGCGAGCTAGACGTCACTTCCTAATAACCAAATTAGTTTGCGTTCTAAATTATTACTGCCTAGAAATCCAGGGTCGAATAATAACATGCACGACTGCGACTATGCGAGGCGAGATATCATGACTGCCCTACGCGTAACCTTCAACGAAAATTTCAGTTTACATTACATTTTCACAACAATGAATGTATGTTTAAATCAGATTTTTATAGATTTCTAAAGCCACTATTTTCAGAAATCTCATCATGAATCTGTCTGTTTGTTTAAACTTTGAGCGCTGTACACGTCTTGAATGTTGATCATTCATATTGTTGAACACCAATATAATCTTGTGTCCGTATTTAGATATGACAAATTGACTCTGAATGTTTAGAACATTGATTCAAAATCCACATGAATTTACAGTTTTAGTGTAATAAATTTTATGAACAATGTATTTCTTTTCATAATTTGGATATTTTATGTGAGATTTGTTTTTTTTACAGGAGTGGTTCTCAAGACAGCAGCTGGTTCTGGTGGTACTCTTCATCAACATATCGCTTGCCATCATGTTCTTCAAGCTACTCACGTAGTATAGCGGGGTGTCCCGCTCCTATTTCCAGTCACCTATCCAGCAAAGCCCCCTCATAAAGAGACGTTTAACTATTTGCATAGGCGTACGCGTCACTTCCGCTCACTTGTTTGAGGAACCACTTACGTTTGTGGAGTATTCTTCTTTCCCCTGACGTTGTTTGGCGCTGCTGGAATACTGAGGTGCCTACATACTGCACTGCAGCTTACACAAAGGGATCAAACAAGAATGTTAAGAAAAGCCAAATTCTAGGAGACTGTCGACGTTATATTTGCCTTGTGAATCTCCATCTCCGTTAACTGTTTGTAGTCATGATGGAGAATGTGCGTTATATTAAAATGTAAATGTAAATATGAGGTACTAACTTGAAAGTCAAACCAAAGTGTAGATATAATGAACTGTACAAAAGCATATCAGTGAATCTCTCTTCACGTTCAAGGTTCTATACTGAGATTGTAACGGTTGTGTGCCTTCTTTACATTGGGTCGACGGTAGGAACACACATTTTTTATGAATGGAGCAACTCCATCTTTTTTTTCTACTTTCTGAGTCAAATATTGAAATATTTTGTAGACTAAATATAGTCTCGTTATCTATTGCTTGATATAATCCACATTATTCTCTGCTTTCTGAGAGCTGTGAGCGGGTGGAATGAATTGCCAAACCTGCAGCTCGACTTCTCCGGTTTTAAAGAATGAATTTTTAATATTTTCCTACCTTGCCAAGTGATTTTGTAGATGTAAGCGTTAGTCAAATTTTTACACGAAGTTTGCAACCGGTAGGTTAGGTTGGTAGGACTGTTGCCAAAATTCGATGCGGATCCATGTTGTGGATCTGCTTTCCTTATTTCGTCTTGCTGTGTTTCCCGCCAGCTCGAGATCAAGACCCGCGGTGGTTGTGGCTACTCGGACTGTTTGTAACCCCCTAGGTTCTGTTAGTTCCCCCCTCTCCACTTCCTTTTTCATATCTTGTTACATTTGATTGTTCATTAGCTTACATCTGCTGGGGATGATTGATATGAAAATATTTGCAGTGCTGCGTAGAATTCCTTTGCTTTTTTTTTTTGCAAGAAACATATTTTATAAGCAGGAAAAAAAAAAGCAACTCTTCGAACTGAGCGCGTTATAAGGCGTTATGTTAAGGTGATCGTCGTTCCAGGCGATACACGCCCTCATAACTGCGACACTCGATCGACCGATGTCACTATTATTATCTGATAAATCTATAGACAAAGGAAAACAATCACAAATTGTTGAAGGCGGACCGGAACAGTATATTGGATGTTAACGAAATTTTTAACTTTATTTACTATTGTTATAGTTCTGATTAGATGTCTTAGTTTTAATTTTATTTATACCAAAAACTATTATAGCTTCCAAAGTTGTTAAAGAATGTTACATTTGCTTCATTGTCTATTGAACAGTTTACTGTCTATACAGTTTTCAGTTAATAATGAGGTAAGGGTTTGGGTATAGGGCTCACGTAGACAACGTCTGGCTGACTGCTCTCACGTTGTGCTGTGTCTGAACTATATCAAGAGTTTAGACTTATTGGCTTTATCAGCACCACTCATTTTTGTACTCTCCAAATGGTCCTGTTCAGGTGCTAAAATTTAAGGATAAATTGAAAATATAGGACATTTATAAGAAATAATGTTGTCATCTTTATTTCCCTCCTCAGTTCCTCTTGTATCTTTCAGCAGCCGCTCTAAGAGTCTAGGTGCCACCGCTCTTCATTCGGCAAGTGACAAATATTATATTTCTGCATTACCGAGTGTAAAGACCATAAATTAAACCAGTGGATCTCAAACTTATTAGGGATGAGGAACCCCATTCCCAGTGCCGGATTAAGGTGTTTGGGGGCCCTGGGCTATTTAAAAATGTAGGGCCCCTTCTTCGTAACCAACCCCCCCCCTCCCGAAGCAGCGCCGGGGAAGGTACCCGAGTCTTCGGGAGTGGCAGTCATTAGTGCTACCACTACACCAACGAGATCGGCAATTTATTATTTACGACTCCGAGTATTCCATACAATGTGATTGAAGTTTAAAATACACATTAGGATTCCCTTTCATTATTCCTAAAACCATCTTCCTAATTCTCATGCTTTCCAATTCCGTAAAGTCCTAATCTCTCTTTAAACAGCAGACTGAGATATTACGCTATTGCTTACCTGTAGAAGATTCCAATTCACCAGTAACAGTCTTTTCAGTCGTCGATGCACTTGTAGACTTCCTATCAAAAAAATGTTGATATTTTCGGCAACTTTTCAATTTCTTTCAAATGTTGTTCTTTTAATTTTTGGCACCACTAGGATATTTTCTATCCATTTTACAAGAACATTACAGTTGTAACTTACGAATGGTTCAATAATCAGAGGTGAACTGGAAGTTCTCTTCCTGATGGAAAGATTTAGTATAGCATGCGCATTCCACCGTGCTTCCCCTGTCCCCTCCCGCTCACTTCCTAAACCTCTTCTCCACTCCCCCCTCTGCCCGGACTCGCAAGCTGCCAGATTTAAATTTTCGTCAACAATAACCTTTACAATAATTACAAAGCGAAAGTAGCGAGGATTCGTGTCTCCGGACGGTAATTGATTCTAGCAGTGATGAAATACTAACGCGGGCAGCTGATAACAAGGAAGGAAGAGTGCGTGTTCGATATTTTGCGAGCGTAAATATTCATATACATGCACGGAGGTGGAGCAGCAGGCCTTCTTATACAATTTTAGATTCGGCCAAGGGCCAGCGCCCCTTTGCTCGCAGGGCCCGGGACTGCAGCCTCATTAGCCCCCCCCCCCCCGCCTTAATCCGGCCCTGCCCATTCCATAAGGTAAGGTAAGGGTTATTCTGCCCGAAGGCAGGTCCGAACTGATGAGGATGAAATGAGGATGAAGACGACACACACACACCCAGCCCCCGTGCCAGCGAAATCAACCATTGATGGTTAAAATTCCCGACCCTGCTGGGAATCGATCCCGGGACCCCTGTGACCAAAGGCCAGCACGCTATTTAGCCATGGAGCCGGACCCCATTCCATGGATTTGTACTTTATCGTATCCCCTCGAAGTCATCAATGTAATGATGGGTAGATTCGATTTTGAGGTGCATGTTAAGTGAGCTTGGCTATGTTTTAACACAATTCAATCAACGGAACCTTTAAACAAAATAAACATAAATAATGACTTTTCTGAAGAAGCAAAGGTTACCTTTCCATCACTGTTTCCCGGAGCAAGCTTCATTTTTTCAATCAAATGTCTTATTTATTGAATTTCCCCAGATTATCATCTTAAAAATCAGTTTATCTACCAGAATTATCCGGATGCTTTTAGCAGGTTTCATGCATACTGCACGTTCAAGAGAACTATAAATTATACACGGTCATTTAACTAAGATGCCCGCTGAAATATCGACCTTATGTTTCCAAGTCCTAAAAGACCCAAAAGACCCAAAAAGTATCAAGTTTTGTCTCCGGTACGTACGTAATTACTGAGAAACCAGTAGCAACTTTATTTCGTTAAAGGTAGTGGTGGTGATGGTAGTGGTGATTATTGTTTTAAGAGGAAGTACAACTGGCAACAATCATCTATGAACACTAATTGGAGAGGGCTGAATGGTGTCTGTTACCGTGGTTTGGTGGATTAGCAGAGGTGAAAGAAGGTGCGGGGGTGAACAGGTCTCAGGATACGAAATTAAAGTTAAGATAAAATTTAACAAGGTTATATTTTCTTTTCAAGATTAAGAAATAACAAATATAACAGGTACCCAGTAGCCGAAACACAAATCGATAATGTACAATTACAGTGATTACAGGATTTGGGCTCCGAGAGCCAGACACACACTTCTTGAGCTATAAGCCCAACTTTACGATATACACCATTCAACAAAGGGGCAGAAGACCCCAATCATGCCCAGGAGCACTTGCTCCCAATTACACCGTAAAGCCTCCTCGAGGCGCGCAGAAAACAAAATTTAAGAAAGAGCGACCTGCTCTTAAGTTCGAGCCTATCAAAGGCCACACCAAACTCAACTTTGTTGTCCTCCAAGGACATGAAAACAGGGGTAAAAATACCCAACCTACTGAGGCCTATTAAGTAAAGAAACAGGTCAATTACATGGCCTCTAAAATACCAACTTGAGAGGAGGCGTTCTTGCACTCCTAATACACTTTATATAAAACCTACTTGGCACTAGGCCGTTACTGCAAGGGCTAATCCCATACTAGAGAGGTGACTTATAGAAGGAGACAATTTACATTACATTAAGGAAGAAACAGTTGAGAAAATAAGTTCACCTCAACGCAATATGAGTGGGAGCTCGAGAGGGTTAAGCACTCTCTATCCCAATATGTAGTTTAAAAGATAGAATTGATACTAAGTGTCTTTACATTTTAAAGGAAGTTTACATGGTAGAAAGGCTTCGGACCTGCCCCGAGAGTTAAACTGCTGAGCTAGCAAGAACAGAAGTTATTAAACGGCCATCACCTGTTGGCTGAACTGCTGCCCGAAGAAAGAGGCGCTTCCCGCCCCCTGCTACGTACTTTACACACTGATAGATGTTACTGAAGTGGCCCGGAGACCCGAAAATCAGCAGTTTATATACCCTCGAGGAAAGTTCGAGGCGTTTCAGGAAGGAGAACACCCTCTCACAAGAATTTTATTGGCTAACCACGAAAACCCCTACACATGATGAAGAAGAAACACATTATTGGTGGAAAATTAATTACCGAAATTCCCTATTGGTTAAATTCAAAACTGTCGGAAAGAAAGGGTTAATATTGCCAACTTAAACAATAACTGAAAGAAATTTAACAAAGAACAAACTTATGAACACAAAATTTCTCCAAAAATATAGTTCTTTCACTTCGCACTAGGTTGCATAATTGTAGTTCTTCAGTAGTGCCATCTGGAAGAGAATGTCCACACTTCTTACTACAGGCAAAACAAAAATACATCGAAAACGACCCAGTTCAGAAACAGTCCCGTAGAGGAGTTTCAACTGGCGCAAAGTTTGAATTAGCGGCATGGAGGTGTACCACCCGGTACATACCTCCCCCCTCCCCCCAAAAGTTCCTCCAAGGGGTAACACAGAAGAACATAAACTTGTGTTTCAAAATAAGGTCCAAGTTATGATGTTGATATAGAAGTTAATTGCGGAAGTATTTGCCAACAAGTTTTCTTAAAATGATTGGATCCAGTTTCAAAATTCTTTGATTACTATTGATGTAATGTCTTCGTGCTTGTAGAAGTTGGATTCAGAAGGAAAAACCTTAATTTTTGAAAGTCGAGAAAAATTTTTTTAAGTCCACCAGATATTGTCGTTGAATTCAAAAATAGTAGTAATGTTGATATTAAATGTCCATGTAGCTGATTACATATATCCAAGGTTGATTAAGTTAGACGGCCAGACCGGCCGCTGCTGCTTGTGTCCAGAGGAGGCCGCTCGGACCCCTCAAGTACCCTGAGATACCGCTCGCCCGCACTATGAGAGGAGTTAGTGGAGTTGAAGCACCCCGCGCCCGCGGCGAACATGCAGGTCGCGGGCCAGTTACATGCTGTGCGCCGCACCTCAGCCTTGGCCGGGAGAAGGACTCCGGCTCGCCGTACACTGGTTGGCCTCACTGGAGAAGGGCGGGCCCATACCCTACCTCAGTAGCGGTACGGCGCCGCGCTGCTGCGGGGGCACTGAAACATTAAAGCTCGGCGGCAGAATTTTGTTTGACCAGAATGATTTTAGGGTACATTCATTGTGGTGGAACTGAGGGGCCAGCGGCGTAGAAATATTTATTTCACTTGAAAGCCACTGTGTGTTGTTGGGCAGGAGACGGGAGAGTGGTAATGGCCGTGGTAAGGACAGGATGGCAGTTTAACGGAGCGGGGGAGGTTTACAATAAATGGTTACACACAAAGAAAACAGATTCCAAGGGCAGAAGGCCTTAAAAGTGAAACCCCTCAAACAAAAATATAACCTTCATATTTCTTTCAAAATTATATGAAGCAAGTTAGCACAGAAATTACACCGGTTTCACCTGTGACAGGTGAACCCTAAATATCCTCTCGGTGGCTGGATTGCTTAGCAATAACGTAACGGGTGTAAGGAAATCGAGAATAGTACACGGCCCATGAAATCTGGGGGCAAGCTTGCCCGCGGGAACAAAATTCTTGACCATCACCTGGTCGCCTACCTTCAAATTGGTGGATCTCCGTCCACGATCATATCTTTCCCTAACCTTTTCATGAGACACTTTAAGATTGGCTTTAGCCTTCTTCCAAAGATCTTTAATGTTATCGGGATCTATTGTCTCAGGTAGAATGTCACTCAGAGACCAGAGGTTAGAGAGCGGCGTGTTGGGAACAAACTTGAACATCAACGAAGCTGGAGTAAATTTATGTGATTCATGAACAGCCGAGTCCAAAGCAAAAGCTAACCAATGCAGGGACGTGTCCCACCTAGAATGATCTTCATGATGATAGGCAATAAGCGCGGACCTCAGGTTACGATTAACCCGTTCAGCCAGAGATGGTTGAGGATAATAAGCAGAAGTAGTCACATAAGATATGGACAGATCAAAACAAAATTTACGAAATAAATTAGATGTGAAAGCCTTAGCATTGTCAGACACAATATATTGACACGGACCAAAAGAAGCAAAGATTGAATTTAGACAAGTAATGGTGGACTGAGCGGTAGCCAGCTTAGTCGGAAATAACCAGGAAAATCTTGTAAAACCATCTACACATACAAAGATGAACTTGTTGGCATTTCCCTTTGACTGGGGGAAGGGTCCTACATAATCAATATACAGGCGTTCCATTGGGCGCGACGCCTGATGAGAAGACAAAAGACCTACCTTGGTAGACATGGTGGGTTTACTAAGCAAGCAGGATTTACAAGCCTTTACTAGTTCACGAATTTCACCGTCCATACCTTTCCAGATGAACATTTCACGAATCTTTTCACGAGTCTTAAAGATGCCTAGATGCCCCCCTAATGGGGTCTCATGATAGTACTTAAAGAGCATAGGTACAAGAACAGCTGGAACGACAATTTTCATCATCTTATCATGTCTCGAAGGGCAACATAAAACACCATTCCTCAGTACATAAGGGACGACATGTTCCCCAGAAGAAGCATCTGTTAAGATGGCATTAACCTCAGATAGTATGGACTCGGGAGGTGATGAACTATCGACCGGTTCATGGGTCTCGACGTCGTTGGAAAACATACGGCTGCGTCCGTCTGCAACAACATTTTCAGTACCTCTGATATGCCTAACATCAAATTGGAAGGCAGAAATTCGGATGGCCCAACGGGCTATACGACCAGTACGACGCGGCCTACCTAAGACCCAGCTTAAGGCTTGATTATCCGTCTCCAGGTCGAATTTGCCATGTTCCAGATAGAGACGGAACTTTTCTAAGGCAAATAAGACTGCCAAACCTTCGAGCTCATAGATGGAATACTTGGCTTCTTGAGCCGATAGAGTCCTAGATGCATAGGCGATGGGTCGCCTCCTTAGTTCAGTCTCTTGAAGAAGGACTGCAGCTACCGCCGACGACGACGCGTCGGGTTGGACGATGAATTTCTTCGAGAAATCTGGCATAGCAAGGACAGGGGCATTACAGAGAGCTAATTTAAGATCTTCAATAGCGGCTTGTTGAGAAGGTCCCCACTCAAATTTGATGCCTTTCCTACGAAGAAGGTTTAAGGGCGCCGCTGTATTAGCGAAGTTAGGAATAAACTTCCTGAAGAAATTCACCATACCAATGAACCTGGCGATACCTTTGATGTCCTTGGGAGGTTTAAAATCACGGATGGCCTGTGTTCTAGAATGATCGACTGCAACACCATCAAGTGACACAATATGCCCTAGGAATGACATGGAGGGCTTAGCGAAGGCAACCTTGGACAACTTAACAGTTAACCCAGCCTTACGAAGGCAATTGAGAACTTCTCGCAGATGATCTAGATGTTCTTCAAAAGTCTCCGAAAATACGACGACATCATCAAGATAGTGATACAAGTACTCAAATTTGATGTCGGAGAAGACCCTATCTAGCAGTCTAGTGAGTACAGCCGCTCCCGTGGGGAGCCCGAAAGGCACGCGGTTGTATTCATACAAATTCCAATCCGTGGCAAACGCTGTAAGGTGTTTAGACTCTTCAGCTAGGGGAATTAGATTATAAGCCTGATTCAAATCCAAGATGGTGAAGAACTTGGCCTTACGAAACCATGAAAAACAAGAATGAAGGTCAGGAAGGGGCACAGATTGTAACACCACCTTCCGATTGAGAGCCCTATAATCAATGACAGGCCTGAAGCCCCCTTGGGGTTTCGGGACTAGAAAAATAGGTGAAGAATACGCTGACTTAGAGGGCCTAATAATACCATCCTTCAACATTTGATCAATGATTTCTTTCAGAGCCTTCATTTTAGGTGGAGATAGCCTATAAGGTGGAAAACGGACAGGAACCGAATCCGTGACCTCAATTTTGTATTCAATAAGGTCAGTAACACCAAGAGTATCGGAGAACACCTCTGGAAACGACTGACACAATTTACGAATACTATCAGCCTGTTCCTCAGGTAGAGTCTAAGGTCTAACAACATCTCATCCTGGGTAGGCAAAATAGATGAACATGATGCAGAATTACATTTCAATAAGGGGATTTTACAGTTGGAAGCAAATTTGAATGTGCACGACTTACTCTGAAGGTCGAGCACTAGACCGGTGTGAGAAATGAAGTCAGCTCCCAATATTATGGGGCAAGACAAGTGCTTGGTCACAAACAATTTGCCTTTCCAAAATACGAATTTTGACATATAAGGAACCTAAAATTTCTAATGGAGAAGAATTAGCCGAAGCATATTGAACAGGAGATGAACAATAGTCAGGAAGTTTACAAATAGATTTCAATTTCGAATACCATTGAGCCGAAATAATTGAACAAACACTGCCTGAATCTAAAAGAGCTGTTATAGGCTCATTATTTAACTCAATTTTGAGAAAAGGCACAGGTGCGGGGGTATCCGCCGCAATCCTAAGACATTCTTTAGGGCATTCAAGAGATAAATTTGAAGACTGAATTTTCCCTGAATTTTCGACCTGTTTACCAGGGGCTGAGCCTCGGGAAGCTGGATTAGTCGACTCAGCCGAAGCCACTAGTCACTTTTTATTATTGGCATTGGTGGAAGTTGCACCAGAAGTTGAGCAGGAGGGGGTGCTATTCGAATTTGTGCAATTCTTGGCGATATGTGAGAAAGTCCCACATTTAAAACAGCCTTGAGATGACCCTGCTCCATTCCTTGTCCCACTAGACTTGATTGATGGGCACTTGTTCCGAAGATGGTCAGGCGACCCGCAAGCATAACATTTACGGGGTGTGACTGGTCGGCGAGGTGGAGGCCGAGGATTACTAAAAGAAGGAGGGGGTTCTTTCGCGACACGCAAGGAATCGGCGTATCTAACTCCTTCGGCCGATACAGCCATAGCTTCTAGCTCAGCGAAAGTTTGGGGACGCGACGCAAAACACAAGTATGATCGGTAAGGTGGTGAAATACCTTCTACAATAGCCTGTACAATCTGCTCTTCAGGAAAATGAAGAGCAAACACCCTGGTATAGAACTTAATATCTTGGATGAAATCTGCCAAGTTTTCATCCAACCGCTGTACACGATAATAGTACTTCTGAATCAGGGATGACCTCGCACGAACAGGAATGAAATTTGCAAGAAGGTGTGCATGAAAATCTTCAATAGATGACTGTTCAGCTATTGCTCTAACAATTTTGTCCGAGAGAACACCAATTGCATAGGGATAAATTATCTGCAAAATTTGACACGGAGAAAGAGAAAAAACAAGAGCATGGTCCTGAAACTCAACTAAAAACCGTAAAAATGCAATTACGTCACTGGTAGGGTTAACCGAAAACTTAGAGATACCTCTAAGCAACATAGCTAATGGATGGGGCAAACTGCTGAAACCCGGAGACGTAGTAGGAAGAGGCCTAAGTGGCGGAGAAGCAGATTCGGAAGGAGCATTATTTAACACAAAGGGTGGAATGGACTTGCGACGAACTGACATATTTTCTGATGGGGCAGATGTTCGTTGTGTAGTCGCCTCAGTACTACTTCCTTCCTCTTTCGAGGAATCCTCCCCACAAACAATATTTACTACCATAGGTTGGTCGACTTTAGGGATAGCAGGTCCAGATAACAACTGACTAACTTTACTAGACATTTCGGACAAGTTTTCAGCAAGGGCACTAGCTTCCTTACCCTGAAGGTCATTTAACTTCAGAGACAATAGATCACATATCCTATTATAAAAGTGGTATAACCTAGCCTGTACTCTTTTGAGTTGATTAGGAGATGGATCACTTACTTCAAAAAAACTAACTACAGATGCTAGCTCAGTAGTATTATTATTGATCGTGGAGAGAGCGTCGTCAATCTCTTTTTCTCCCAAAATCGGGACGGTAATAGGTAAATCAAGGGAATCTTTTAGCTTATTAGAGTCGACTGCAACCGTGCCTCCAGATTGAACATTTATAAGAGATAGTTCATAAATTAATTCCTCTTTACGCAAATAGAAAGGATGAAGAACCTCGCGAGGGCCGGACATGATGATAGAACAATTTTGAAAAAGGAAAAATCAAAAAATTCCAGCGACTGAGAAAATTGTTAGAGTTCGAAAGCAAAGCAATGTTTAGCCGTCAAAAGGGGCTAAATTGAGACCCATTCAACCACGCTCTGCTACCACTTGTTACCGTGGTTTGGTGGATTAGCAGAGGTGAAAGAAGGTGCGGGGGTGAACAGGTCTCAGGATACGAAATTAAAGTTAAGATAAAATTTAACAAGGTTATATTTTCTTTTCAAGATTAAGAAATAACAAATAGAACAGGTACCCAGTAGCCGAAACACAAATCGATAATGTACAATTACAGTGATTACAGGATTTGGGCTCCGAGAGCCAGACACACACTTCTTGAGCTATAAGCCCAACTTTACGATATACATCATTCAACAAAGGGGCAGAAGACCCCAATCATGCCCAGGAGCACTTGCTCCCAATTACACCGTAAAGCCTCCTCGAGGCGCGCAGAAAACAAAATTTAAGAAAGAGCGACCTGCTCTTAAGTTCGAGCCTATCAAAGGCCACACCAAACTCAACTTTGTTGTCCTCCAAGGACATGAAAACAGGGGTAAAAATACCCAACCTACTGAGGCCTATTAAGTAAAGAAACAGGTCAATTACATGGCCTCTAAAATACCAACTTGAGAGGAGGCGTTCTTGCACTCCTAATACACTTTATATAAAACCTACTTGGCACTAGGCCGTTACTGCAAGGGCTAATCCCATACTAGAGAGGTGACTTATAGAAGGAGACAATTTACATTACATTAAGGAAGAAACAGTTGAGAAAATAAGTTCACCTCAACGCAATATGAGTGGGAGCTCGAGAGGGTTAAGCACTCTCTATCCCAATATGTAGTTTAAAAGATAGAATTGATACTAAGTGTCTTTACATTTTAAAGGAAATTTACATGGTAGAAAGGCTTCGGACCTGCCCCGAGAGTTAAACTGCCGAGCTAGCAAGAAAAGAAGTTATTAAACGGCCATCACCTGTTGGCTGAACTGCTGCCCGAAGAAATAGGCGCTTCCCGCCCCCTGCTACGTACTTTGCACACTGATAGATGTTACTGAAGTGGCCCGGAGACCCGAAAATCAGCAGTTTATATACCCTCGAGGAAAGTTCGAGGCGTTTCAGGAAGGAGAACAGCCTCTCACAAGAATTTTATTGGCTAACCACGAAAACCCCTACACAAGATGAAGAAGAAACACATTATTGGTGGAAAATTAATTACCGAAATTCCCTATTGGTTAAATTCAAAACTGTCGGAAAGAAAGGGTTAATATTGCCAACTTAAACAATAACTGAAAGAAATTTAACAAAGAACAAACTTATGAACACAAAATTTCTCCAAAAATATAGTTCTTTCACTTCGCACTAGGGTGCACAATTGTAGTTCTTCAGTAGTGCCATCTGGAAGAGAATGTCCACACTTCTTACTAAAGGCAAAACAAAAATACATCGAAAACGACCCAGTTCAGAAACTTCAAAATTTACAAGTAGGGACATCTTCTGAGAAACTTGAAAATTAACACAGTAGATAAAGTTCAGACTTCCTCCCGTAGAGGAGTTTCAACTGGCGCAAAGTTTGAATTAGCGGCGTGGAGGTGTACCACCCGGTACAGTGTCCAACAGTTCGATAAATGAAGGTATCATCCAAAGAAACATAAGGACCCTGAAGGGCGTGAAAATGAATGGCTTCCTAGCCTTCCACACACAATACCGTCGGGGTCGGAAAAGAACCAGGTTTGACCAAGGGAGGTTGGATAGGGTAGATGATAGTGAGGAGCCTGACACATATAAGCGAAAGCAATTTTCGTAAATTTTCAGATAACCCCATTCAAACGAAATACCGGTATTTACGTCAAAGGAAAAAAATAAAGAAAGATTCTCGTTTGTCCTGGTCCGCTCAGTGTCAAGAACACACTAGAGGGTGATAAAGAGCATTCAGTCTAATGCCTATGCCTATGAAAAATATTCAATATTTCAAAAATTAATAATTGGATTTGCAAAATAAGCATATCAATGAACTTGTCGCACAATTCTTTGTTGAATCATTGTGAATTAGTATACTCTCATTTAAAAAAACTGAATTGCCATTGATTTCTCAGTGACTACGCATCGGAGACAAAACGGATAATGTTCTATGAGTCGCTTACTACAATTTAACTATCTGAAAACAGAATTTATACATTATTAACAGATCATCTGATACTTGAGGTGAACATCTTAGCTGAATAACCCACTGAAGTCGCTGGTGTTGCAAGATAAGGAAGAAAAATGTTCCTATTCAAAAAATTCTTTCGCGCACGCCAAGTAACTTCTTTGGGGAAGCCAGGGGTTCCTAAGACCAAACCTTGAGAACAAATGGATTAAATTGCTGACGCTCGGCTGTATCGGCAAACCACCAAACGATTCTGTGAAACAGTATATTATCCCACTATCGAGTATCTTTTTTTGCTAGTGGCTTTACGTCGCACCGACACAGATAGGTCTTATGGCGACGATGGGGTAGGAAAGACCTAGGAGTTGGAAGGAAGCAGCCGTGGCCTTAATTAAGGTACAGCCCCAGCATTTGCCTGGTGTGAAAATAGGAAAACACGGAAAACCATTTTCAGGGCTGCCGATGGTGGGATTCGAACCTACTATCTCCCGGATGCAAGCTCACAGCCGCGCGCTTCTACGCGCACGGCCAACTCGCCCGGTCTATCGAGTATTAAGGATGGGCCAAGTCTATTAATGCTCGATTCTTTCTGTCTGTAACGAACTTCTCGTTGTCCGCAATACTCTGACCGACAAGACACACAGTTTAAACGTAATTTAGAGTGGAGTAATGCAGGTTTATCATGGTAAGTATGGTATCATTCTTTATTGGCTGACTTAGCTAGTGATTGAATGACCGGGCGAGTTGGCCGTGCGCGTAAAGGCGCGCGACTGTGAGCTTGCATCCGGGAGATCGTGGGTTCGAGCCCCACTGTCGGCAGCCCTGAAGATGGTTTTCCGTGGTTTCCCATTTTCACACCAGGCAAATGCTGGGGCTGTACCTTAATTAAGGCCACGGCCGATTCCTTCCAATTCCTAGGCCTTTCCCATCCCATCGTCGCCATAAGACCTATCTGTGTCGGTGCGACGTAAAGCAACTAGCAAAAAAAAATGATTGAATGCATGGCCCCTCATCGTGCAACAATAGGTCCTTTCACGCACGAGTTCTTTTCCCGGACTGAACATCTGCTATGCCGTGTTTTGCTGCCCCCCCCCCCACCTCCATTTGGAAAGCATAATCATCATCAACATCATCTGTTTACCCTCCAGGTTCGGCTTTTCCCTCGGACTCAGCGAGGGATCCCACCTCTACCGCCTCAAGGGCAGTGTCCTGGAGCTTCAGACTCTTGGTCGGGGGATACAACTGGGGAGTATGACCAGTACCTCGCCCAGGCGGCCTCACCTGCTATGCTGAACAGGGGCCTTGTGGAGGGATGGGAAGATTGGAAGGGATAGACAAGGAAGAGGGAAGGAAGCGGCCGTGGCCTTAAGTTAGGTACCATCCCGGTATTCGCCTGGAGAAGAAGTGGGAAACCACGGAAAACCACTTCGAGGATGGCTGAGGTGGGAATCGAACCCACCTCTACTCAGTTGACCTCCCGAGGCTGAGTGGACCCCGTTCCAGCCCTCGTACCACTTTTCAAATTTTCTTGGCAGAGCCGGGAATCGAACCCGGACCTCCGGGGGTGGCAGCTAATCACGCTAACCACTACACCACAGAGGCGGCTAGAAAGCATAATAACTGTCAATAAAAGTTAGTATGTCATTTCATCGACATGTTCATTTGAAAACATGCTAGCCGTCGCTGATGACTCTGGTTTCAAGAAACGCACAGTTCTCCAGAAGATATGAATCTGGTAGAAATAGGAAGACTTCAGCCTGCATTGTCCAGGCTTTCATCGATCGCCATACAACTTCGCCAGAAGCTCGCGATGTTAACGTGAACGAGAAGATTGTTCGATGACGCCTTAAAGAATAAAATCTACAATCATGGCGACCTGCTACGGGACCGCATCTAAAAATACAGCACCGAGTAGCATGTCTTCCGTGCGTTCGTCTCACCATTGGAGGCGAGTGTTCTCTGACGAGTCCAGGTTCCGCCCTAAATCTCCAGATAGTAA
Organism: Anabrus simplex; assembly: GCF_040414725.1. NCBI lineage: Eukaryota > Metazoa > Arthropoda > Insecta > Orthoptera > Tettigoniidae > Anabrus > Anabrus simplex. The sequence continues at coordinate 226,398,746 of NC_090268.1, read as the reverse complement.
GAAAAGAGTCTGGAGTTCTCTGGCAACTACAAGTTCTCTCTGAAATCTCCAGATAGTAGGGAAACAGTCTGGAGTTCTCTGACAACTCTAGGTTCTCCCTGAAATCTCCAGATGGTGGGGACTTTAGGCGGTGGTGCTGATTATCGTTTTAAGAGGAAGAACAACTAGGCAACCATCCTCTACATAACACTAATCAGATAGAAAAAATGGAAGGAATCTTAAACTTCGAAAATGAAGGTATCAGGCAAAGGAAGAAAAGTGCCTCTATGGGCGTGAATATGAAAGACTCCCTAGGCCTGGATACCTATAACCGTCGGGGTAGGAGAAGAACAAGTGTTGACCAAGGGAGATCGGATAGGAGCCTGACACAAGTAAGTGGAAGCAGTGCCAAGACTCAGTTAAGGACCCCGTGGTCGCCAACCCACGCTTCCAAGTTCAGAACCCCTAGGGCCCCTTTTAGTCACCTCTCACGACAGGCAGGCGATGCCATGGATGTTATTGTACCGCATGTGGATATCAGCATGGCACTTCATTACAAATATATTTTTGTAGGATCTGAAGCCATTTCTTTTCAATTTCGACTCAGTTATTTTATAACTCAGGTTCTTCAGTCTGCCGTCCGGCTCCATGGCTAAATGGTTAGCGTGCTTGCCTTTGGTCACAGGGGTCCCGGGTTCGGTTCCCGGCAGGGTAGGGAATTTTAACCATCGTTGGTTAATTTCGCTGGCACGGGGGCTGGGTGTATATGTCTTCATCATCCTTTTATTTTCATCACGACGCGCAGGTCGCCTACGAGCGTCAAATCAGAAGACCTGCACCTGGCGAGTCGAACATGTCGTCGGACACTCCCGGCACTAAACGTCATACGCCATTTCATTTCTGTCTGCCGAAACTAATTTTGACTAATACATTTATAAACTATCATCAAGAAAGCACATGGTACCAGAATTATGCCTCAAAAAGAAACAAATTAATTAAAACAGAATGACATGTATAAACTACCATCAAGAAAGCACGTTACCAGAATTATGCCTCAGAAAGAAACAAGTTAATTAAAATAAAATGACATTAATAAACTACCATCAAGAAAGCACATGATACCAGAATTTATGCCTCAAAAAGAAATAAATTTATTAAAATAGAATGGCATTTATAAACTACCATCAAGAAAGCACATGGTACCAGAATTATGCCTCAAAAAGAAACAAATTAAAATAGAATGACATTTATAAACTACCATCAGTAAAACAACACATGGTACCAGAATTATGCCTCAAAAAGAAACAAGTTAAAATAGAATGACATTTATAAACTACCATCAGTAAAAAAACAAATGGTACCAGAATTATGCCTCAAAAAGAAACAAATTAAAATAGAATGACATTTATAAACTACCATCAGTAAAACAACACATGGTACCAGAATTATGCCTCAAAAAGAAACAAATTAAAATAGAATGACATTTATAAACTACCATCAGTAAAAAACAAATGGTACCATAATTATGCCTCAAAAAGAAACAAATTAAAATAGAATGACATTTATAAACTACCATCAGTAAAAAAACAAATGGTACCAGAATTATGCCTCAAAAAGAAACAAATTAAAATGGGATGACATTTATAAACTACCATCAGTAAAAAAACAAATGGTACCAGAATTATGCCTCAAAAAGAAACAAATTAAAATAGAATGACATTTATAAACTACCATCAGTAAAACAACACATGGTACCAGAATTATGCCTCAAAAAGAAACAAATTAAAATAGAATGACATTTATAAACTACCATCAGTAAAAAACAAATGGTACCATAATTATGCCTCAAAAAGAAACAAATTAAAATAGAATGACATTTATAAACTACCATCAGTAAAAAAACAAATGGTACCAGAATTATGCCTCAAAAAGAAACAAATTAAAATGGGATGACATTTATAAACTACCATCAGTAAAAAAACAAATGGTACCAGAATTATGCCTCAAAAAGAAACAAATTAAAATAGAATGCCATTTATAAACTACCATCAGTAAAAAAACAAATGGTACCATAATTATGCCTCAAAAAGAAACAAATTAAAATAGAATGACATTTATAAACTACCATCAGTAAAAAAACACATTGTACCAGAATTATGCCTCAAAAAGAAACAAATTAAAATAGAATGACATTTATAGACTACCATCAGTAAAAAACAAATGGTACCAGAATATGCCTCAAAAAGAAACAAATTAAAATAGAATGACATTTATAAACTACCATCAGTAAAAAACACATAGTACCAGAATTATGCATCAAAAAGAAACAAATTAAAACAGAATGACATTTATAAACTACCATCAGTAAAAAGCAAATGGTACCAGAATTATGCCTCAAAAAGAAACAAATTAAAATAGAATGACATTTATAAACTACCATCAGTAAAAAAACACGTTGTACCAGAATTATGCCTCAAAAAGAAACAAATTAAAATAGAATGACATTTATAAACTACCATCAGTAAAAAAACAAATGGTACCAGAATTATGCCTCAAAAAGAAACAAATTAAAATAGAATGACATTTATAAACTACAATCAGTAAAAAACAAATGGTACCAGAATTATGCCTCAAAAAGAAACAAATTAAAATAGAATGACATTTATAAACTACCATCAGTAAAAAAACAAATGGTACCAGAATTATGCCTCAAAAAGAAACAAATTAAAATAGAATTACATTTATAAACTACCATCAAGAAAGCACATGGTACCAGAATTATGCCTCAAAAAGAAACAAATTAATTAAAATAAAATGATATGTTTCGCTCTTAAAAGAATATCAACAAATTCTATCAAATCACACTCTCATATTCAGAAAATGAGATTGGTATTGCCCATAAGCACGAGAAAATGTGGGAAGAACAATTATGATCGTTTGGACATGTCTTCAGAACACCACCTGGAACAGTCTCTAGCATACCCTACTATCATAAGATACAAGGCGAGCGAACACCTAAACAGAGATGCCATCAATGGAGACATAAAATTCTGTGCCATACAGCCAAGAGACGCCCAGAAGAGAGAGAAGTGGTGGACTCTGCTGGTGCTGGACGGTTTGGTGATTATTGTTTTAAGAGGGAAATCTTCGGTCGTTTTGTATGGGCGGCACTACAACATCAAAAAATCTCTGAGATATACGTAGGTCGCGTCATAAGTGATGGTGATGATAATGATTGTTGTTTAAAGGGGCCTAACATCGAGGTCATCGGCCCCTAATGGTATGAAATGAAATAACAAAAAGTTAAAATTCATCCACTGACCAAAATAAAATAAAAAATGTCATGAAGAATGAATGGATGGACATGAACCCAACAAAAAAAACAAAAAAAACAAAAACAGTGGATCAGACTCAAGAAAAAGATCGTAAATAATAGTATTACTGACCAAGGGACCACTCATAAAGCACAATGATGCTTGATGTCTAAAGGGGTGCAAAATCCATGTCTAAGGCCCCACAGAATGGTACATGTCGCGAGTAAAGTAGAACCATGGTATTTGTCATGTTGGGGTATTAATCAAAAGTAGCGAAACTCACGGTGTTCCACACAAGATGGTACTACTTACAAGTATTGTACTTCGTATAGGTAACGCAGACCTAAGCGTCATAAGCCATGGCAACTTTTTTCTCGCGAACAGGAGACAACACTGAAAATCAGAGATATGCATTTGGAAACGTACGGTATGTACTTACGTACGATGCCACTAGACGGTGTATGTAAACAACAGTGTGGGTCTAAGCATGCCACCAAGTTCAGTGTCTGAGTGAGAGCGTCATAAAATGGAAGTCAAGAAGCAGGATCAACGATCGTATATTAAAATAGCACTTCTCCGCGGCAGAAATGCACGCCAATGCCATGCAGAGCTGCGGGAAGCATTAGGTGTGCATGCCATGCCATGCTAACAAAGAAGACATCGTAACAGCATTTCGGAGAGAGGTGTCACACGTTAACGATACACATGCAGCGAATGGTATTCAGCGCCTGTCCCACCGCTGGCAACGCACAGTGAAAACCTTGGGTGGTTATTTCGAAGGTCTGTAAACAGTGGAGACCTGTCATTTGTACGTAGTCTTGTGTATTTGCTGTCTATACCATAATAAAGCAATGTTTACCAATGGCCTGTGTTCTGTCACTTACCTACGAGAATCTCCTGAAGTCAGAATTTATCTTCAGGCACTATGCATAAGTACATGCCCTATATTTCCAAATGCATATCTTAGATTTTCCGTGTTGTCTGCTGTTCGCGGGGGAAAAAACGTTGCCATGACTTGTGACTCGACCCTCGTATGTGAAGATGGTTCAAGGCAGGGGCGGTATGTCATTGCCACTCAGGGCCGTTAGGCCGTATTGCACAAAATTTGTTTTATTAAAGTGTTTAAAAATTAATTTACATTGCAGATTTTCTCCTTAAAATAAGTGTGCTTCCTTTCTCGAATCTCTAGAAGGAATTCAGTACACATAACTCATTCCCAGCTTAAGTTCCCGACAGTCTCGTACGGTGGATTGTAATAGCGAAGGCCGCTCGCTTCCATGTAAAGTATATGGAGTGAGGAGCCAAATTAACAAAAAAAAAGCAGTGGACATATCACTGTCTTCCAGGCGAATTGTTCTGTGCTATGAAAGGATTTTCTTTCCTCCTCAAGGGCCTGGAGAACTGGCCCATAACTTCCTGCTTCTGTCTCCGTTTGAAAGGTCAAACCGGTTACGGGAGATGGGTCAACCTCACGCCCTTGAACAGATGCCGTTGTTCACAGCATGTTGAAGTTAAGATTTTATACAATAATATATTTATACAGTTTCAGTTGTCTGGTTTTCCAAGTACAAGTGTGTTAGTGAGTTCTGTGTGAATGAAGATAATATAATTGTCCGACAAGACGGGCTTAATGCACTGGCCGTGCTTTCTATTCACAAGAATTTCAACACGAAGGGGATAGAAAAAATTTGCTTCATCCAAGCCAGGAGAGGAGAATATATTTAAAAATAAGGAGCCATGTAAGTACAGTTTTTAATACATGAACGATTTATTAACATTTCAAATGACCGAGCTCGATAGCTGCAGTCGCTTAAGTGCGGCCAGTATCCAGTAATCGGGAGATAGTGAATTCGAGCCCCACTGTCGGCAGCCCTGAAGATGGTTTTCCGTGGTTTCCAATATTCACACCAGCCAAATGCCGGGCCTGTACCTTAATTAAGGCCACGACCACTTCCTTCCAATTCCTAGGCCTTTCTTATCCCATCGTCGCGGTAAGACATATCTATGTCGGTGCGACGTAAAGCAAATAGCAAAAAAATCAAAATAAAATAAAGTTTCAGGTGTTCTGTTGTGTGGAAAGATGATAATGGCAATATTGGCAACAATGAATGTCAAATATACATTAATGTTCAATATGAGTAAGAGAGGGCCGTGTGCCCTAACTTCGCCACATGAAAGAAGCCATAATAAATAAATAAAAAACAAGAATATCATCATCTGGCCCACCCTAAACATATTAGGCAGAAGCAACCCCTGGTTCAAGACATGTTACTACGCCCATCTACTGCAGTGACAACCACTGCAGATATTTCAGACAGTTTCCGTGTTGATGTTAGTGTACATGCGAGCACAGAAATGGTGTCCCGGTATAAACAAAGCATGGTATACCCCCACCTCCACGCTTAACGCATTGCTGCAGGTAGACAGCCGCTACAAGACTGTTGTGATTGAAATGGGCACAGTGGTGGATGTATAGCAATACACACATCCTGCCTTCAGCACTACCCGTTCACTCCCTCCCCTCTTTCTCGGCACTGGAGTGGCCTTCGACACTACCCCTTCACTCCCTCGCCACCTTTCAGTACTGGAGTGGGGCAGTGTTGATTGTTTACGTCGGGACACCATTTCTGTGCTTGCATGTACGTCAGCTGCGAGCCCAATACTGTTCAACATTATCGTCAACTAACTGACGAAATAAATTATGGCAGTTCTGCCGTGGACCAGACGATTTTATTTTGGTCGGTAAGTCACGTCATGAGGTTGAAGCAGTCTTTGAGCGATGGCGAGCAATGCTAGAGGCAAGCGGGTTCAGATAAGTCCCAAGAGCACATATTCTCCAACTATGTGCAGCCCGGACAAGCGGGCCCACACAACACTGCCTTCTTTCTGAAGAACCGCTGATGGTGGTGGTGGTGATGGTTATTATTGTTTTAAGAGGAAGTAAAACTGGGCAACCATCCTCTATTAACAGTAAACGTAGGAAAAATGTAGGAAGGGATCCGTTACTCCGAAAAATGATGAATGAAAGATAAGGGCCACGAAGGGCGTGAAAGTGAAAGATTCCCTAGGCCTCAAATGCTCTAATACCGTCGGGATCGGAAAAGAACAAGATTTGACCAAGGGAGGTCGGACAGGAAAGATGAAAGTTAGGAGCCTGGCGCAAGTAAGTATCCTCAGCTAATGGCCCCGTGGTCGCCGACCCATGCTTCCAAGTTAAGAGCCCCTCGGGACCCCTTTAGACGCCTCACACGACATGCAGGGGATACCGTGGGTGTTATTCTACCGCCCCCACGCACAGGGGGTAAGATCGGTCGGTAATTCTGATCCATACCTTCATTGCAACAGTCTTCCATCAGTGTAGAAGCAATAGAAAATCAATAGCAGAGATAAGCATTTCACGAAAATGAGTTAAAAGAAGAGCTCAGAGAGACAAAACGAGAAACTCAGTTATAACATCCACTCATAACTTTCACATCTCAAGAGGTCGATGAGGGATTAAAATCGCTCTAAAATGACACAGCTGTAGGACTAGATGTAATATACCCAGAACTGTAAGAAGCTGTGGTCCAGCCACAAAAGAATGTCTCTCAGTATTCTTCAGCTCCATACTTCAGTCAGGAAGGCTTCTAACAATCTTCAAGAAAATGAAAATAATTGCTCTGCTGCTCGGAAGGATCCTACTCTCCCACAAAGTTATAGGCCAAGAGCTCTGCTCTGTGTCACCTACAAGATATTAGAAAGTCTGATCCTGAATAGAATAGCACCAACAATTGAAGCATTACTCCCAGCTGAGCGAGCAGGATACAGTTCTAGTTGTCAATGTAGTGACCAGCTAGTATCTCTAACTTCATATCTCGAGATTGGTTTTGAGAAGAAACTGAAAACTGTATCCGTCTTCTTAGATATTACGGCGGCATATGACAGGAGGTGGTGGTGATTACCGTTTTAAGAGGAAGTACAACTAGGCAACCATCCTCTATTATCACTAATCAGAGGGGAAAAAAGAAGGGATCCAACTGTGTAGGACTTATGTTTTTACAAGTTAGAAATCTAGGAAGCCCTGACTGTCACGGGAAGTAAAGGATGTATATAAACTCTGAGAAAAAGGACTGGTGAAATGGAAGCATGTGCGTGTAATTGTGTCCCATGTTAAGAAAACTGGAATCTGTATTTAAGTACAATAAACGTGTGCAGAAACATTGTTTAATATCAATGAGTTCTTGTAATGTGTATTCAGTTTTCCATACTGCAATAATTACTATCTTACATAATGGCGACCGTGACAGGACATCTTTCCAGAATTGATAAGCTTAATAAATATCATGAAGTTTTCGAAAATTGGTTGAAGGATGGCATCATTGAAATGGTTGCAGATGCAGAAGACAGCAGGTCAGGATGATGATGATGATGATGATGCTTGTTGTTTAAAGGGGCCTAACATCGAGGTCATCGGCCCCTAATGGTACGAAATGAAACGACAAAGTAAAAGTTCAAAATTATCCACTGACCAAAATAAAAAATGTCATGGAGAATGAATGAATGAATGAATGAACATGAATTTAAAACAATCAGTGGATCCGACTCAAAAAAATGTCATAGTTAATAGTATTACTGACCAAGAGACCACTTCCAAAAGGAAATCGAGGATGCTTGGTGTCTAAATGGGTCCAAAATACAAGTCAAAGGCCCCTCAGAATGATACTTATCGCTAGTAATGTAGAACCATGGTATCTGTCCTGTTGCGGTACTAATCAATGGTAGCAGAGACTTGCGGTATTCCACACATTATTGTACTACTCAAAGCTTATGAAATTCGACATTAATACAGACCTATGTTTTTCTCACTCTGCGGCGCCATTCACAGGCAACGCAAACCTATGATGTTCATCACATAAGAGTACTAACCACAGGGACCTCTCCCTATCCCGTGGTGTTCCTCATATAGTGGGTACTAATCACAGGTAAGGCAGGTCCATGGTAGCTATCATCCCATGGTCCCGCTCATATGGTGGTACTAATCACAGGTACTGCAAAAGCCGACCGCGCGGTGCTCCTGTGTGCTACTAATCACAAACCTATTTCGTACGTAATATAGTGGTACTACGCACAAGTAAAAGCGACCCTTGGTGTTCTCCGCGTGGTGGTACTAATCACATGTAGTTGCATGGTTCGAATACAATCATCCCTTGGTCGCCCCTTTTAGTCGGCTCTCACGACAGGCAGGGGATACCGTGGGTGTATTATTCGTCTGCCTCCCCCACCCACAGGGGGTGTGTGTTTGGTCCGCGAGAGGTACTTTATTTCCCTCAAGTCCGCCGGCAAGCCGGTTAGGACCCCCCTATCCGCCACCTGGGACGCGCCACGTGGGAGTATCACCTCTCCCCCTGCTACGCCTGCGTAGTAGGTTCGTGGAGCAGGTCAGGATATTTTATCCCACACCATGCAGTGATGAAAGAATCTAGTGAGACGACAAAGATACGCCCAGTATTCGATGCCTCTTCTCGAAATACTCGAATCAACTCGCTAAATTCTTGCTTGGAAACAGGACCATATTTAAGGAAATTTATTCCTAATCTACTACATCAGTTTAGAAAGAATGTAATTGGAGTTACTGCGGACATAGCCAAAGCATTTCTACAGATCAGCGTAGCACGCAAGGATCGATAGTATTTTGAAATTTCTCTGGTGGTAAAGCTGTGACTCGCGAGAAATGATAACATTAAGACATTGTAGGGAGGTATTCGGGGTTTCGCTACGTCCTTTCTTGCTAACTGCTACTCTGCGCCATCACTTGCAACATGCACCGGAGGAAGTGGAAACAGCTGAAAAACTAAAGCAATCATTCTACATTGATAATGCCCGACTGGTTGGCTGAACGGTCAGCGTACTGGCCTTCGGTTCAGAGGGTCCCGGGTTCGATTCCCGGCCGGGTCGGGGATTTTAACCTTAATTGGTTAATTCCAATGGCACGGGGGCTGGTTGTATGTGTTGTCTACACCATCATTTCATCCTCATCACGACGCGCAGGTCACCTACGGGTGTCAAATAGAAAGACCTGCACCTGGCGAGCCGAACTCGTCCTGGGATATCCCGGCACTAAAAGCCATACGACATTTCATTTACATTGATAATTGCGTTACAAGTGTGGATTCTGAGCAGGAGTTGAGAAAATTCATCAAAGAAGCAAAGAAACTGATGTCCACTGCAAAGATGTTGATACTATAGGATTCACCAATAACCAAATTAAAAAACGTAAGCTGTTGTCCATTGCTCAGAAATTCTTCGATCCTCTCGGGTTTGCTAGTCCAACGATGTTAGTGGCGAAATTGCTCCTACAGGGAACTTGGAATGGAGAACTGCCGAAAGAGATACTGGGCAAATTTCTAGCATGGCTGAGAAATGTGCATTGGCTTAGGAAATGTCGGGTTAAACGAAGATTAGCAAAGGCCACGATTAAACCAGAAACAGTAAGCCTACATGTTTTCAGTGATGCCAGTAAGAAAGCATACACTGCTTGTGCTTTCTTGCGTACAGACAACCGTGCGTCTCGCACAGACCAAAGCAAGAGTGGCACCTTTAAAGGACTGGTCTATTCCTAGAATTGTACTGATAGCAGCCCTTATTGCGTCAATATTGTGCCGTAAAGTGAACCAAGAGCTTAGGAATAGAAGAATGTAAGACATACTGTTGGTATGATTCGTCGGTCGTTCTCGCATGGATAAGGAGAGAAGATGACTGGAATGTCTTTGTCAGTAACAGATGCAGAGAGATCAGACAAAAAACTTCTCCAGATGAATAGTACTACATTCCAGGTGCTCTCAATCCGGTAGACTTGCCTTCCAGAGGGTGCGATGCAAAAGTTTAGTTCCTCAGCCGATGGTGGACAGGCCCTGACTGGCTTCAGGAAGAGAAAAGACAGTTGCCACAATTTAGAGAACAGGACGTGAATAAGGAAAGAAAGAAGATGACTTTGTGCACTGATTCCAGCGGCAACTCAAGATTCAGTGGTGATCTTCATTATTTTTTCAGTTATGTGAAGATTCTAAGAACGATTGCTTGGATAATGAGATTTCGACACACTCGTGCCAGTTCAAGCCAGCGAACAGGAGAACTTCACTACGAAGATGTAGAGAAAGCGAAAATAACGCTCTTATAATGTATCCCGTTAGAGCACTTCCGAAATGATTAATCCCAAACCTCAAAGGCACACCAGACATTCAGAGACCAACATTGGCCGATAACAGCCCGAACAAGGTTATTGCCTAGCGGTGAACCAGACGAATTCAAGCACCCAATACTTCTACCTTATGACATCATAATTCCTCGAATGGTATTTGAGAAGTACTGTCATATGCAGCATGTTGGCTGCCAGGTAATGATCGCTAACATCAGGGAATAGCTCTGGATTATTGCCACTAAGAGATTGGTAAAAAACATAGTGAGGACATGTGTGATTTTTAGACGATATCAAAGCAAACCGAAAGACCGTGTTAAATGTGCAGGGGCATTTGAAGTGACTGCATTGACATGGCAAGTCCCTTATACCTGTACTGGGGAATAAGGTATTTATAGTACTATTCACTTGCGCTGTCTACCGAGCAGTGCACCTTGAGCTTGCCAGGTCCCTATCCATACAATGCTTTATGATGGCCTTGAGAAGATTTCTTGCCAGACGGGGGGAGGGTACAGGTCATATACACTGATAACGGCACCAACTTTGTAGGTGCGAGCAACAGCCTGAAACAACTGAATTGGCAGGAAATAATTGCTATGTCCGGCGTGCAAAACTTCAAGTGGATCTTGAACCCTCCGGCTGCACCGTGGGGGGGGGGGGGAGGTGATGGTAGGAGAGATTGATTCTTAAAAGAACTCCTGCGAAGAATCTTAGACAGAAAGGTTGTAAGTTTTGAAGAGTTGGAAACCATACTGTGTGACATTAAACTCTAGACCATTGAACTTCATAGAAGACACGACAGAGACTCTGAAACCGTTTACACTGGCTATGTTTCTATAAGGTCTATCAATAAATGATGCCGTAGACTTGGATGAAATGGAGGCCCGCAGCCTGTACAGAAGGCTGATTTATCTTCAGCAGCTCCGAGATAATTTCCGTCAGCGTTTCCGAAATGAATATTTGGTCATGCTGGTCCGTCAGAGGGTGCAGAAGCAGGGAACTCTACAGGTGGGAGAGATTGTGCTGATCGGGTCAGATGGGGTGAAGAAAATCAACTGCCCCTCGATCTGGTGTTAGAAACCTACCCAGGAGCAGATGGCAACGTAAGAGTGGCGAGAGTAAGGACTACTCATGGTGAAAGTATTAGGCCACTTCCATGCCTTCATCCTTTGGAGGTGTGTGCAGCAGTGAAGCAGCTGCTTGTGGGACCTGATTCTCCATTGGACGTCCACCCAAAAGACTCCAAGCTGTCCGAGGTTGGAAGGAAGATACTTAAAACTACAAGATCGGGGACTTGTGTGAAAATACCTGATAGACTGAACTTGTGAGGAAACAAAGATGATGATGATGATGATGATGATGATGATGATGATGATGCTTGTTGTTTAAAGGGGCCTAACATCGAGGTCATCGGCCCCTAATGGTACGAAATGAAACAACAAAAATGTCAAATTCATCCACTGACCAAAAAAAAAAATGTCGTCATGAAGAATGAATGGATGGACATGAACACAACAAAACAAACAAACAAAAAAGGAAACAAACAACCAAAATACAGTGGATCAGACTCAAAGATCATACATAATTGATTACTGACCAAGGGACCACTCATAAAGCACGATGATGCTTGATGTCGAAAGGGGTGCAAAATCCATGTCTAAGGCCCCACAGAATGGTACATGTCGCGAGTAAAGTAGAACCATGGTATTGGCATGTTGGGGTACTAATCAAAAGTAGCGAAACTCACGGTGTTCCACACAAGACGGTACTACTCACAAGTATTGTACTTCGTACAGGTAACGCAGACCTATGGTGTTTCTCACACAATGGCGCCACTCATAGCCAACGCAAACCAATGAGTTTCCTCACCTAGGTGTATTAGGCACGGATGCCGGTCCCACAGCCCCCGTGGTGTTCCTCACAGAGTGGATACTAATCAAAGGCAACGCAGATCCACTATGTCGCTCATATAGTGGTACAACTCATAGGCTACGCCCAGACCCGCGGTGTTGCTCACATGGGTACGACGCACTGGTACTGGAAACCCCCAGGCCACGCTCATGACTACTACTAAACACAAACCCATTTCGTACCGAACATAGTGGTACAACTCGCAAGTACAGGCAACCCACGGTGTTCCCCGCGTGATGGTACGAATCAAAAGTAGTTTCATGGTTCTAATTCAATCATCCCTTGGTCGCCCCTTTTAGTCGCCTCCCACGACAGGCAGGGGATACCGTGGGTGTATTATTCGTGAGCCTCCCCCACCCACATGGGTGTGTGTTTGGTCCGCGAGAGGTATTTTATTTCCCTCAAGTCCGCCGGCAAGCCGGTTAGGACCCCCCTATCCGCCACCTGGGACGCGCCACGTGGGAGTATCACCTCGCAGCCGTAGCAGGTTCGTGGAGGAAACAAAGAAAGGTTGCAATTTTGTGTTACTTTCAAATTGCAAGGTGGGAGGATGTGTAGAACTTGGGTTTTTATAGGTTAGAAATCCAGGAAGCCCTGTGTGTCACAGACAGTAAAGGATGTATATAAACTCTGAGAAATAGGACTGGTAAAATGGAAGCATGTGTGTGTAATTGTGTCTGTTAAGAAAACTGGAATCTGTAATTAAGTACAATAAACGTGTGCAGAATCATAGTTTATCAGTGCGTTCTTGTAATGTGTATTTAGTTTTCCATACTGCAATAATAACTAACACTCTTACACCGACCAAACCCCAAACCCCATGGCGCACAGCCCCAAAGGGTCTTGGCCTACCAAGCGACCGCTGCTCAGCCCGAAGACCTGCAGATTACAAGGTGTCATGTGGTCAGAACAACGAATCCTCTCGGACGTTATTCTTGGCTTTCAAGACCGGGGACGCTATCTCACCTTCAGATAGCTCATTTCTAATCACGTAGGCTGAGTGGACCTCAAACCAGCTCTCAGGATCAGCTAAAAATCCCCGGCGTGGCCGGGAATCGAACCCGGGACCTCCGGGCAGGAAGCAGGTACGCTACCCCTATACCACGGGACCGACTTTCTCTTACACAGACACTTCGAAAAATGAAGATAGGGGCCAAAGAAAGACAAGGGCCATGAAGGGCGTGAAAATGAAAGACTCTCTAGCCCTCGGAACGTAAGAGCATCGGGGTCGGAAAAGAACAAGATTTGACCAAGGGAGGTCGGACAGGATAGATTAACGTTAGGAGCCTGGCACGAGTAAGAGAAAGCAATGCCAGCACTCAGCTAAGGGCCCCGAGGCCGCGAACCCATGTTCCCAAGTTGAGAGCCTCTGGGGCCACAGTCTGAAGAGAAGCTCACATACTGATTAAAGCTGTTCCTTGCATAAAAATCGCATCGCTAATTGACAACATGTTAACTAACTGATTATTTCTAGTTCACCATGAACACAACAGGAGTAAATTTCACAAACTTAATAATTAGGGAGGGGATTATTATGTGCTAAAAAGTGAAATATACCGTAAATTTTATGTTCTAAAAACTTAAAATTATTTGATAAAAATTTTAAAATATTCTGCTTTAAATATCACAACCATTCGCGTTCAAGAGGTAAATAAATATAAAGTTTTTAATTAAAATATGATGCTACCAAATGTGCTCCTTAAAGCAAATGGATGTCTAGATATGGAAAAGTACAGCACGGTATATTAATTTTTGATGTGCCTAACTAGATAGTACGGTATTTACAAAAACGGTAATGTTTTGTTTAACTATAAAAAATGTACCAGTTCGTACTCGCCAAACACACGCTGGAATATTAGTTGCTAGAAGTAGTCTCAGAATTGCAGTGAACAACAAATTTCATCTCCAAATTGTCCATCACAAATGTATGCCGATTATTTCTGAAGAACGCCTTATACTTATAAATATTTGATAAAACCAATAAATAATAATAATAATAATAATAATAATAATAATAATAATAATAATAATAAAATAAACAACTGAATAAATAAAATTACTCAAAAACTTAATATAACACTTGAAATAAATTAAATTAATAAAAATAATTAATCGGAATGTCCGTAGTATGGACGCCAGAGTTCACCAGAATGGATCACTCGAATTTAGATAGAGCATGATAATTCTTTATATCGGGGCGTGTACATAATGCTGCAAACTGGTACATCTGCTACAGGCCTTACCTAACCTTCTGAAAATGACTAAATAGGTAGGAACTGCGTCTAGGTTAATCAATAACTCCACTGATTCTAAAATATCTAACTATATTCTCAATAAAATCGGTGCATGAGCACCTCATCAACACACCAAAATACACTTATGATACACAAACAAAATATTACTGGAAGACTCCAGATTTACAACAACAACAAGGAAAACTGTGGGAAAACGAAAGCGAGAACTAAGCCACCATTTGTGATTAGTCCGTTGAACAATGTACATATATGTAGATAAGAACCCTTCACTGTCTCTGTATCATTACGACTGGCCGATTTTCATAATCGGCACTTATAATATCACACAGATACTGTACCTCAGAATACTGTGTTCACTGAATTTAACATTTGTTTTAAAGATATATACATTTGAGCAACACACCCTTGTCGTTCCTGAACATAAATTATGGAAAGTCTGAGACATAGCACCTCCCAGCTTTCATCAGCATGTAATACCAGGCCACCACAACGTTATACAATACTCAAAGCGTAAGCACTCCACAATTGTATGGCAGCCACGTTCCACAAACTTAAAAAGACTATCTTCCACGAACGTTTGAAGTCCAGTCCAGTATATTGCAGCAGTCTCACTCCAGTACCGTATATCGCGTTTCACTCCCGTATCGTGTGTCAGTACTACTTCATTCCCGTACAGTGTGTGTTCCTTCATGCCGTTTGATCACATGCTAAATAGACATCAGCATTCCCGTTCCTCTCACATGATACGCCTAGATTAATCCTGGCTAGCCAATCATGAGTGGATCCTCTATTCAAGACCACGCCGTGAATTTTTTCTTGGTCCCAAGACAATAACAAACTCTGAGGTGTTTCACATGACTCATCGGAAATTTCCGACTACAACATCAACAAGCTCATGTGATTCTGGGCTATTCACATGATTCATAGAACTTCCTGACTACAACAAGAAGTCCATCTCATCAAACACTGGGATATACACATGACTCATGCAACGTTTCCAAGTTCAATATAGCAGTGTTTTCCCAGCCGTTGTACACAACAAATTACTCATACCACATATGGGGACCTTCCAGCTTACAACTATTAATGACAAAATATACAACTGAAATATTGATTAATAATAATAATAATAATAATAATAATAATAATAATAATAATAATAATAATCGAATACTGACAATAATATATCTCACTTCTACATATAGTGCGAGGGTATGATATATGTACTATCACATACTACGAAAACGATCGCTCTACATCACAGGACGTCAGACGTCCTGTGACTATTACTACTCACCGATTAAAAAATATGAAACTGAATTAAAATGAAACACTATTAAAATATTCATGAAATAAAATGCTCAATCGTCGGACTATGTACTCACGCTTAGTACTTACCTGATTACTTACACATACAATAGTTGATGGGTGCCAGCTACAAGTAGATGCAGCGATAATAGAGTGAGAGTCTTGAATATCTCTAGGGTGTGAGGTAATACTTTGGCAGCATAACATAAAGGTTCTGGAAAAAGGAGTTTGGCGCTCGGTTTCCCCATTAAAATGTGAGGTTATATGATCTACTATTGAAAAGAAACAGTTAATTTATTTGATACTAAACAAAATACATTCTTTAAAAATTGACTTTAACGAGTGAGACTTACCGCGATAATTCAAAAGGTAATATAAAACTCTGACATTACAACTTAAGGAAACTGTAGGCATAAAATTTGAAATTTTCTTGATCGGACATTTAAAAGTTATACAAGAAATGCATCCCTCACTGATCACTTGACTGTACCTCGAACACTTAGAGTGTTATTACGACGTATTCCTTTGAGTTCGTATCAGCTGCAGGTATCTCAAACCTAATTTGGTGATGTTTCCTTTTAGTTTCACAAACGAGATATAGCATGGCTTGAAATTATATTCACACTTCACAATAAACTTTACAAGTAATTCACTGTTAACTGTTACTCTGCATTACGACGACTCAATATTCGGCTGTTACCAAACTGACACAAGAATTCAACCGAACAGATGCACGAAACACACTCTGAAGATATAATCTATTTGGTCACTGACGATTACGTATCCATATTACTGTTCCCCATTCGTCTCCTTCCAATTGACTCCAACTGACTTCATGGCAAGTCTCTCCATTCTTCTCCTTCCACGCAACTGATTCCAAGCAACTGAACTATCAAACTGACTGACCGACTGAGGCCTCTCCATCCAAATGACTGCCGCTATAGTATACAGCTCATACATAGCCATTAGTTGGCACATGGTATAACACCCATGTCAGAGCGCAGAATAGATATAATGTCACTCCCACCCAGCTACAATTGTTACATATATTGTGTTAAAATAGCCTGAGGCACCCTAGGAGTTCCCTATATATGATCTCATCGCTAAACGCATACAATGACAGAGCGATGACTCGACAGATATTGTAACGGTATTGCACCATATGTTGCAATGTCAAAAGGTTTCACAAAACATATTCATATCTCGTATTAGGCAGTTAGTCTCACTTTACATTATTTTGATGCTAATACACACACATATAAATACATAATAAATTAAATACCTACAATAAAGCGAGCGATAATTAATTAATACATAGCGAAATCAGACTATAGAATTGAATCAAACAATAATAATAGTTACAATAATAATAATAATAATAATAATAATAATAATAATAATAATAATAATAATAATAATAATAATAATAATAATAATAATAATACCGAGCTCGATAGCTGCAGTCGCTTAATTGCGGCCAGTATTCTGGAGATAGTGGGTTCGAACCCCACTGTCGGCAACCCTGAAGATGGTTTTCCGTGGTTTCCCATTTTCACACCAGGCAAATGCTGGGGCTGTACCTTAATTAAGGCCACGGCCGCTTCCTTCCCACTCCTGGCTCCTTTCTGTCCCATCGTCGCCATAAGACCTGACTGTGTCGGTGCGACGTAAAGCAACTTGCAAAATAATAATAATAATAATAATAATAATACAGATGAATGCTTGTAACGGGATTATAACCATTACAGTGCATAATTAAAGAGAGGAATGTCACCAAAACTAACGCCTTCAATTTCAACAAAATTACCACCCTCCAATACTTGTGCAACTTCGCACATTTTTTAAACCTATGTTTTACAGAAAAGAATTGATATTTGTTCTTTAACAGTCCTTGTACCTGCGAAGCTTAGAGTGAATCTAATTTATTTTCAGCAGCACGCACTTCTTTCACTGTTGCGGACAATAGGGTAGTGGATTTTTCAAATATGTCTATGGTTTTACACAAGAAGCTTAGATTGGAGATATAAACACCACATCACAAAGAAGTGTACCATGTTTTGATGAAATTGCTCCAGTGGTTTAGGAGGAGATGTGTCATTTACACACACACATACCTGCATACATCCATTTTAATATATAGTAAGAAGAAGAAGATTATGCTTGCTTTATTATTACATGGAGAAATTTTATTTTGAACACTGCAGACATCTAAACTTAAACTGTATATCCGAAGAAATTATTCAAATCCGAGGAATGAATATTACTTCGCTCGCTGCATGCCCAATCATGAGAATGGCTTCAATAATATTAGTCATCAGTTTCAGAGTCGTGCTCATTGCAGAGGGCAGGATTCTTATTCTTAAGAAGGATAATTGGTGCCACAATCGTCCGCTCTATGATGTTCGAGGGTACTCCAGGTGACTCCAAGTCTTTCGAAGCTCTGCCGTGTAGTCGATAGACTTGTAACTGTGTAGAACATCGGGTAATTCTTGTAAAAGTTGCTTGTTGAAAGAAATGAATGACATGATATATGATAGCAAGAATGAAGAGGATGAAACCCGGCGCCGGCACATAGACCACTCCTGTCGAATAGCTCAAGACTTAACGCCCCGATCCGACGGACGAATCATCATCAACACCGTCATATGCCCTCACAACATATGAGGCCAAAAAAACAGCTTCCTACGTCCTGGACGTAAAATGGCTCCTTGAATATTGTGTTCTCTACCTATCTCTATGTGCGTTGCCTAGCGACAGCGACTCTATGCATTTAATCTTGATGACAGCACGTTGGATTGTCATATCCCAATGCACGTTTTCCGATGGTTTTTCGTTCATAACTCACCAACGAAAGCGAAAATCAAAATTCCGGCTTCGATGTGCATTCGGACACACTTCCATCTACCTATGTTCAAAATTTCAGATCTCTGCGTGCTGTAAATTTTGCTGGGCATCGCGCACAGACAGACAGACAAACACTTCCTTTTATAATTATAGAGATCATACATCAAAAATATCAAAAAATATATCAAAAATATTTCAGCATGGAAATTTGACTCATGTAAAGGAATTAAGTATCTATAGTTCATATTATTTTTATGATGACGTTACCGTTGTAATCACAAACAACTGCCCTCTATTACAGACTCTCACTTTGGATAGCTGTCGTAAGCTGACTGATGCTAGTTTAAAGATGATGAATAATTTTGAACAGCTCAATTCTTTGACTCTATCTGTTAATCATTGTGTAACAGACTCTGGCATATTTCATTTACAAGACATTCAGGTTGAACATCGTTAAAATACAAGCATGTTCGCATTTATCAAAGCTAGGTTTGGAAAGTATTGCAAAATTGAGTACATTGCAAGAGCTGGTATTGTGGGGGAAAACCTGGCTGCTGAATTTCCATGGGAACTTATTCCACATCACATGAAATATCTCAAAATATCTTGATATCTATTCATTTGAAAATGTGGATACACTGTTAAAAACAAGGCTGTAATCGTAAAATGAGAATATGAGCACCATTTACAACACACTAGCATTTTAAATTTTATTGAGTAACACATATCGTCCATTTACAGTATGTGCTTATTATGGATTATCTTAAAATAAGTTTTTAAAAATTGTGACAATATGTGTTTTTATGCGAAATAAGATTAGGTTTTAACGCTTGGGAATACACTATAAGAAGAATAAACATTGTAAATTGTGTTAAAATATTCGCAAAAAATATATATATATATAATTACATAAAAATCCGCTCCCTGTAATAATGTCCTCCCTGAAGGATCGGTTCTCTCTCCTATTCTGTTCAAATTATACATTCACAATCTACCTGACATCGTGTCCCGTAAGTTCATATATGCAGATAATATCTGTTTCACTGTTCAACGAAGCAGCTTCACAGAGGCTGAAACAGTTTTTAATCAAGAGCTCCAGTTGCTGAGTGATTACTTTCACAGATGACACCTTCACCCTAACTCACAGAAAAGAGTAACATCTACATTTCATCTGATCAATGCACAAGCAAACTACCATTTAAGAATATTCTTTAGCGACTATGAATTACTTTAGCATGACAATCTTACTGCACTGAGACAACATAAGGTAATGAGACCGCCTTGTCAATACTATTCAAAAAACTATTTAATAGAGAGAGTCAATATCACAGATCAGATGTTCATATTTTGACCTGTCAGGAATGTAAAAAACAGTACATTGGACAATCAGGAAGAAGTTTAGAAATTAGGTATAAAGAACACATGAGTGCAGTGAAACGTAGAAGATATTCAGCTAGGTGCGATCATATGCATAACAACAATAATAGTGTTACAAATATAGAAAAGGACATAAAACAACTGTACACAGATCAAATAGGGAATTACATGAATATCTCGGAGAAACTGTTTATCCACTTGTCACAAAGAGGTAATAGTGACTTAAATTAGAATTACATTTCGACAGAAGAAAATTAATTGTTTAAAATGGCAAACTCACATGTTTAAAACATAAAAAGTAAATTAAATAATAAATCTACGACCTTTATGCCTATCAAGGTTTAGAACACTCTTCCAATAAGAGTTAAGAATTCACAACCCTACTACTTTCCCGTTACCTGCAATACATTGCTTGCCCACCGCTGATTTGCATTCAGTACTGGAGAATAAGTGGGTGGTGTTTTCTCAGTGAACCATTTTATTAGTTTAAGATCTTTGAAGATGAGAAAAATAGATATTATGTAATAGCTACATTTCAATGGTTAGGTAATATTTTGATAATAATTTAACATCTAATTATTTTATAATTTTCATCAAGTTCTTGGAATTTGTGAAATATTATTTCGCCGAATAAGAGTATGATCTTTTCTCGAAACATGCACGATTAAGTGATGGTGATTATGATGCTTGCTGTTTAAAGGGGCCTAACATCGAGGTCATCGGCCCCTAATGGTATGAAATGGAAAGATAAATTAAAAGTTCAAAATAATCCACTGACCAAAAGAAAAAATGTCATGAATAATAAATGGATGGATATGAAGTTAAAACAATCAGTGGATCCGACTCAAAAACTATCATAAATAATAGTATTACTGACCAAGGGAGCACTTCTAAAACACAATCCTGAATCGAGGATGCTTGTTGTCTAAAGGGGTCCAAAATCCAGGTCAAAGGCCCCTCATACTTTACTTGGCGCTAGTAAAGTAGAACCATTGTATTTGTCATGTTGGGGTACTAATCAAAAGTACCGAAGACTCACGGTGTTCCACACATGATGGTAATACTCACTACGTCGTACAGGTAACGCAGACCTATGGTGTTTCTCACACAATGGCGCCACTCACAGCCAACGCAAACCGATGGGGTTCCTCACCTAGGTGTACTAATCACGGGCGCCGTGGTGTTCCTCACATAGTGGGTACTAATCACAGGCAACGCAGACCCACGGTGTCGCTCATATAGTGGTACTAATCAGAGGCAATGCCCAGACCCGTGGTGTTTCTCACAATGGTACTAATCACGGGTACTGGAAACCCACAGTGAATCACTCTCTGCTGCTACTACTAATCACAAACCTGTTTCGTACCTAATACAGTGGTACTACTCGCAAGTAAAGGCGACCCATGGTGTTCCCCGCGTGATGGTACTAATCATAAGAAGTTTCATGGTTCTAAGATATTCATCCCTTGGTCGCCCCTTTTAGTCACCTCTCACGACAGGCAGGGAATACCTTGGGTGTATTATTCGTCTGCGTCCCCCACCCACAGTAGAGAGAGAGAGAAAAAAATAAAAAAGAAGGGATCCGTCACTTCGAAAAATGAAGTAACGGACGAAGAAAGGCAAGGGCCACTAAGGGCGTGAAAATGAAAGACTCCCTAGGCCTCGAACGCTCTAATACCGTCGGGGTCGGAAAGGAACAAGAGTTGACCAAGGGAGGTCGGACAGGATAGACGAAAGTGAGGAGCCTGGCACAAGTAAGTGGAAGCAATGCTAAGACTCAGCTAAGGGCCCCGTGGTCGCTAATCCACACTCCCAAGTTCAGAGCCCCTTGTAGTCGCCTCTTACGACAAGCAGGGGATACCGCGGGTGTATTCTACATTTGCGTCCCCCACCCGCAGGGGGTGCACGATTAAGTGATATTTATTAAATAGTTTTAGAATAGTATTCACAAGACGGACTCATTATTTCCCG
Organism: Anabrus simplex; assembly: GCF_040414725.1. Taxonomy (NCBI): domain Eukaryota; kingdom Metazoa; phylum Arthropoda; class Insecta; order Orthoptera; family Tettigoniidae; genus Anabrus; species Anabrus simplex. The sequence goes on along the minus strand of NC_090268.1, from coordinate 226,376,613 downwards.
TTTTTTCAGTGCAGTGAGAATGTCACTGTAAAGAGGCAGTACGGACCACTATAGGCCAATAATATAGTCAAGTTTATAGTTTCTTGCATTCATCATGCCACTCCTTTTTTTTATTGGCCTTACTTCGCACCTACGCAGATTGGTCTTATGGCGGCGATGGGATAGGAAAGGCCTAAGAGTGGGAAGGAAGCGGCCGTGGCCTTAATTAAGGTACAGCTCCAGCATTTGTCTGGTATGAAAATGGGAAACCACGGAAAACCATCTTTAGGGCTGCCGACAGTGGGGCTCGAACCCACGATCTCCCGGATGCAAGCTCACAGCTGCACGCCCCTAACCGCATGGCCAACTCGTCCGGTCATCATGCCACTTCAAAGTACCTAGAAGTAACGTTCGATAGATCTCTTAAGTACAAAAATCATTTTCAGAAAATTGCCGACAAAATAAAAACCCGTAGGTAATAACCTTCTCCAGCATCCGCCAGGAGCCTCTTGGGAAGCGAACGGGAACACTTTACGGTGGTCTATTCTACAGCAGCGTAACTGTGCTTGCACACGGCTAGTAGTTCTTCAACTATGCGCATCATACCGGTACACTTCGTGCTACACCAATACAATGGTTACCGGTGCTTAGTAATACAGTATACAGGGTTAGCATTTTATGTGCAAATTTCACATGAAAAATGGGAAGGGAAAAGGTGCTCAAATAAGGTTAAAAAAAGGGGGACAAAGAGGTGCTAGTTTATTCGAATAATTCAAAAATTTCTCTTTCCTCTATTCTAGTTTATTGAATTACAAACAAGTATATCAAATTATTAGTAATCAAAAGAAGAGCAATTGGATTGGCCAGGTTCTCCTTGTTGTGACTGCGGTGGGGTTCAGCAGACAGTGAGGGATATAGTACAAGAAAGCCCACATCGAGCTTTCTCAGGCAAAAAGAAGGCTTAACAACACAGGAGACGGTGTACTGGATATTCACCTGTAGTTCAGACTCCAGTGCACACAGGCCCTACTCACTGTGCCAACACATTTTTACATGAGCTGTTTAAATGGATTAATTTGTATTTCTCTTTCAATTTTGTTGTTATGGTTCACATTAGCCGCATAATTAGTTTGTAAGAGTTTGCCATGAATATATCATAGTCCAGATAACAACACTGATCAACAAAAAAATGACTTTCGGCTGATATATTTGTATCCAACACGCGTTCTAAGACAACTGCAACATGTTGCTTCAAAATATGTATGAGTCTCAATCACCCATCGATCACGAGATATACATAAACCGTTTACATATGTTTAACATTGTATCAAGGAAACCAACTCGTAGACAGACATTTCACTAGAGCATTCATTGTTACATGGACTGCAAATGGACATGGCTTTAGCTAAGATTAATGCAAATACACCGCATGGCACATATTGGATTTGATTGTTACATAGTCGCACACGTAGCAAAACAGATTTGGTGAATTTATGCAACATCTACACCCCATAATGTCCACTGTCATCGAAAATAAAGAAGAAGCAAATGAAAATATTCGGCTTTGCGTGAAAAAATAATAACGAAAAACGATTAATTCAATTCTCGATTAACACTGAAAATGAAAACCTACAACCTGTTTTCCAGTCATTGACCGGGTCAGGGATGGATGAATGAAGCAAATATAGGCTATTAGTACGATGGGGTCGCCACTCCCAAAGTGATTTATTAATGAATGATAGATGATATGAAATGAGAATGGAGAGTGTTGCTGGAATGAAAGATGACAGGGAAAACCGGAGTACCCGGAGAAAAACCTGTCCCGCCTCCGCTTTGTCCAGCACAAATCTCACATGGAGTGACCGGGATTTGAACCACGGTATCCAGCGGTGAGAGGCCGACGCGCTGCCGTCTGAGCCACGGAGGCTCTTCTCGATTAACACTGTTCCATGAAAAATAAAACTTCAAAATCTGACGTAATAGAGCAAAAACGTTTTCAGATTAGAAATCAGTATGGAAATCTTCACCGGAAACAGTAAACATCATAAATCACTGTAATAAGTCACAAATGATGGTAATATCGACGCAGATCTAACGCACCGCATCAGTGTTGGTTCGACGATATGGCGGTCCCTTACTTCTGTTCTGCATAAGTGCGTGCCAGTCAAATTGAAGGGCAAAATGTGCAAAAACTCTATCCAAACTGCCATCATGTATGGCTCCGAATGTTGGGCTAGACAGAAGAAACATGACCAGCAAATGTATGTCACAGAGATGCAGATAGTGTGACTGTTAGTGGGCGACACTCAGCAGTGAGCATGTGCGAGGATCTTTAAAAAGATTTGCCCATCAGCGACAAGATGGACGAAAATCAGGTCGCTGGTGTAGTCACGTCAAGAAGACGTGCTGAACACCATTTAGTACAGAACGCTCTTGCCATCGAAGAGGGGAAGAGTGCGTTCTAAGGAAACATAGAAACGAACTGTTGAGGTTGCTCTAAGGAAGAGAGAAGTGCCGCTAGATCTAGTGTAAAAACGTCGGCCATACTCCTCCCCGAGTCCGACGAGCCGACGCTGAGCGAGTGATTGAGTGCTGGTGGTGGTGATTACCTTTTTAAGAGGAAGTACAATTACGTAACATCCTCTATTAACAATAATCAGGGTAAAGAAATGGAAGGGTTGCGACACTTCGAAAAATGAAGGTATCGGCCAAAGAAAGGAAAGGGTCACGAAGGGCATGAAAATTAAAGACTCCCTAGGATTCGCAAACGTAATACCGTCAAGGTCGGAAAAGAGCAAGAGTTGACCACGGGAGGTCAGATGGGGTATATGAAAGAGAGGAGACTGGCACTAGTGCAAGCAATGACAGGCTCAGCTAAGGGCTCAACCCACGCTCCCAGGTTAAGAGCCACGGGGCCACGTTTAGTCGCCTTTTTACGCCCCCACTCACAGGTGATTGCCTCTCACGACCCACAGAAGGTTCACTCCGAGATCTGCAGGTCTCACCCCTCTGGAATGTGCGAACTCTGTAACACGACCTTACATGTTCACCTACTACTCCAATATTTTCTATGTAATATAAATGTTCTGGAAATTGGCAGGAAACTAGAGTACACGGGGTAGAGTTTATTGATTGTAAACAGTGTTCCGGAAATTGCTGTGGGCCTTCAGCGGAAGATCCTTGGACCGCCCACACACATCTGAACACGTTGCTTGTCAGGATAGTGAAAGGGTGCACTCGTCTATGTGTTCCAGAAACTGGGTTGTAGAGGTTCCGTGATACTGTACGTGCCTTTGCTGGAAGGTACATGGGATTGCACAAGTTGAGTGAAGGTGGGCATTGTCTTAAGGGGAACCAATCTTAATAGAACAACGCTACATTTTTCAGCTCGTATATCACTGTTCGCCGACAACAAGTGACAGTGGTAGAGATGTGAGTTCTGAACGGCAGAATAAACTATGTATGGTGTACCACAGGGTTATGTTTTCGGTCCACTACTATTCTGATTAGTATCAATTGGTGAAATACAATATATGTACAGCTATTAGCTAAATTAACCCTGACCTCCAGTAACTCGATAACTATGCTAGTAAATCAGTCTATTAATAAATCCTAATAAATTTCAGTCTATAACCATTAGTATCAGGAGAAATTTGAATTTGCTAAAACGCAGCTACACGCCCAGTTATGCTAAATAACGATGTAATTCCCTACTGCACTTCAGTAACTAACCGAGGTGTTGTAATAAACGGAATCGAATACGTAACAAGTGCCTGTAATAAAATTCACAAAACCTTTTTTTTTATTATTTGCTTTACTTCACGGCGACACTGATAGGACTGATGGCGGCGATGGGCTTGTAGGGGGAAGGAAGTGACCGTGACCTTGATTAAGGCACAGCACCAGCTTTTGCCTGGTGTGAAAATGGGACACAACGGACAAGCATTTTCAGGGCTGCTAACAATGGAGACACAAATCCCTCTACCCCCTGAAACGCTACGCAACTATTTTTCCCCGCACGCCTTAAAATACAACTGGTTCGCTCCCTTTTCTTCTCTACCCTTGACTACAGTGACACTGAATTAATGGACATAACTAAAGAAGAAACTAAACCGAACTTTAAACAGCTGCATTAATTTTATGTTTCCTCTATATTATGATAGTCACATAACAACTCAACTGTGGAGTGCAAGACCGCCATAAACTGCACTCTCCACAGAATGTTCAATACAGAGAAACCACATTGCTTTAAATTCCTCGCATCAAATTCTCACCAAAGTGTGAGATCCGATTCCCCTTTTAGGCTGCCTCCACACGTACCACTTAGCAAGATGATGGTGGCGGTTATTGTTTTACGAGGAAGTACAACTAGGCAACCATCCTCTATATAACCTAACACTAATCAGAAAGAAAAATGGAAGGAATCCGACACTTTGAAAAATGAAGGTATCGGCCAAAGAAAGACAAGGGCCACGGAGGGCATGAAATGAAAGACTCCCCAGGCCTGGAGTCCCCTAATTCCGTCGGACTCGGAAAAGAACAAGAGTTGACCAAGGGAGGTTAGATAGGATAGGTGAAGATTAGGAGCCTGTCACAAGTAAATGGAAGTAATGCCAGAACTCAGATAAGGGCCCCGTGGTCACCAACCAACGACCCAAAGTTCAGAGCTCCTGGGGCCCTCTTAGTCGCCTCTTCAGAGATGCAGGGGATAACGTGGATGTTATTCTACCGCCCCCACGCACAGGGATAACCACACCACAACCACACAAATGTAGTTGGCTGTGGGTGGTCTCAAGCTCTTAAGGAAATGCAATATTGCTTTCACACGTACCACAGGTGGAGGTGGTGGTGGTGATTATTGTTTTAAGACGAAATACAACTAGGCAACAATCCTCTATATAACACCAATCAGAGAGCAAAATAAAAGGCATCCCACACTTCCAAAAAAAGAAGGTACCGGCCAAAAAATACAAGGGCCACGAAGGGCGTGAAAATGAAAGACTTCCTAGGCCTCGAGTGCTCTAATACTATCGGGGTCGGAAAAGAACAAAAGTTGTCCAAGGGAGGTCGGACAGGATCTTTGAAAGTTAGGAGCCTGGCACAAGTGGAAGCAATGCCAGGACTCGGCTAAAGGCCCAGTGGTCACCAACCAACGGTCCAAAGTTCAGAGCCTCTGGGGCTCCTTTTAATCGCCTCTTACGGCAGGCAGGGGATTCCGTAGGTGTTATTCTACCGCCCCCACCCGCAGGAGGAGTACACACACACGTACCACACTCTGCAAACATGTTCTACCACTGTCGCAATCTGTGGATGATATCACGAACAAAAACGCCGCTGGCTGTGGTCAAAAGCAATTCACACGGGCGATACACCAACCACACGCCAGTGATAGTGCTGCGAACCTCGCGCACAGGTGGTGGTGGTGATTATTGTTTTAAGAGGAAACTGGGCAATCATCATCTATATAACACTAATCAGGGAGAAAAAATGGAAGGGATCCGGCACTTCGAAAAATGAAGGTATCTGCCAAAGAAAGACAAGGGCCACGAAGGGCGTGAACATTAAAGACTCCCTAGGCTTCAATACCTAATAACGTCGGGGTCGGAATAGAACAAGAGTAGACCAAGGGAGATCGGATAGGATAGATGAAAGTGAGGAGCCTGGCACAAGTAAGTGGAAGCAGTGCCAGGATTCAGCTAACGGCCCCGTGGACGCCAACCCACGCTCTGAAGTTGAGGACCCCTGGGCCCCTTTTAGTCGCCTGTTACGACAGGCAGTTGATACCGTGGGTGTTATTCTACCGCCTCCAACCACGGGGGTGTGTCTTCGAGAACGTGTCATCAATATATAATTCGTGCGCGATAGACTTCGAGCTGTACGAAATGGGTATGGAATACATACAAATGAGATGTTAATGAAATATAGGAATCTTCGGGATGGCTACCATGAATTAATTCTGTGTTGTTTACTCGCGTGAGCGTATGACATTGTACTATCTCTCATAGCGGTTAGGGCCGATGACCTTCGATGTTAGGCCCCTTAAAACAACAAGCAAGCAAGAATCATCATAGTGGTTACTTCTTCCTGTCGGAATATATTTTCTGATCCTCTATGCCCTCCTACTTGACATTCTCTTGCTGATCTCCAATTTCACTGTGTCTATCCATCGATTCCTTGGCTTCCCTATTGATCTCTTCCCTCTCACTTCTCTGTCAAAAAATTCCTTGTTGTTCTCCTTCTGTCCAACCTCATTACATGTTCAAATCACTGAAGCCTGCTTCTGCCTAAAAGCTTTCCCGGTCTTTTGGTTCATTGTTCTGATGAATTTCATTTCTGTTGTCTGGATTATATTATTAGCCTTGTTGTGTAGGGAACATGCTTCGAGTCTATAGGTACGAACTGTTATGGAGTAGGAATAAAACACGGTCAGTTATGCTTTCCCATAGCACGTTCCTCACTTGAAAATAAAATTGAGAAGCTTTTTGAGTCTCCTATTAAGTGTTTCTTGAGTAATTATGTTACCTTTGAAGTTTGTTTTATAACTATTATATACTACCGGCACATAAGTAATTAGATAAGTTGAATGGCCTTCACCTGGCTAGTCATCGAAGAGCGCGTGTATGGTTCTGTGGCCTTAATAAACATAACTAAGAGGATCTTAAAGATCTAATTGGACAAGAAGCGTCGTTGTGTGAGTAAATGAGAAACAAATGTAAGATAAACAAGTTTTAATGAGTGAAGGCACAAAATGAAACCATAAAAAGAAACTCAAAATTACATAATGCGATTGCAATAAAATACAAGTTAAATGTAGGCCATGAAGTAGCAATCAAAGAACAAATTCATGGAGTCCGCGTGATAATTGCTTTTGCCTTGAGGAATTACGATAAGTTTGAACAGGCTTTTGGTATAGAACGCCTTGGCACTACGTTAATGATTTATGATGTTAGGAGCAGTACTACTTCGGAGATTTATAAATTATCACTGTTAGAAATTCTCTCACATTCGGGATATATTTACACATGTACATGAAAAGAGGACAAAATTATTCCCTCCAAAATCACAGAAGTTAAATGTGAGTCCGAATCGCACTAAACTAAGAATGGGATTGAACCCACACCACTAGATAGCTTTCGTGCTACATCACTAACTAATCAATAAAACATACGACAATACAAAAAATATAAGCAACACAAATAAGAACACAATAAGACAACACACGGTAAGACAACTGATTCTGCCACACCTGAAAATTAAAACATGCTAAATGAAGAGAAACACATTTCACTTGCAGTCTTCTTAAAGAAAAGTTCCCCTCTCTCCAGGGGTGCTGGGCTATATCATCGACCGCTTGCAGAGTGGGATGGGCAAGGTCGTCTCGACTCGAACAAAAAAAAGTAAACAGACCCTTCTACACGGCCTAGTTTCGCACACAGCTGACACTGTCTCGACAAAATGGGACATTTAATCTTCTGCTTCTCTACAAGCACGCATACTTTTGGCCCGCAGGGCCTCTGCATCATACACATGGGATAATTATTTTGTCATTCACATTAAGGCCTATGTGCCTGTCCTCTTCTCGAGTTTACTTCATCAAAAAAAACACGTTTACGTATCAATTCTTCACAAAATTTACGGAGTATCATCCTCACAACATAACTCTTTGTCCCTAAGTACCCGGTTAAGATCGAATGCACAGTTGTGGAAAACTCTGCTGCTAAATTTAGAAAATCCTTATTGATTCGACGTTGAAAATGCATGCACAGAGCTTAGGCCATTTCCCTGAAATTCATGCACACGCGTATAATCATGCCAATCCTATCTTTAAAATAACTAACACATCGTAATGAATTCCCATTCAACATTTTAAGGTGGCAGAACTTTCCATCTTGAACTCACTAACTGTACGACTGACTACATTAACATGTATAAAGAATACAATGAAATATTGAAATATTTACATGGTAACAAACGTAAGTTATACCTATCTCCCTCATGACCCATAAAGCAAAGCTAAAAACACTGTCTGCACATGCAATCGTCCTGTGAAAATTAACTAGTTGCCAGAAGGGCTTAACCAACATCTTATTTACATTAAAAGAAAACTATCTGCAAAACATTAGTATCACTAGAACATGCCAAAACACCTGTTCACTTATCACATTGCTGATGACCTCATGGCGCCTCTATTGCGGGCACGGCTATTCTATTTAGCCCACCATACGGCTGCCGTCAACCTGGGTTGACAGTCCTGGTTTCAACTCCTTGGATGGCTTCATGGTGATGTCGTCTACTTGAGGTAAATATAGGCAGGTCTCGTGCTCTATCAGCTCTTGACGTGGATTCCAGGTTCTAACTGCAATCAAACGTCTAATGAGTCGACTGCGTTGCACAAGGGATGCTCCTACTCACTCTCATTGACATTAAAGCAGAAATTGGCGGTATGTAAAGTCAAGTACAATTGTTATCTGTCTACTGCTCAACTGCACGCGAACTTATATGTGAAATGACTTCAACTGAAGGCAGAAATGCTAGCCTAGTTAGTTGAAACATAAATTGTTATTGTCTCGTGCTCAACTGCACACGCGTATTAATCTGGCGGTAGTAATATTAGCTGCTCGAGTATATATCCCTAGCTACACTCCACATTTACAAATTTACATAGTATACCCATACAGCTCCTATGAAGAAGTCTTTGTATACGGCGTTATTATCGGTCATACAATTACTCACTCGCGACCGCACTGTAAAATGTCAGAACGGAATAGTTTAATCAAAACCTGTTCTTACAATGAGTTCATCGCACAGTTATCGGCCGAATTAGTATATTCACAACCGCACTGAATAAAGTTGAGTCTTTGTTCTATTCAAAGTTTATGGAGCAATTTCTTGATCAAAACGACATACACACGACTTCACTGAAACAAATCTTGGAACAGAATGTTATACCTTGCTCCAAATCTCTTAGTTCTTATAGGGAGCAGCAAGGCACGCCACGTCAGGGGGTTCACTAGGAAACATACTTGAGATTGGTATGTGGCTAGTCATCTCGTTCTCACGGTGCACGCGCGAATGCTATATTGTTGAATTTATTATTTATTAATGTCTCAAGACACATCATGACGTTCGGAAAATTACGAGTGTTATTGCTATGGTTTTATTTTTTCTAATAACCCTCTGGGAGAGTAGATATAGCTTGATTTCCTCGACATGACAAGCCTGCTTCTCGTCGCTTTAATTTTCATCAAGATGGCACAGTGGTTCCCCAAACAAAATCCAAGTTTCTCTGTCCCTTTCTGAAACATTCCTTTTCACTCACTTTTGGTGTCACGCCCGTCTTAGTGGGCTACACCCCAACTACAGCTTCCAACATGGCTTCGCGCCAATTGTGAATTGAGTCCTATGATGCAGTACTATCATTGCGTTAAATATCAATCTCTCACACCATGAACGATACGGTTTACAATGTATTAAGTTTAGTTTGATAATTATTTTTATTTATCGTTTCTATTTTATTATTTCAGTATAAATACATATCTATATAGGAAACTAAAATTAATTATATTTTGTATTATCATTACGAATCATGACGCGTGTAGTTGAAAATGCTGTGCTTATTTCCCCCATTTTCCATATTTTGGAGTTTAGGACATATGTTCCATATTCTTAGACATTTAAATCAATATAGTCCAAATTTCGACCTAAACATATTCAATTCTATTAAATTAATAGTCCTCTTAATAATATAGATACAAATTAACAATCTATGTATAACATTTGACATTTTATCTTGTATGCAGCTCAACAATAGACAGCATGCCCGTGATTTCCCGATTATTTCGTAATTCGGGCATTCTCTTTCATTGCTTCATGGGATTCTATTAAGAACCTGCTGCATACCACTTACTCTAAAAATCCATCCACAACTAAAGCTACAAAAACATGTCTGTGTCACAAGTGTGAGGAATTACTTAATTTACATTCAGCATAATTTTTCATGCATCACAAAAGCAATCATTCAAAATGCAAAATGCACTCAAAAGGATATAAAATTTGCACCTGTCGTTTTCTGAAAGTTTCTAATATGTGAATAATACACAACTGAATCCTGGTAGAGGTAAGGTTACAGGTGCAGCAACAATGAAGATGGACACTGTACTTTCAAAGAACCCTGAATATGAAGAAATCGGGAAGGTTGCTGCAATGTTGTATGGAAACTTAAGTGTGAAGTTAACGTTGGACTTAACCCCAGCAGACATTGTGAAGTTCTAATATGCCCCCCATAACCTCTTCTGTTGTACGCAGTTTCAGTCAAGATACTGTAAATATGTCCTCAGAAAAAAGAGAAGACTCACTTTCCAGCACTTCAAATAATATTTTATAATCCGTTGTTTTGATAACAGAGAGTAAAAGATCGTGTGTTCTTCGAAGTTCATAATAAAATGACAAATGCAACATTTTCATGTAGACATACTTTCTTTAGCTTCATTTAACTTCAATAGTGAATGGAAATTACATTAGTGTGTAATTTTAAGTCCCTATATAATGCCATATTTCAGTTAAAAATTACTAAATATATACATGAGTAGGTTACGGTAGTATCAAAGTCCGACATGTATATTTTTTCGAAAGTGGTGTTTTGGTCGATTTTCGTATGAATTTTCATGCTGAATTCAAATGTGAAAACTGTTCGTTTCAAAAAACGGACGAAAGTATCTTAAAATTGAGCTTATAGGTGATCATTGGGATCAAATCTCGCCCAAGTCCAGCATGCGTATGAATGAAAACGGCCAGGTCCGCCAGCAGCGAATCAAAGCGGAGTAATCGTATTACCTACCCATGATGCAATGCACACAGTAACAGATATTACGTGGTGGTACTTTTTGTTAGTGAATCCGTTTTAACTGTTAGCTGTATAGCTATAACTTAGCGGTCATTGCAGGGTCATCCACAGATTCACTGAATGAGAAGAATGTCTCCATTTGCACATGGGGGAACATGAAAATGAGAAGTTATCTAACCGGATATCATCTGATATTTTTAATGTACTATGTAAATTTTATTCTCTTTCCCTAATCTCCTCTTCCTTTTCCTCAATAGTCCGTTTCTGAAGCTCAATTGGTAAAAGTTTATTTCAAAAATGGACAGCATAAAAATCAAGATGGAAGGCACTTGGTTCCTAAATCAGCCAAGTGCCAAACATTGGTATCACAACCAACCAACAACATTTTTAAAAGTGTTTTTGACGTAAGTATCCAAAATACCATTAAAATCAGATGCTTTAGTCCAATCCTGAAGGCCTAACAAACCTCAAGACACATTTTCAATACTTTGTCTCTCCCAGAAACTCCTCAACCGGTTTTCGCCTCTCCTGCAAAAGAATCTTTTTTTTTTTTTTTTTTGCTAGGGGCTTTACGTCGCATCGACACAGATAGGTCTTATGGCGACGATGGGATAGGAAAGACCTAGGAGTTGGAAGGAAGCGGCCGTGGCCTAATTAAGGTACAGCCCCAGCATTTGCCTGGTGTGAAAATGGGAAACCACGGAAAACCATTTTCAGGGCTGCCGATAGTGGGATTCGAACCTACTATCTCCCGGATGCAAGCTCACAGCCGCGCGCCTCTACGCGCACGGCTAACTTGCCCGGTGCAAAAGAATCGAAATATGACATGTCATTCTTTGATACTATCCTGGGCCGATGACCTTAGATGTTACGCCCCTTTAATCAACAAGCAACATCATCATCCACACTGTCCTACTCACACATTTGATTCATTATTAGCACATGTACCGTAAATCCGTTCCCTGATTATTACCTTACGCACGCTCGCGTTTACAACATTATTACCGTGCATAGGTTATTGAGGCTATTGAATAACTTGACATTTTAAGTTTAATTGTCTCATTCTCTCGTTGTTGTTCACATCGTTCGTTCTTTATTGTTCCTTTTTGTGATTTCTTCTTTATTATGGGTGTTATTCGAGTATTTTGTGGTCGTTTTAATGTTTGCATTTATGAGTTTTGGTGTTCGTGAGTTTTATTATTCTGGTAAGTACCTAACGTATGAGGATTATTACGATATCTGATTTATACTCATTTTTTCATTATGTTAGTAATAGAGATTTTACGAAATATTTTCTTCTCTATACAGATCGAACTATGTCTTCTTTTATTATGAATAGAGTATCTGGCAGTGATTCATAATATTATACTAATCTCCCTTGCAGATGTCCCACATGCGATAAACAATTTAAGGGCAAACATGGACTGCAAATATATTCAAGGATGATTAACAAATCTTCATCCCTAACAGTTACTTGACTCACCCAAAATGTTGAGGGGCAATGACTCCTATACACAGTGGTCAGATATCGATGATATTATATTCAAGTGCCCCAGTATATATTCGATTCAATTTCTTCCTGTCACTAGAAATAGAGGAGCGGGATATTTTATATCAGACCTTTGTAATTTTACTAATACAAGAAATTATTCTGTAGATAAGTCATAGTTGATGCCGGTTTCTGTTGGTATTGAACAATGCACCCTGATTGCTGTTCCTCGTAGTGGTTTTAACTCGAACAGTGTTGATGTGGATATTGCACCCAAATTGCCTTAGCAATATAGTGGAATATTTAATTCATTAATGTCTGAGTAAAAATGAAGTAGCATTCGACAATTCTAGCAAAGACTGCATAATTGCCACAGCCCACCGGCGTAGTAAAAGTAAGCCACCTTTGCAGAGGTAGATCATATTCTGTTGGGGGTTGTTAAGCAATTATATCATACATGCACTTAGCAAGGAGTTACAACCTGCACAGTCTAGTACCTGTGAACATTCGCCACACCCTGGGAACCGGAACTTTCTAAATTTTCCACGCATCTTTGTTAGACAGACATATCTAAGATGTGCGAAAAGGGCCGAGGATAGCCGAAATCCTTTGAATTAGATGTGTAGGCCCCGCAGCCAATCAAATTGCTCCATTGTTAAGCGCCGAAATTTCCCGCCGAGAATATCTTACAAGGGAACACATACACCTGTTACACTCAGATCCGGCTGAAATTGCGTAGGAATATTCGTGGGAGGCAGTAGAATGTTAAGGTGCAAACTGCATATGCCCAGCGCAAGTTTGAACGCCAACATTGAACAAATACATAGTCGTAAGATTATAAGTGCCGCGGGAGTATCGGGGTGTGGCGGAGGGGTAGGGAGGAGCGAAGCGGCGGATGCATGTGATCCAGCCGGGCCATGTCGAGCCGCGTCAGCAGCCAGGCAGCGTATAGTTTGCGCGTTCCCTGTAACGTCCCAATCAGATGTGCAAAACATAAATATGAAAATAGCACATGAAACGACTGTCTGTAAGGGCGGTGTTTAAACAACGATGCCAATAAGGTTTGAAAAAATTCACGCCCGAGTTCTTTTTACTCGTTGTAATTAGTGCAATAGTGATTGTTTACAAGAAAGTGGACAAGGCACAGATACTGTGTGCATCATGCACATCTTACAGCACTGTCGCTTTCACAAATATTACATTGATTATCGGAAGGTTCTTCTTTGAAACAATAATCAACTGGATTAACAAATTGTGAAGGTTTCTTCTTAACATGGCCACATTTTAACCACATGCTTCGAAAACGCGGAGAAGAGAACTGGTTGTGCGTCAAAGATTGCACTTTTTAAAAGTTGTTCCTCAAATCTACGTTGATGTCTAACGAGTTTAAGAAAATTAAATTGTACAAAAGATGAATAAATTACTTCCAAATGCGGAAGCTCAGAACATCTAACGGCTGTATAAGTCCAGTGGCTCCTTTTGTAATTGTTTGAACATTAATGATTTTCTTACTCCCAACTTTAGCATTTGAAATATCTTCTTTCTCTCCAGTCCACGAATCCAGAACTAAAACACTGTACTCTGGTGTTAGCTCACAATAAACAACCCGTAACAATTTCTGCACAAGTTCTTTGGTCAGTTTTCCAGACTTTGAAGGCAACGTGTAGAAATTTGGTGCAGTAAATAGTTTTTCCTATATTAGCACCAAATTTGCCATTTTTCTTTCAACACAATTAGCAACTTCGGCAGGAGTTGTCCATCTTCTGCAATTATTGGCTGTATTGTGTAGCTATGAGTTAGCGAATTCATATATTGTGCTTCCGACGACTTTTCCTCCTCGTTTATTATAGGTCCTGCCAGAATAGAACACTTCATGGAAACAAGACTGAACGATATTAAACACCCACTCTGGGCTGTGCCTTTCTATTAATTGCGACACTTCTTCACGAACAGTGTCACATTACAATCAATATCTTTTTGTTCAAATTGGTATTTTTTTAGACACGAATTTGGAAATCTTTCTTGATCCAATTTTAAAACGCATTACCTAGGGACGAGACGCTCGAAATGTGTCGTAGCTAACCGGACTAGCGTACTTTAAAGCCCATTTCTAATATCTATATCGTGAACAATTTTGTTTCGTTATCTACTTTCTTTGAACTTATGATAAGTCTTCTTCGTAACAAATTTATTTTTTCTCCCGTTTTGCCGCCGTTTTCCAATTGTTGCTCCCACCTGTAAAGCTCTTCTCGACACTATAATTTACGAAATCTGTGTTTCACAGATGTGAAGCTCCTCTGTTTCCCACTGTTGTTTCGCCAATATTCAGCATCGTTCAGCTGTTGTTGTGGATGCAGTGTTAGGATCATATTCGGAGACGGGTTCAAATATCGGTATTTCAGTGTTGTCTTCCTCGAAAACAAAGTCATCATTTGAGATATCCAATGTGCCATCCAGTTCGACTGTCACATCGGTATCCAAAACTCTGTCGGCAATTAGACCTGTAAAACGGAGACACAATTCCTGTGAACGCTTTTCTCTTAAAAATGAATATATTGAAACAGGAATGCCCTGTCAGCATTCGCCGTTCATGTATTTCTTGAGGAGAACGCGCTAACACCCGACTGTGTGGATTTAAAACGAGCGCCGAGCACACAGGCATCATGGGCGACAGCATGCAAGTGATTGCTTGCTGCAGAGAACCAACCAAGGCCAAGTGACGTCACGATCGAATCTTCCATTAGGTTCGATGTCATTATATAACGAACGGAATGTCAGATCGTGATTTGAAGAACGTCACCTTGTAGGCCTGGACAACAATTACTACTGCCCAAAATTTCATGAATGTCGGCAGAAGGATGACCGAGTTATACATTTTTAAAGAAGCTCATATTTCCAGTCTGGCCGTCCGACCTTGTGCAATATAAGGAGGTCGCCAGCCCCGGAGTAGACAGTGTGTGATTTCGTCGTGTACTAGCCGCCACGCTGTGCGGGCCGGCTAAGGTAGTACAGTCCGTTTCTCTGTCCGGCTAAGGACCGGTGATAGAAAATACGCGATACAAGTGTCGAACATATTCTCATCGGACTCTAACTTCGCGTGCAAGCGGAAAACTTATTCACTTATAATATCGATCTGTCGAGCTGATTAACATTATTTTCGTCTTGCGAATTTTGTATTACAGAGACTACACAGTAATCGCTAGATATTTTTGAAACTGTGCTTAAAGGACTTAGGGCGCAAAGACTGTGCTTTAGTGAAGCATTGTTTCCTCTTCAAGAGAAGTTATTTCGTGAAACTGTGCCCTAGTGACAGTACATTTCTTTTCAAAGGACAGTGTTAATTTGTGTCATAAAGGACAGTGCCACCCTTTCTTTTCAAAGACTGTCAATTCACTCCGTGAAAAACAGTGTCGACATTTCTTTTCATAAGACTGTCCCAACCTTTATTTTCAAAAGACTGTGTTAATTCACTTCGTGGAACTGTGCTAACATTTTCTTTCATAGGACTGTGTCGACATTTCTTTTCAAAGACTGTGTTGATTCGCTTCGTGAAACACTGTGCCTTTATTTCTTTTCAAAGGAACTATGCTAATTCCCCTCGTGAAAGACTGTGTCTACATTTATTGCCGAGAAGTTATGTTAAGCTACTTGTAAAACTGTGCCTCAGTTGAGAATTTATTTCTGAGAAACTATGTGATTTTAATTTTGATCTACTTACGATATACGTCGCCATAAAACCTATCTGTGTCGGTGCGACATAAAGCTACTAGCAAAAAAAATTACGATATCATTCCAATCTTCAGAAAATGGGGTGTCTTTTGTCACACTCTTCAAAACAATTCTGAATGCACACTACTACATTCCACCATGACTTCAGTAGTGGGCGTTTTGTTGTATCTAGGTGTAAAAATTCAATTACTACCATACAAACTTAAATTAAATATAGTTACCATTCATAAAAATGTCTATAAGAACGTCAGATTTTACCTGTCATTGTAAGAACGTTGTCTCATTGGACGACTAATCAATGTGCACCTCCTGATCTGCTTTGGCGTTTCTAATCGGGAAGATACGAGAAATGCACGAACTGCGGTGCGAGGGACAATCATTCGACTCGAGCGAGCAGCCCGACTATACGCTGCCTGGCTGCTGACGCGGCTCGACACGGCCCGAGTGGCTCACGTTTGCTACTTCGCTCCTCCCTACCTCTCCGCCACACCCCGATACTCCCGCAGCACTTTTAATTTTACGACTACTTATTTGTTCAATGTTGGCGTTCAAACTTGCGCTGGGCAAATACAGTTTGCACCTTAGCATTCTATTGCCTCCCACGAATATTCCTACCCAATTTCAACCGGATCCGAGTGTAACACGTGTATGTGTTCCCTTTTATATCTATCTCGGGAGTTTGTGTAATATTGCACATCAACTGGGCTTCTAAGGACTGTATCGGAGTGAATATAATTTTTGATGGAGTTAGTTAAATTAACGTAGGTGAAATGCAATCGTTCTATCGTTTCACACATGTTTTATGATTATATAATAATAATAATAATAATAATAATAATAATAATAATAATAATAATAATAATAATAATAATCTCCTAAGGCACTACCAACGAACTAGAATGACATAGAGGGACTGTATGCCTGACATCAGCGCTCCCTGCGGAAGCAAGTTGATAAAGGGCAGCCATGTTAACGGTTGTCAAAACAAAGCGAAATGGCGCGAGAACATAATACGTTGAGGTGACAGGGAGATTGTGCATGGCAATTTCATTTCCTAAGTTTTCGTAAGTTTTAAGGAGTGAAAAGATAGATTCTCGCTTTCAAGAATGTTACCCGTATGGTCAGCATACGGTTGTACTAATCGGAGTAATAAAACCAAGCATATATCGCATTTTAAGTAAGTATTACCGAATGGTAGCCGAGATTCCTTTTTGTAATTTCTGTTTGTAATTAAACCCATTTTATTGTTTAGACAGCGAAAGTACGGATAGCCACGGTAATTATTTGTCGGATTATGTTTCAGATTTCCTTTAAAGAACAAGGAATTAACGGAACAATGCGTTGTGAGGAAGAAAAGAGATAAATGGTATCCCACTCAATACACTCGCTTATGCTCTGTACATTTCGAAGATAAGTACATGTATGAAACAAATGACCAACGGCGATTACTGGCAAATGCCGTTCTAACCCTATTTTATTTTCATTCACATTTACAAAGACAACGGAGCACCTACCACCTACGAAACACAACCACGAAAAGTTACCTATTTCGGTCAAACGTACACCAAGTATGGTAAGTACAGTATTTTACTGCTATTTGTGAAATTTATGCAGCCTTTATTGTAGATATCATTTGCACTGGTATTTAAAAGTAGGCTACACTTTATAATAGACAGCTTCCCAGTATGATATGGTAATGGGAAAAACACGATATGCTCCCAATATTATAATAAATAATTACATTAAACAATTATAGTGGTACAGTACTTATGGGCTTCCTCTATTGTGTAGAGGTTAGCGTGAGTAGCTGCAAGCCCCGAAAATCTGGTTTCGATTCCCGGCTCTGCCACGCAATTTGAAAGGGGGTGCGAGGGCTGGAACAGTGTCTACTCAGCTCGGGAGGTCAACTGAGTAGAGGTGGGTTCGACTCCCACCTCGGCCGTCCTCAAATTGGTTTTGGTTTTCCGTGCTTTTTCACCTCTCCTCCAGGCAAACGCCGGGATGGTACGCCTACCTAACTTAAGGCCACGGCCGCTTCCTTCCCTCTTCCTTGTCTATCCCTTCCAATCTTCCCATCCCTCCCACAAGGCCCCTGTTCAGCACAGCAGGAGAGGCCGCCTGGGATAGGGTAGAGTGGGTTACATTGAACCACGGGGCACTATGAACCAGGTTATATAACTTCAGTATAAATAAATAAATTATTTCCTCACTCTTGCTATGTTGGTAGACCTGCTCTATCCACTTTCATATTGTTTCTGCAACATCTAGTTCCCGCCATTAGCTCTCTGCATGTGTTATTTGGTTACGGCTACAGTGAAGTAATTTTCTGAGAACTTGGTAGATTAACATTTGGTGGCAAATGATTGGTTGCAATTCAGTTTAAGTAAGTTATTATAATAATATCAGAATCGTGTTTTAACGTTATATATCTTAAAATATGAACACTGTTCACACATAACCTCACAATGGCTTTGTATAAAATATGTACTGCTGGGGCACATTGAGCCAAGCTCTCCTGGGGCACAATGAGCCATGGTTCATTGTGCCCCAATATGGTTCATTGTGCCCCGGGAGTGATTTAATTTTCCCTAAATACCGTGTGTCCTTTTGTGGGGTTCTCAGCATGGGTAAATTCTTAACATAATTTAACTAGTCCTGTTTTCTTTATCAGGCTTGAAAATGGTTCGTACATATCACAGAAAGACAGGTAGAGGTAAAACTAATCATGATGTAATGCAAGATGCTGTACAGGATATTCTGAATACTGGAATGTCGGATCGTCAAGCAGCTAAATCTCATTTAATACCTTACCCTACTCTTCGACAATACGTCCAAAAAATGAAAAGTGATTCCGATGGAAGATTGACACCAAACTATGACAATTTTAAGGTATTTACTGCGGAATAAGAAAAGGAATTAGTGGAGTATGTGTTGCATTCTTCTAGGATATGCTTCGGCGTTGACACCACAACATGCCGGCGCTTAGCGTGTGAGCTGGCTGTGAAAAATGGTCTGACAATTCCAGGGAACTGAAATGAGGAAATGGCAGGTGTGGACTGGTTATATGGGTTCATGAAACGAAATCCTAGTTTAAATATCGCAACCCCAGAAAGCTGCAGCTTGTTCAGGGCAACGTCTTTTAATCGGTATAATGTTTTGACTTTCTTCAACAACTTGGAAGAACTGTACCGGATGTATCCTGAGTTTGCTGATGGTACCAGTCTTCAATTTAGATGAAACCAGTACCTCAACTGTACCAGAGAGACTTCCAAAGATTGTGGCACAGAAAGGAACCAAACAGGTTTCTCAAGCTACTAGTGGTGAACGTGGTGTCTTGGTCACCACCTGCTGCATAATTAGTGCGAGTGGTACTTTCTTGCCCCCAGCAATGGTATTTCCTCGAGTACATTTTAAGCAACATATGACAAGTAGTGCACCGACAGGCACCCTCGGATTAGCTAAAAAGACTGGCTGGATGAACAGTGACCTCTTTGTGGATGTCATGAAGCCTTTCATTCATAAATCCAGTAGTAGCAAAGATAATCCTTCGCTTCTGATTTTAGACAATCACGAAAGCCATCTGTCTATTGACGTGATAGATTTAGCAAAGGCCAATGGAGTTGTGGGAGTGTTCTCTTCATTCAAGGTAAGTTATTACTCAGCACTAAATTCCAAACTCCTACAAAGTAAGGGTATTCCGCTTACAATTTACGATGTAGCTGCCTGCGTTAAAATTGTTCACGACAGATCTATGACACCCTCTAACATATGTTATGCCTTTCAAAAAATTGGAATTTTTCCTTTTGATAGAGACATATTCACCGATGAAGATTATATGGTCAGTGAGGTGACAAACAGAGTTAAGGAAAATAATGGAACAACGTCAGATGCTAATTCTGGCAGTGTTAGGCTGACACAAGATCAGCAGCAAGCAGGACCATGTGTAGTGCAAGATGGGCATACTCAAACATCTTTTTCTAAAGGATTTTCTCCAGACGTAATTCGAGGATATCCAAAAGCTAAGAACAGAAAGAAGAGCATTAGGCCTAAACGCAAGAAAGGACGAAGTTTAATTGCAACTGATACACCATCATGTAGGAAAAGGCTAGGAAAACAAAAGATAGGGAATCTGCCACCTGGGCGACTGCCCTAAATGCAGATCAGTATTGATTGATTGAGAGGAAAATTTGTTGAAAGCCATAAAAATGGTCAAACGGAAGCTTTATGAGCAGGAATCTGAGGAAGAGGACAATGAAGTTCAGTACGAAGAGAGCGATGCCAACCTGGATGAGTTTGATGAAACCGAATACAACTTTCAGGATTTGCACAAATCTCCAGAAACAGATGATTTTGTTCTGACCAAGTTTGAACTGAAAAACAAAAAGTACGTTTACTATGTGAGGAAAATATTGAAACCGAAGGATGACGCAGGCGACTATCAGGTGTCATTTTTTAGAAAGAGTGAAAAATCGGTGGAAAGTTCTTTTTTCTTCAGGTAAGGGATGAGGCATCTGTTCCAGCAAACAATATAGTATATGTGCTGCCAAAACCTACTGAACAGGGGTTGACAAAGAGACAAAATCATTCTTCAAATTTGGAATTAACTTCCAGTCCATTGAAGTCCGTTAATTTCAAATGTGTATGCGTGGTTGAATGCCTATATGCTTAGTTATGTAATTTATAAGAGGATTGTATGCGAAGATTACGTTAAATTTGGAAATAACTCTGTAATTAAGTTCTTCTAATGAAACTCTATAGACTGGTTCATGGTACCCCAAGAGTGGGGCAAAATGAACCATTTACCTAATTTTATTTAAAGACATGCAGCTTAGAAACTACTATTCATAGTATATTCATATTAGGGCATTTGCTACTTGAACTTCAAATGGGGAAAAACCGCAGGTCTGTATGAAAATTACTGGATGAGTAGCAGTGAAAAATATTTTTTCCGGTTCAATGTGCCCCACTCTCCCCTAAATACTGGTCCTCTTCCCAAGTTATATTCCCCGACCCAAAGTTTCACGCTCCAGGACACTGACCTCGAGGCGGTATAGGTAAGATCCCTCTTTGAGTCCGTGGGAAAAACCAACCCTGGAGGGTAAACAGATTAAGAAGGAAAGACAGTACTCATGGGGTTGCAATACTTTTAAAAATATGATCGGAATGAGGTTGTAACCTGTTATAGGTCCCTATCGTTTTAAGACTTTCTGTAATAAATATTTAACTCCACGGTTTTTATTGTAATTTACGGTCAACCTCAGCAGCCAAGCAGGGTAACGCTCTTGTTCCGATTTCGCGGCCTATTCGTATGTCACTGTGCGATGATTTCGAACTACGCTACAATCAACTGATCGTGATGGCTTCGTGCCGCAATGTGATGAAGTGGCGGTATTCGTAGTCTATGATTTTTTTATGCTTTAAGCTTTCGGCAACGGCCTTTAATTATCCTCCAGTGATTATAAAATGCATATTTTCAACACTTTTCGTCATTCCAGGGTCATGCCCCCTTGCTTGTGTGACCACAGAAAACATGGCGGACGTTCGTTCTATTAGTTTCACCCAGGCAGCGCTTCCGCCTGTCTATGTTATTCTAACTCGTTGGGCACTACCTACTTTCTTTCAGTTACCATAAATAAAGTTCCATAATGTAAGTAATGCAATGTAATTGTAAAAATTCCTGATACAATATCGTGCCAATCAAATCGTAGCCTATTAACCCCGAAGAATTTTTCCGAATATCTTAAAATGCAATTCTAAAATGGCTTCACTCCCCGTGGTTCTTGGGTGCATGTATCACGTCCAACTACTGCACATTTACTGCTTCGTGAGAATTTACCTGGTTTGGTTATGATCATTGCTTCTCTTGCTTAATTTCGAGGTGGTGGTGATTATTGTTTTATGAGGAAGATGATGATGATGATTATCATCATCATGCTTGTTGTTTACAGGGGCATAACATCTAGGTCATCGGCTCCTAATAGTACGAGATGAGACGGAATGTAATGGTGATTAAAATTCCAAAATTCAACCCCCTAACAAGAATTTAAAACATGATTATTAAGAATGAACTAATGAATTAATGAATATGAATTTAAAACAATCAGCGCATCTAATTCACAATATTTAAAGTTAAAATAATTCTAAAATCCATCCAATGACTAAAATTCAAAAAGACGACGTTAATAAATGATTATTAACTTAAAACAATCAGTGGATCCGACCCACAATTCCCCAAATTCCCATAATATAACTTAATGGTATAAACTGAATAAGGGACTGGTTCCAAAGCAAAATCCAAAATCGATGGTGCTTGTTGTCTAATGGAGTCCAAAATTCAGGTCACCTCCCCCTCATAATGATACCAATCGCTGGTAAAGTTGAGCTATGGTGTTCCTCATGTAGCGGGGACAAGTAGCGTAGACTCACGGTGTTCCTCACATAGTGGTAATAATCAAGGGTAATGTACTACTCACAGGAAACGCAGACCTATGGTGTTCCTCGCATAATGGCACCACACATAGGAAACGTAGACCCACCGTGTTCCTCACATAGCGGTACTAATCACAGGCACAGTCCAGACCCGTGGTGTTCCTCACATAGTGGTACTAATCACAGGCGCAGCCTAGACCAGTGGTGTTCCTCACATAGCGGTACTAATCACAGGCACAGTCCAGACCCGTGGTGTTCCTCACATAGCGGTACTAATCACAGGCAATGCGCAGACCCGTGGTGTTCCTCACATAATCGTAGTAATCACAGGTAACGCAGACCATGGTGTTCCTCACATAGTGGTACTAATCACAGGCAATGCCCAGACCCGTAGTGTCCCTCACATAATCGTACTAATCATAGGTAACGCAGACCATGGTGTCCCTCACATAATCGTACTAATCATAGGTAACGCAGACCATGGTGTCCCTCACATAGTGGTACTAATCACAGGCAATGCCCAGACCCGTAGTGTCCCTCACATAATCGTACTAATCATAGGTAACGCAGACCATGGTGTTCCTCACATAGTGGTACTAATCACAGGCAATGCCCAGACCCGTAGTGTTCCTCACATAGTTGTACTAATCACAGGTAACGCAGACCATGGTGTTCCTCACATAATCGTACTAATCATAGGTAACGCAGACCATGGTGTCCCTCACATAGTGGTACTAATCACAGGTAACGCAGACCATGGTGTCCCTCACATAGTGGTACTCATCACAGACAATGCCCAGACCCGTAGTGTTCCTCACATAATCGTACTAATCATAGGTAACGCAGACCATGGTGTTTCTCACATAGTGGTACTAATCACAGGTAACGCAGACCATGGTGTCCCTCACATAGTGGTACTAATCACAGGTCACGCAGACCATGGTGTCCCTCACATAGTGGTACTAATCACAGGTCACGCAGACCATGGTGTCCCTCACATAGTGGTACTAATCACAGGTAACGCAGACCATGGTGTCCCTCACATAGTGGTACTAATCACAGGTAACGCAGACCATGGTGTCCCTCACATAGTGGTACTCATCACAGACCCATGGCGTTCCTCACACAGTGGTACTAAACGCAAGTAAAGTCGACCCATGGTGTTCCTAACGTGATGGCACTAATCACTGGTAAACTCATGGTTCACAATACATCATCCCTTCGTCGCCCCTTTTAGTCACCTCTTACGACAGGTACGGGATACCGTACCCACCCACGGGGTCTAAGAGGAAGTATAACTAGGCAAACATCCTCTATTAACACTAATCAGAAGGAAAATGGAAGGCGTACGACAGTTCTAAAATGAAGATATCGGAAAGAAAAGATAAGGGCCACGAAGGGCTTGAAAACAGAAAACTCCCTAGGCTTAGAATGCTATAATACTGTCGGGGAAAAAAAGAACAAGAGTTGACCATGGCAGGTCGGGTAGGATAGATGAAGGTGAGAAGCCTGGCACAAGTAAGTGGAAGCAATGCCAGGACTCAGCTAAGGGCCTAGTGGACACCAACCCATACTCCTAAATTAAAAGCCCTTGATCTCCCCTTTACAACAAAACGTGGATGTTATTTTATCACCCCCAACCACAGGTATGTGCAAAATATCGTAAGGTAGACATAATACCCTTTGCGACTCCTCTCATTCATCAAGATGAAGCAGACCGGAAAGAAACGTTCATGATAACGTAATACACGCATCGATCTGCATTGCGGTATGCAGACGGTGCTAACTTAAATTATGCACACACTGCAGCAAGGCTGTTACGGTTAGTATGAAGAAACTTACATCAACTTTTAATCGAAAGTGGTGGAGGTGATTATCATTTAAAGATGGTAGTGGTCATTATTGTTTAAAGAGGAAGTAAAACTAGACCCTTCTTCTATAACACTAATCAGTGGTGGGGGGTGGGAAGTGGAAGGGATCCGACACTTAGGAAAATGAAGGTATAGGTCAAAGAATGACAAGGGCCACGAAGGGCGCTAAAATCAAAGACTTCCTAGGCCTTCATACCTAATACCATAGGGGTCGAAAAAGAACAAGGGTAAGAAAGGACGGATAGGATAGATGTAAGTGAAGAAATGGCACAAGAAATTGGGACCAACGCCAGGACTCAGGTAAGGGCACCGTGGTCGCCAACCCTTGTTCTCAATTTAAGAGCCCGTGGGGCCCCTTTTAGTCACCTCTTACGATAGGAAGGGATATCGTGGACATTATTCTACCGCCCCCTCCAACAGGGGATCCACCAAGGGAGATCGGATAGGATAGATGTAAGTGAAGAGCGTGGCATAAGTAAGTGGAAGCAATGCCAGGGCTCAACTAAGGTGGTGGTGATTATTGTTTTAAGAGGAAGTACAACTAGCTACCAGTGGTGGTGGTGATGGTGATTATTGTTTTAAGAGGAAGTATAACTAGGCAACCATCCTCTATACATGTATAACAATCAGAGAGACAAAATGGAAGGGATCCAACACTTCAAAAATGAAGGTATCGGCCAAAGAATGACAAGGGCGTAGAAGGGCTTGAAAATGAAAGGCTCCCTAGGATTCGCAAACCTAAAACCGTCGGGGTGGGAAAAGAAGAAGAGTGGGCCGTGGGAGGTCGGATAGTATAGAAGAAAGTGAGGAGGCTGGGATAAGTAAATGGAAGCAATGCCAGTAATCAGCAAAGGGTCCCGTGGTCACCAACACACGCTCTAAAGTTCAGAGCCCCTGGGGCCCCTTGTGGTCCCGTCTGCAAATTGATGCCCCCAAGCTCTGGAAAAGCAATGCAGGTGTTCATGTCCATTACGCAGGCTACCGGCTCTTTGTTATGTCTTATCAACAGTTCATGGGTATGTATATTCACTACTCGTTATCTGATAACAAGACGTTCGTCAGTTTTTATTAAATACACTTTCCTCTGAATATAACAGGCGGAAATGATGCAGTGTTTGAAACAAGACGGGCTACTCTTCAGAGTGAAATTTGCAACTACCGAATGAGAGACCTGGCACCGACAGAGTAACAGACACAAGAGAAAGGGTTTTAGCATCCTTCTATCGTTGTATTCTAGGACTGGATCTCCCATTTTGTGGTAAGATCAAAGTTCGCAGTGAGGGGTAAATTTAGTATAACTCAGGACGAACAGAGTGTGAGGTGGTGGTGGTAGTGGTGATTATTGTTCTAAAAGGAAGTACAACTAGGCAACCACTCTCTATATAACACTAATCAGAGAGAAAAAATGGAAGGGGACCGACACTTCGAAAAATGAAGGTATCGGCCAAAGAAATTCAGGGCCACGAAGGGCGTGAGAATGAAAGACCCCCTAGGCCTCGAGTGCTCTAATAAATTCGGGGTCAGAAAGGAACAAGTATTGACCAAGGGAGGTCGGATAGGATAGATGAAAGTGTGGAGCCTAGCACAAGAAAGTGGAAGCAATGCCAGGACTCAGCTAAGGGCCCAGTGGTCGCCAACCCACGCTCCAAGTACAGAGCACCTGGGGCCCATTTTATTCGCCTCTTACGACAGGACACCGTGGTCGTTAACCTACCGCCCCCACCCACATGAGGACCAGAGTGGTGATGCGGTGGTGATTATTGTTTTGTTTTTTTGCTAGGGGCTTTACGTCGCACCGATACAGACAGGTCTTATGGCGACGATGGGATAGGAAAGGCCTAGGAGTTGGAAGGAAGCGGCCGTGGCCTTAATTAAGGTACAGCCCCAGCATTTGTCTGGTGTGAAAATGGGAAACCACGGAAAACCATCTTCAGGACTGCCGATAGTGGGATTCGAACCTACTATCTCCCGGATGCAAGCTCACAGCCGCGCGCCTCTACGCGCACGGCCAACTCGCCCGGTGATTATTGTTTTAAGAGGAAGTACAACTAGGCAAGCATTCCCTATTAACACTGATCAAAAAGAAAAGATGGAAGGGATCCGATACTTCGAAAAATGAAGATATCAGCCGAAGGAAGACAAGGGTCACGAAGGGCGTGAAAATGAAATACTCCCTAGGATTCGCAAATCTAATACCGTCCGGGTCGAAAAATACAATAGATAGCCAAGTGAGTTCCAACAGGATAGATGACAGTGAGAAGCCTGGCACAAATAAGTGGTAGCAATGCCAGGACTCAGCTAAGGGCCCCGTGGTAGTCAACGAACGCTCCAAAGTGGAGAGCCCCCGGGGCCGTTTCTAGTCACCTCTCTTACGACAGGCAGGGGATACCGTGGGTATTATTCTACCGCTACACCCACAGGAGGGCCAAAAGGAAAAACAAGTTCCAATTCTCCAATAAATGAAGGTATTGGGAAAGAAAGAGAAGGGAGACGAAAGGTGTGAAAATGAAAGACTCCTTACTCCTCGACACCTAGTAATAAGGTCGCGGTCGGAAAAGAACAAGAGTTGACCCAGAGAGGTCGGATAGGAAATATAAAAGGTAGTAGAATGGCATGGAATAATACTCACGATTTGATTCATTGAGAATGGGCTGTCCTTCTCGTCACTAATCTTCCTTGACAGAGTAAAAACACAACATGACAGTCTCGCTATCAGTTGATTAAAACAGTGATGATGATGATGATGATGATGTTGTTTAAAGGGGCCTAACATCTAGGTCAGCGGACCCTAATGGTATGAAATGTCTTGAAAAAAAGTTCAAAATCATCCACTGATCAAAATAAAGTAAAATGTTATGAAAACGGAACGGAGGGATATGAATTTAAAAGCAGTCAGTGGATCCGACCCAAAAACTATCATAAAAATAGTATTACTGACCAAGGGACCACTTCTAAAGTACAATCCTGAATCGAGGATGCTTGGTTTCTAAAGGGGTCCAAAATCCAGGCAACGGCCCCTCATAATGGCACTTATCGCTAGTAAAGTAGAACCATGGTATTTGTCATGTTGCGGTACTAATCAAAAGTAGCGTAGACTCACGGTGTTCCACACATGATGGTACTACTCACAAGTATTGTACTTCGTACAGGGAACGCAGACCTATGATGTTTTTCACATAACGGCCCTACTCATAGGCAACCTAAACCGATGGTGTTCCTCACCTACGTGTACTAATCACGGACGCCCGTGGTGTTCCTCACAGTGATACTAATCACAAACCTCTGGTATACCTAATATAGTGGTACTACTCGCAAGTAAAGGCGACCCATGGTGTTCCCCGCAAGATGGTACTAATCAAAAGTAGTTTCATGGTTCTAATGCAATCATCCCTCGGTCGCCCCTTTTAGTCTCCTCTCACGACAGGCAGGAGATACCGTGGGTGTACTTTTCGTTTGCATCCCCCAGCTACAGGAGGTAGACAGAGAGAAAAAGAAGAAAAAAGAAGGGATCCGTAACTTCGAAAAATGAAGTAACGGACGAAGAAAGGCAAGGGGCACGAAGGGTGTGAAAATGAAAGACTCCCTAGGCCTCGAATGCTCTAATACCGTCGGGCTCGGAAAAGAACAAGAGTTGACCAAGGGAGGTCGGACAGGATAGACGAAAGTGAGGAGCCTGGCACAAGTAAGTGGAAGTAATGCCAGCACTCAGCTAAGGGCCCCGTGGTCGCCAACCCACACTCCCAAGTTAAGAGCCCCTTGGGCCCCTTTTAGTCGCCTCTTACGACAGGCAGGGGATACCGTGGGTATATTCTTTATCTGCGTTCCCTACCCACAGGGGATAAAACAGTGGTGAAAGACAAAATCAAACTCCGATGATCGTAGCTCTGAGGTGATTTCCTCAGCCTCCCGTAACATACGACAAAGAAATCGAATGTACCGGAAAAAGAAAAGGACTCTATCCTCTGTTTGTTGCCAGTGACTTCTCTGAAGTGTCCCGTCCTGCCGTTTCACTCTTTTGAATAAGTTACGTTAACAAGAGATGGCGAATTAACTGAACCAGCTGTTTAGGGAAAGATTTCAATTACTTTCCTTTTTGCCTCTGGTCTTAACCTTATTTTATTGGGACGGGCACTTGAAATGGATTTGGTGGATGTTTACAGTCGGATGCCCTTCCTGACGCGAACCCTATGAGTGGGGATGTATTCTTGCTGGTTTCTTTACGTCACACCGACACAGATAGGTCTTACGGCGACGATGAGACAGCAAGGGGCTAGGAGTGGGAAGGAAGCGGCCGTGGCCTTAATTAAGGCACAGTCCCAGCATTTGCCTGGTGTGAAAATGGGAAACCACGGAAAACCATCTTCAAAGCTGCCGACAGTGGGGTTCGAACCCACTATCTCCCGAATACTGGATACTGGCCGCACTTAAGCGATTGCAGCTATCAAGCTCGGTTGGGGGGATGTATTCACTATCGCGTGTTTATGTGGTGAGGGTGGTGATGGTGATTATTATTGTTTTAAGATATAGTGGTGATTATTGTTTGAAGAAGAAGTGCAACTACGCATCCATCCTCTATATAACACTAATCAGAGAGAAAAAGGGAAGAGATCCGACACTTCGAAAAATGAAGTAACGGACGAAGAAAGGCAAGGGCCACGAAGGGCGTGAAAATGAAAGACGCCCTAGACCTCAAATGATCTAATACCGTCGGGGTCGGAAAAGAACAAGTGTTGACCATGTGAGGTCGGACAGGAAAGATGAAAGTGAGGAGCCTGGCACAAGTAAGCAGAAGCAATGCCAGGACTCAGCTAAGGACTCCGCTGTCGCTAACCCACGCTCCCAATTTGAGAGTCCCTGGGACCCCTTTTAGTCGCCTCTTATGACAGGCAAGGGTAGGCCTAGTGGTGGTGGCGATTACTGTTTTAAGAAGAAGTGCAACTGGACATCCATCCCATATTAATATTAATATCTGGAAAAAATGGAAGAGATCCAAAACACCGAAAAATGAAGGTATCGACCAAATAAAGACAAGGACCATGAACGGCGTGAAAGTGACAGACTTCCCAGGCATCCATACGTAATACCGTCGGGGTTAGAAAACAACAAGTGTTGACCAAGGGATGTCGCATAGGATAGATGAAAGTGAGGAGCCTGGCGCAAGTACAGTAAGTGGAAACAATTCAGGACTCAGCTAGGGTCCCGTGGTCACCAACCCACGCTCGCAAGTTAAGGGCCACTGGGACCCTTAGAGTCGCTTCTTACGACTGGCAGGGGATACCGTAGGGAAGAGGTTACTAGGACCCATAAGAGAAAACGATGGCACTTATATGATCAGGCACTACAATTAACTCTTCATAGGAAGGTGGAGGTGGTGGTGGTGATGGTGATTATTGTTTTAAGACGAGGTACAACTAGGCAACCATCCTCTATTAACACTAATCAGAGATAAAGATTGGAAGGGACCCGACACTTTGATAAATGAAAATATCGGCCAAAGAAAGATAATGGCCACGAAGGCGTGAAAATGAAAGCCTCCCTAGGCCTCGAGTCCTCTAATACCGTCGGGGTCGGAAAAGAATAAGCGTTGACCAAGGTCGTATATTACAGATGAAACTGAGGAGCCTGGCACAAATAAGTGGAAGCAATGTCAGGACGCGGCTCAGCTCCCTGCAGTCGCCAACCAACTCTCCCAAGTTGAGAGCCCCTGGGGCCTTTTTTTAGTCACCTCTTACGACAGGCAGGGGATGCTCTACCGCCCCCACTACAGGGGGAATGGCGACGGGGAGATGCCCGTGTTCCCCTCTATCATGTAACGGTTAAGATTGTGTCGCGTTTACTTAATTTTAATGTAGGGTTTTCTAAATTAATTTATTAATATGTAGGCTTTCTACTTTTCTAGGCACGGAAGTAACCACCCAAGTGGGTATCATGTCATGAGGAAGCACGAGTGTAGACCATCGTTTCCCTTGTTCATTTAGATTTCTTGTGACTGAAGTTTTCTAAATTATTATTTTCATTTCTAGCATTTTCGGTCGACAATTTCCCTTTGCTCAGTGAAATGGTACGATGCACCACCGGGCTTTCTGCTCCATTAGGTTTTATTTTGATCATGTTATAGGATTGCTTGAGTGGGTTCAGCATTCCTTTCCCTTGTGTTTGTTTGTTTGTTTGTTTGTTTGTTTGTTTGTTTGTTTGTTTGTTTGTTTGTACGTATGTTGGGTATTCAACCCGAAGGCTGGTTAGATCCTCCACAGCTCCGCCAACAGCTGTCATATATAGCCTAGGTGTCACTGAAGAGACATACTAGGGAAATGAGGAATGAGGTAGTTTCCCGTTATTTTCCTCACTGGGCCAGGAGTTGCTATTACAAATCAGTCTGCCAAGCTCACTAAAATGCATGCACCACCCGACCCTATGAGCGATATTTTTACACCATTCATAACAGGGACCTCATACCTCGGTCACTTTCATGTTGTCAAAGCCAAGGATGAGACAGGTCAATGAAAGTAACAAATTTACTAGCCCATACCAGAAGACACAGTGCACTGCAAACACTACATCTCGCCAACGAAGTCCTATTTAATACTGAACATTTAATGTAATTTTCTCTAGGCTTTATACAGTAGTATGAGTTTCTGTTCCGGCTGTCTAAGAAGGTGGTCGATCTCCCGTAAAACTACGAAGTTTTCTTAGTTGTGGAAATATAGAAGCACCTCTTGGAACCGAAGGTTCAGTGTATCAACTGCCGTCTACTGTACTCTTACAGTAACAATGGAGGTGTTGTTCACTCCCTGACCTTAAAGCACGTCACTCCCATGCTTGTCAAGGTCTGTCGAGCCGAGCCCAACAGTAGGTAACTTGTCCTACTGCCAAGTGCCTTCCTCCTCTGATCATCCGACCCTCACCCGAGTTGCTTGGTGATGGTGGTGAAGCAGGGTGGCTTTGGCGGGATTTCCCAATATTTGGACGTTTCCAACTTATCCCTTTCTAGCTCACGTTTCCCTATAGGCATGTCGTTTTAATTTACTTCTAAGCTGTGCCTTCAGTTATTTGTAGTGCTGATGTTACTGAGATTCAGCTTCAAGCACTGCCGAATGGTTAAGTGAACCACGGTAACTTTAGAAACTACCCCGTTTGTGTTTGTGGGCAAATCTCTATGAAATATTTTCACTTTTAACCATATATCCTTTATCCATAATGTTAACCCTGAGTAAATTAAACAGTCCACATCCTTATGTATTTTACTCAAAAAGTCACTAAACCTGACACAACATAGCCTATGAAATAGACCAAGAGAAATAAAGCAGATTATTATTTCGACAATGTTTTTAATCATCTCTGGAGTTCATGTTATCGATTAATAGTTCCTTAATCGATAGATAATAACTCTTGATATCGAACATAATCGATGAAACGAGCTTTTTTAAATTGATGATTTGTGCTGCGCCTGATCTGAATATTCGATACGATGACAATAGCACTGCGGAAAAATTATGGGAGTACATTTTCTTTTCTAAAGAACAAAAAGAATAATGAAGAAGTTCATTGACACGGTGTTGGCTGTCCCTACATTTATACAAATGTTAAACGTGGGAAACATATAACGTAATGAAGTAAATAGACTCACAGCAGGCTCAAGTGCTCCAGCATTATGACGAAGTCAGTAATTAAAGCGTATGTGAACTCCAAACTTCATTGTTAAGACTTTCAACAACCGAGCGAGTGGTTGCGTGGTTGGAGTCACGTAGATGTCGATTTCAATTCAGGACATAGCAGATTCGAATCCCACTGCCGACAGTCCAGAAGATGTTTTTCCATGATTTCCCAATTTCACACCAGGCAAATACTTGAGGCTGTACCTTAATTAAAGCTGTTCAGGGGTTATCTGTGGAACGCAGAGGTGAAAGAAGGTGTCGGGGTGAATGGGTCTAACTACCAAATCAAAGTTAATATAAAACTTTAACAAGGTTATATTTTTCTGAATTTTAACCAGCAAGAATAACAAAACTTTAACAACATATCACTAGGTGATACAACAACGGTATGGCAATTTAGAACCAATACTTATAAGGATCCAAGATTACAACCTTTAAACACTCTCGGGGCTGCGAGCCCTAATTTTACAATTCAGAGCTCCTAGTTCGATTTTAACCAAGCAACAATTTGTTCAAAAGGGCAGAAAACCCCTAATACATGGAGCACTTGCTCCCGATTACCATATCAGGCCTCCCAGAGGCACTTTTACCACACAAGAAAAGAGCTGACACGCTCTCAGTTTTTCAAGCCTCTTCAAGGCAATAGCGGACTTTACAATTGCTTTCCATCAAGGCACAACTTACAAAAATGAAACGGGAATACCTCGTACCCAACCTACTGGGCCTTAGTAGAAAAAGAACAGGTAAAGTAAATTGCCCAAAAAACCAAAAGGAATGGAGGCGAGTATTTGCACTCCTACACATGCATTCTTAAAACCTAAAAGGCACTAGGGCGATGACACAGGGGCTATTCCCAACCTATGGAGGTGACCCGTATAAGAAGGAAATTTAAACATTACGGAAGAGAAAAATTCAGTTACCAAAACGTAGTCACCTCAAACCAAAATGAAGGGGAGCTCGAGAGTGTAAATCACTCTCTATCCCCGAATTTCAGTTACAAATTTAAGTTTTTACATAAGCATGCAGAAAATTACATATTTAGGAAATTAGGTTACATTGTAAAGGTTTCGGACCTTTCCGGCGAGTTGAACTGCTGAGCTAGCAAGAAATAAAGATGTTAAAGGGCCATTACCTTACAGAAGACCTGCTGCCTGATTAAAGAGGCGCTTCCCGCCTCCCACTTTACGTCCACACACTTAGTTAGATGTTAATCGAGTGGCCAAGAGATGTGAAAATCAGCAGTTTATAAACCCTCGGGGAAGGTTCGAGACCTTCCGTGAATAATTAAGCCACACCCTCTCAATTTTATTGGATACCTTACAGTTACACACCAAATCGAAGAAGAAGCCGGTGATTGGCTGATAATTAATTACAGAAATGCTGGGTTGGCTAAATTCGAAACTGGCGGAAAGATGATAAATATTGCCAACCCACAAATGAATGAACGAAATTTAGTAAAGAACAAACTTATGAATACAAAATTTCTTCAAATAAGGTTCCTTCACTTCGCACCAGGGTGCATGATCATAGTTTTTCGGCAGTGACATCTATGAGAGAATGTCCAAACTTCTTGATAAATAGTAAACAAAAGAAGTCGAAATTCACACAGTGACATCTTCAGGGGAAGGGTTTAAGTAGGTCCAGTTTAAGTTCAGTGTTTCTCCAGTAGAGGAGTTCCAATTGGCGCAAGATTTAAACGTGCGGCGTAGAGGTGTACTTCCTGGTACAAAAGCCATGGTCACTTCCTTCCCGTCCGACTCGTTGGCTGAATGGTCAGCGTACTGGTCTTTGGTTCAGAGGGTCCCGGGTTCGATTCCCGGCCGGGTCGGGGATTTTAACCTTAATTGGTTAATTTCAATGGCTCGGGGGCTGGGTGTGTGTGGCGTATTCAACAATAGAATACATCCTAGGTAGGGCCCTCATCTTCACAGACATGCAGGTCGCCTAATAGGCCGTCTACTAGGAAATGACCTGCACCAGGCCTCTCCGGAGGCCATACGCCATTATTATTACTTCCTTCCCACCGCCAGTCATTTCCTATCCCATCATTGCCATAAGACGTAACTAAGTCGTTGGGACGTAAAGCAAATTGTAAATGAAAAAATGAAAAGACTGTCATCAAAAGTGACCAGAAAACATTCGAAGGATGATGATGATGATAAATGGTGATGAAAAATGATTATAAAAATGATTTTAATCTTAAAACAATCAGTGGATCTAATTCGCAATGCCTTATTTTCTAATGAAATAATAGAAAATACAGGTAACAAAGGAATAAGGCATTGCCTGAAAGTACAGATGTATATATAATTAATGTTACAAGTTAAAATAACACATTAAAATACGCAAACAAGAACTAAAATAGAGTCAATGGGATAAAAGCGCAGTTAACACAAATACACTAAGACAAAGGACATGATCACACACGATAAAAAAAATCATTACCGCTCATACAACAGATGACGAAGTCTGCTGACTGTTCGTCATCTCGCAGGATGAGGGAGATGGTACTCGGGAGTTTTAGACTGCGGCGAAGATCGACCAGGTCCACGCACTCCGTAAGGATGTGTACCACGGTAAGATGATCGCCGCAAGGACACACCGGAGGGGGTTCCCTTTTCAGTAAATAGGAGTGCGTTACTATACCGTGGCCGATCCGAAGACGACATAATACCACTGCTTCCCTCCGAGAAGCCCAAAGGGAAGTCCTCCATACCTTCGTTGTACCTTTTATCGCTCTCAGCTTATTTGCAAGTAAAGTGGCCTGCCAATCCATCTCCCAATGAGACATAACCAAATGTCTCAGCTGAGAGCGAACATCACTTGCTGGAACCTTGCAAGGCAACGGGGGCAGTGTTACTGCCTTCTTGGCAGCCTTATCTGCTAACTCGTTTCCCTCTACACCCATGTGGCTTGGGAGCCACATAAAAGTGATCCTGGTGCCGGCATCCGAACACCCGGCCAGCAGATCCTGATCCGCTGCACCAAAGGGTACCGAAGGACACAGGTATCAATAGACTGCAGCAAGCTCAAGGAGTCAGTACACAGAAGAAAGTGTCGGCGTTCATCGGACAGTGCGTAACGCAGCGCTTCACAGATAGCAAAGAGTTCTGCTGTGTACACACTACAGGTTTTTGGGAGAGCAAAAGTAAACCCATCATTGTCGACAACGAACGCACAGCCCTCCTTCGTTTCTGTCCTCGAACTATCCGTGTAAACGACGACTGAACCTGGATACCGGCCAACAAACAACAGAAAGAGCTTCCGATAAATCGAAGGGTCCGTGTTTTTCTTCGGGCTAGTGTGCAGATCCAGGATTATTTCAGGTCGGCGTATTATCCATGAAGGTACCCCACTTGGTTGTCTGACAAGGCAGGGGACCGAAGGTACATCAAACAATCTGTGACTGCTATCCAAGCGTATTCCAGCCGGCCGCTTTGCTCGAGGATAAGCAGCGTACAGCCGACGGTTTTCATTGTGGAATACGCAAGGATAGCTTGGGTGAAGTGGTATCTGTCGCAAATTTGCAGCATAGGACAGAAGCATTTGCCTGCGCCTCAGGCGTAAAGGCGACACACCAGATACAGCAAGGAGGCTAGCAATGGGGCTTGTACGAAAAGCTCCCGTCGCCAACCTAACCGCGATGTGGTGGATGCTATTCAGTTTCGCAAGGACGTTTTGCCTTGCTGATCCATATGCTGCACTGCCATAGCCTAACCTGGATAAAATATGTGCCCTGTAAAATCGTAGGAGCATTGCACTTTTGATTGCCGCAGATGTGGCTCCCACGATAATTTGCTATGGAAAAGGAGCCCAAGAAATCGGTGTCAACTACGGGAAGAGCTACATTTTCTAAATAAAGCTCAGGATGCGAGTGAAGAGTGCGCTGCCGGCAAAAGTGGACAACAGAGGTCTTTGCGGTTGAAAACCGAAAACCATGTTCTACAGTCCACTGTTCCACTCTCCTAATAGCTTGCTGTAATTGTCGCTCTGCAACTGCCATATTATGCGAGCTAAAATGCAGAGCAAAATCGTCCACATATAGCGACGGTATTACTGCTGAACAAGCAGCGGCGATTTGAAGAAAGTACAATCTCTAAATAATAAGGACAAGGGCAGAATTTCGGGTACCATACAATGTTATCTACGTGGTAAATATTATTTATCTCATATCGTACATTAATTGTTGGAGTGCCGGGCGAGTTGGCCGTGCAGTTGGGGCACGCGGCTGTGAGCTTGCATCCGGGAGATAGTGGGCCCAAATCCCACTGTCGGCAGCCCTAAGGATGGCTTTCCGTGGTTTCCCCTTTTCACACCAGGCAAATGCTGGGGCTGTACCTTAATTAAGACCAAGGCCACTTCCTTCCAACTCCTAGGCCTTTCCTATCCCATCGTCGCCATAAGACCTATCTGTGTCGATACGACGTAAAGCCACTAGCAAAAAGAAAAGTTGCAGTTTTCATACAACTAAAATATACAGGAAGGCAAATATTTTTTAAAACATTTTTCTCCGCCACGCGGAAAAGCATATAATCATGAATATGATTTGTGGCTTAGAAGACGAGAGAGCAAGTACAATTCTTTGGTTATACCCCTCTTAGAAGCATTTTACGTAATGTAGAGGTACAGCCTCCACCCTCAGAGGAGAAAGAGTGTTCCGATAAATCACAAGAAAAATGAGTGTATCCACAAAGGAATGGTAAGGATCATGAACTGTGAGAAAATGAAATACATTCTTGACATCGTAAATATAGTCCGACTCGTTGGCTGAAGTGTCAGCGTACTGGCCTTCGGTTCAGAGGGTCTCGGGTTCGATTCCCGGCCGGGTCGGGGATTTTAATCTTCATTCGTTAATTCCAATGGCCCGGGGGCTGGGTGTTTGTGCTGTCTCCAACAATCCTACAACTCACACACCACACATAACACTGTCCTCCACCACAATAACACGCAGTTCTATATACATGGCAGATGCCGCCCACCCTCATCGGAGGGTCTGCCTTACAAGAGCTGCACTCGGCTAGAAATAGCCACACGAAATAAAAAATATATAGTAAATATAATATATTATTAATATTATTATTTTATTATTCTCCCGGGGGTACACCTTCTCCGTCCAGTTAAACTGCGCGCCTTCTATAAGGCCATCTATGAAAGTGAACATGAACTAATGTTATGCAAGTTACTGGGTTTGCAACTGTTAGATGTCTCTACCATCGGCCTAAGTGCCCCTTTTAGCGGGTTTAAGGACAATCACTTCTTAAGGGAAAGTCGAATTTTTAATGTTGGATAACCTTAGTTTTTGAAGATTGCCATGTTCATATATCAAAGTTGTTAACACTCCTACTGCTTCTTTCTTCTATAGTTACCAACCAATCAGGAATTTTGGGAATATTTTCTTTATCTAATTAAAATTGGGGGTGTGTACAGGCATCCAGCCTATCTGTAAAGAGATCTGGAAACTTCCCCTCGAAATGCTATAAAATCTGAGTACCTTAGGGCTATGTCGTCATCTGTTTCGCTCCAAGTGATTGTGTGCGGCATGTAACTAAGGAGGCAGGGGCCGCACGTCACCGTTCGGAAGGCCCAGCAACTCAAGGTAATGGCAGAATTTTTTTGACATGCGATAGCACCGGCAGGTAGCTTGAGGGGAAGGTTTAAAACTTCTTTTATTCGCGTAAAGTTCTAATTTCATGGTTTAAATGTAGATGTTCGGCAAGTCTGAGGCCTCTGTTCAAATCCCTGCTGGGAAACATATGGTAATGTAAGGGAACAAAGAATGATTTCCCTCTGTTGATTCCCATTCAATTGGTATGGAGTGACTGAAGTTTCTAATCATCAAATTTCTTAACACTCTCTTGGAATGGAATGTTTTTCATTTAGTCACCCCGGCGTAGAAAAGGTTTAGCCTCTGTGCCATAGGGCCGTAAGCCCACTTAGGGTTTTAGAAACTTCTAGAAGAAATGCAAGTGTATCGCCTCCTATCCTTTTGTTCATGGCCAATCATTTTCAACCTTTTCCTTTTTACATTAAGGTCACTTAGTATGGGCACTTATTGCCCCTGTTTATGTTCCTGTAAAAGAAAGTTAAAAACTGTTGAGCAGAAGCTAAGCCCAAAACAGGGCTAAATGACTGTAAATAATCTATTTTGAAGATTTTCAAGTATAACCTTGTATCCTGTCAGAAACTTATGCCTGTGAGAGGCTGGACTGTATTAACTTTGGGAACTCAGAGTCCTAGGCTATGTTAACTATTATAGCGGAGCAAACATGCTCTTACAAGATAGTATACCTGTTCAGAACTATTATGTTCTTTCCCTGTATGTTATCATGTTGATAATTTTCTCGAGTTCTGTACCTGTTTTTGGACTTTAAGTCACTGTTGTGGAGCTGACGAGCTCATTATTATATTATTTCTGTTTATTCAGATCTTCTATTTATCGAATTTTAAAGTTTAAAAAAAGGAGGGAAAGATATAAAATTTCAAAATTTAGTGCTTTAACTTATGTTCTGGTCATTTCCTTGTCCACCCATTCACTCCGACACCTTTTTACACCTCTGTGAACCACGATATTCCCGTAACAATTATTATTATTATTATTATTATTATTATTATTATTATTATTATTATTATTATTATTATTATTATTATTATTATTATTATTATTATTATTATTATGATGTCCGGCTCCATGGCTAAATAGTTAGCGTGCTGGCCTTTGGCCACAGGGGTCCCGGGTTCGATTCACGGCAGAGTCGGGAATTTTAACCATCATTGGTTAATTTCGTTGGCACGGGGGCTGGGTGTATGTGTTGTCTTCATCATCATTTCGTCCTCATCACGACGCGCAGGTCGCCTATGGGGGTCAAATCGAATGACTTGCACCTCGCAAGCCGAACCTGTCCTCGGACACTGCCAGCACTAAAAGCCATACGCCATTTCATTATATTATTATTATTATTATTATTATTATTATTATTATTATTATTATTATTATTATTATTATTATTATCCAGCCATTTGGTCTAGAGGTAGCGTGCCTGTGTCTTATTTCAAGGTCCTGGGACTGAGGAATAGAACGGGGTTCGCTGGATACGACATTTTCCCAAGCTCCTACTTATAGGAAGAATATGCACATTATACATAGACGACGAACACTGGTTGTCATGGTTACAATGGTGTCGGGAAATTAATATTGATGACGCTAACTTCAGATACATGCCTAGCACAAAAACATGTTCATGTTAACGGTGGTTGTGAAGATTATTGTTTTAAGAGGAAATACGACTTCCAACACTAGACAGAAGACTATGAATACTAGTCAGAGTAAAAAATTGAAGAGGTCCGACACTTCCAAAAGTGATGATGTTGGGCAAAGGAAGGCAAGGGCCACGAAAGGCGAAAAAACGAGACTCCGTAGGCCTCGGAAACGTAATATCGTCGTGGTCTGAAAAGAAAAAGAGTTGACCAAAGGAAGTCGGATAGGAAGGAGAAACTTGAGAGTGGATAAGTGAAGGGGACTTACTGTATACAGAGTGTAATTGGAATTTTTAAGTCCATGTTTTTAGGTTCTCCGTTGCTCTGCAGACAGCAATAACAAACTACAGCCGGTATTCTTACTCGCATTAAATAATACTTATGTTCAGCTCTAACTTAAATCTCAACTTTGTTCTAGACTCCGGGGCAAATGAGTCGTGCATAATAGGGATGTACTACAAAGTCCAATTTTATGAAGCTGAATTTATTGCGTCCGCCTCTGTGGTGTAGTGGTTAGCGTGATTAGCTGCCAGCCCCGGAGGTCCGGGTTCGATTCCCAGCTCTCCCACGAAATTTGAAAAGTGGTACGAGGGCTGGAACGGGGTCCACTCAGCCTCGGGAGGTCAACTGAGTAGAGATGGGTTCGATTCCCACCTCAGCCATCCTCGAAGAGGTTTTCCGTGGTTTCCCACTTCTCCTCCATGCGAATGCCGGGATGGTACCTAACTTAAGGCCACGGCCGCTTTCTTCCCTCTTCCTTGTCTATCCCTTCCAATCTTCCCATCCCTACACAAGGCCCCTGTTCAGCATAGCAGGTGAGGCCACCTGGTCGAGGTACTGGTCATTCTCCCCAGTTGTATCCCCCGACCAAGAGTCTGAAGCTCCAGGACACTGCCCTTGAGGCGGTAGAGGTGGGATCCCTCGCTGAGTCCGAGGGAAAAGCCGAACCTGGAGGGTAAACAGATGATGATGATGATGATGAATTTATTGCAATTCATTGTCATTTAAAGTGCTAGTTATTTAATGAAATAAGTTAAATTTTATCAAGTTAGGGAGACCCTTGAATTATTTTATTTTTATCCACGTTGTTGTTGCTTTTTAAAATTATTATTTCTAGAGTTTTAACGTCGAAAGCCACGCTATAACCTAGAAAATGGATTATTTTAGAGAAAATGATCGAAAACATTATTAAACGATATGAAATTTGTGTTCCAAAATGGTATTTATGAAATATTATGGACCCATTCCTCTTCTATAACCAAAATGAATTCAAATAGAGGCTTCGTTTTGGAGTAGGTAAGGGTTATTCTGCCCGAAGGCAGGTCCGAACCTCCGCAGAGGTGTTCCTGAGCCGGAGTTTACGTGCGGTAGGGTGGCCAGTTCCTTTCCGCTCCTCCATTCCCTTACCCCCCAACCCCACTAACAGCACGTGGCAACCCATCCAACTCCCGACCACGCCCAATGTTGCTTAACTTCGGAGATCTCACGGGATCCGGTGTTTCAACACGGCTACGGCCGTTGGCGTTTTGGAGTTAATGCCTCCAAAAATGGAATCAGTTCTAGTAAAATGAAACTAACGAGACTCATCTGTTCCTCCGATATTGCAATTCCCTGTTTCCCTGAGATATTATACCATGTCGTTTTTATCGTCTACACTTTTATCAAAAATCAACTGAACAAGTCCTGGGTGCCTTAAGATGTGTCCTATCATTCTGTCTCTTCTTCTCGTCAAATTTCGCCAAATCGTTCTCTTCTCACCAATTCGATTCAGTACCTTTTGATTCGTGATTCGATCTGCCCGTCTCACCTTCAGCACTCTCCTGTAACACCACATTTCAAAAGCTTCTATTCTCTTTCTTTCTGAGCTACTTATCGATCATGATCCACTTTCATACAATGCCACACTCCAGACGAAAGTCTTCAGACACATCTTTCTAATTCCTACATCAATGTCTTAAGTGAGCAAATTTCTTTTCTTAAGAAGGGCTTTCCTTGCTTGTGCTAGTATGAATGTTTTCATGTTCTCCTACTTTTGCCACCATTAGTTATACTATTAGCATATTATAAAAATAGAACCGAGCGAGTTGGCCGTGCGGTTAGGGTCACTCAGTTATGAGCTTGCATTTGGACAATGGTTCGCACCCCACTATCGGCAGCCCCGGAAATTAAGGCTACGACTGCTTTCTTCCTATTCCTAACCCTGGTGGTGGTGGTGGTGGTGGTGATTATTGTTTTAAGGGGAAGTACAATTGGGAACCATCCTCTATATAACACTAATCAGAGAGAAAACTGGAAGGGATCCGGCACTTCGAAAAATGAAAGTATCGGCAAAAGAAAGGCAAGGGCCGCTAAGGGCGTGCTCTAATACTGTCGGGGTCAGAAAAGAACAAGAGTTGACCAAGGAAGGTCGGATAGGATAGAAGAAAGTGAGGAGTATGGCACAGGTAAAACTCCTAGCCCTATTCTATCCCATCACTGCCCATGCGATGTAAAGCAAAT
The DNA here is from genome assembly GCF_040414725.1 of Anabrus simplex. Taxonomy (NCBI): domain Eukaryota; kingdom Metazoa; phylum Arthropoda; class Insecta; order Orthoptera; family Tettigoniidae; genus Anabrus; species Anabrus simplex. The sequence goes on along the minus strand of NC_090268.1, from coordinate 226,334,865 downwards.
AATTGTAATATATATATATATATAAAAACATGGCAGGTGGTACTGGTGGTGATTATTGTTTTAAGAGGAAATTCAACTCTATTAACACTAATCAGAAGGGGAAAAAATGGAAGGTATGCGGTGGTGATTATTGTTTTAAGAGGAAGTACAACTCTGTTAACACTAATCAGAGAGATAAAATGGAAGGGGTTCGACACTTTGAAGGTCATAACATTCACGGATGATTGTCTGATGATAGTCAAAGGATGAGGCCTACTGGAGTTTGAAAACCACGCCAACATCGATTTAATAAGTTGAATAAATGGGCTAAGAACCACAAAATCCAATTATTGCGCAAAAATCAATAATGTTGGTTATAACAAGGGAAAATGGGAGTGAAATTTCTAGATCCTAATGGGTGGGTAGGAGATAGGGATCTGCGCTCAGATGGCCTTCACTTAAACCGCAATGGTACATATAAGTTAGGAAATTTGTTTAGAAGGGTTATAGGCAGGTACATTCAGGGAAACAGGGTGCGCTAGGGAGCGGTGTTAAGGGAACAGGGAACTGGAAATCATGTAGGGATGACATAAAACTGTTAGTGCTCAATTGTAGAAGTATTGTAAAGAAAGGAATAGAATTAATTAATTTAATAGATGTATACTTACCAGATATTGTAATAGGAGTTGAATCATGGCTGAGAAATGATATAATGGATGCGGAAATTTTCTCACGGAACTGGAGGGTGTATCGTAGAGATAGGATAGGAATGGTAGGAGGGGGAGTATTCATTCTCGTGAAAAAAGAATTTGTAAGCTACGAAAAAGTTAAAGATGACAAGCACGAAATTCTAGGGGTAAGGCTCATTTCTAAGGATAACAAGCAACTTGATGTCTTTGGAGTGTACAGACCAGGAAAGGGTAGCGCAGATGCTGATTCAGAATTATTTGATAAGATAATCAGCTATGTGGGAAATGATAAGGAAAGAAACGTGATCGTAGCGGGTGATCTCAATTTACCAAATGTCAATTGGGAAGGTAATGCGAACGACAGGAAGCATGACCAAGTGGCAAATAAGTTAATATGGGAAGGGCAGCTGATTCAGAAAGTGATGGAACCAACTAGAGGGAAGAATATTCTGGATGTGATGCTGGTAAATCCAGATGAGCTCTATAGAGAAACCGAAGTAATAGATGGTATTAGTGATCACAAAGCTGTTTTGTGGTAATTAAAAATAAATGTGAAAGAAAGGAAGAGATTAAAATTAGGACTGTTAGGCAGTAGGTACCATATGGATGATAAAACAGGCATGAGGGAGTTTTTAATAAGTAACTATGATCGGTGGAAAACGGTAAATAAAAATGTAAACAGACTCTGGGATGGGTTTAAAGCAATTGTTGAGGAATGTGAAAATAGGTTTGTACCTTTAAAGGTGGTAAGGAATGGTAAAGATCCACTATATTCACTATATTATAACAGGGAAGTTAAGAGACTAAGAAGGAGGTGCAGGTTGGAAAGAAATAGAATTAGAAATGGCTGTGGAAGTAAGGAGAAATTGAAGGAACTTACTAGGAAATTGAATCTAGCAAAGAAGTCAGCTAAGGATAACATGATGGCAAGCATAATTGGTGGCCATGCTAATTTTAGTGAAAAATGGAAGAGTATGTATAGGTACTTTAAGGCAGAAACAGGTTCCAAGAAGGACATTCCAGGAATAATTAACGAACAAGGGGAGTGTGTATGCGAGGATCTTCAAAAGGCAGAAGTATTCAGCCAGCAGTATGTATTGTTGGTTACAAGGATAATGTCGAGATAGAGGAGGAGACTAAGGCCAAAGAAGTATTAAAATTTACATATGATAACAATGACATTTACAATAAGATACAAAAGTTGAAAACTATAAAAGCGGCTGGAATTGATCAGATTTCTGGGGATATACTAAAGACAATGGGATGGGATATAGTACCATATCTGAAGTACTTGTTTGATTATTGTTTGCATGAAGGAACTTTACCAAATGAATGGAGAGTTGCTATAGTAGCCCCTGTATATAAAGGAAAGGGTGATAGACATAAAGCTGAAAATTACAGGCCAGTCAGTTTGACATGCATTGTATGTAAGCTTTGGGAAAGCATTCTTTCTGATTATATAAGACATGTTTGCAAAATTAATAACTGGTTTGATAGAAGGCAGTTTGGGTTTAGGAAAGGTTATTCCACTGAAGCCCAACTTGTAGGATTCCAGCAAGATATAGCAGATATCCTGGATTCAGGAGGTCAACTGGATTGTATTGCGATTGACTTATCTAAGGCATTTGATAGGATAGATCATGGGAGACTACTGGCAAAAATGAGTGCAATTGGACTTGACAAAAGAGTGACTGAATGGGTGGCTCTGTTTCTAGAAAATAGAACTCAGAGAATTAGAGTAGGTGAAGCTTTATCTGTCCCTGTAAAAATTAAGAGGGGAATTCCTCAAGGCAGTATTATTGGACCTTTATGTTTTCTTATATATATGAATGATATGTGTAAAGAAGTGGAATCAGAGATAAGGCTTTTCGCAGATGATGTTATTCTGTACAGAGTAATAAATAAGTTACAAGATTGTGAGCAACTGCAACGTGACCTCGATAATGTTGTGAGATGGACAGTAGGCAATGGTATGATGATAAACGGGGATAAAAGTCAGGTTGTGAGTTTCACAAATAGGAAAAGTCCTCTCATTTTTAATTACTGTGTTGATGGGATGAAAGTTCCCTTTGGGGATCATTGTAAATACCTAGGTATTAATATAAGGAAAGATCTTCATTGGGATAATCACATAAATATGATTGTAAATAAAGGGTACAGATCTCTGTACATGGTTTTGAGAGTATTTAGGGGTTGTAGTAAGGATGTCAAGGAGAGAGCATATTTATCTCTGGTGAGACCCCAACTAGAGTATGGTTCCTGTGTATGGGACCCTTACCAGGATTACTTAATTCAGGAACTGGAAAAATTCAAAGAAAAGCAGCTCGATTTGTTCTGGGCGATTTCCGACAAAAGATTAGCGTTACAAAAATGTTGCAAATTTTGGGCTGGGAAGACTTGGGAGAAAGGAGACGAGCTGCTCGACTAAGTGGTATGTTCCGAGCTGTCAGTGGAGATATGGTGTGGGAGGACATCAGTAGACGAATAAGTTTGGATGGTTTCTTTAAAAGTAGGAAAGATCACATTATGAAGATAAAGTTGGAATTCAAGAGGACAAATTGGGGCAAATAGTCGTTTATAGGAAAGGGAGTTAGGGATTGGAATAACTTACCAAGGGAGATGTTCAATAAATTTCCAATTTCTTTGCAAGCATTTAAGAAAAGGCTAGGAAAACAACAGATAGGGAATCTGCCACTTGGGCGAATGCCCTAAATGCAGATCAGTAGTGATTGAAGGTCACGGACAGCACAAAATATGATAATATTCCTGAACAACAAAAATAACTGTTACAATCGGAGAGTATAAAATACCTTGATATAATAACTGACAACAAGTTTTACTTTCACGAACATATAGACCAAGTAACACGTACTAATCTACTATACGTATTGGCTAAATAGGCGAAAATATATTGGGGACTTAGCGATGTCGTAATGGGATTTATTTAAGAAGTTTATAAGATTTATCCTGCGAATTATATCACACTGAGCTCCGGTTTGGATTGAAGCCATTAATAAACAATATAAGGCAGCAAAATTGAAACGAGTACAGAGATTAATAAACATCAGAATCAACTAAGGTTAGGTCGAAGAAAGTATCCCACCTTCCAATACTTATTTGTACTTGTACAGGTACGTTTTTAAATAATGTAACTTGCTTTTAAGCTGGATATGTTTTATAATTAGATAGACTAGCAGTAAAAAACTAAGTATTGGAAGGTGAGATTCTTCCTTCGAGCTAACCTTAGTTGAGTTGATGCCAATACGGGACAACATTGAGACTTATAAGTTGAAACATGAGAATAGCAAAAGCATTCCGAACCAGATCAATTCTACTATGCTATTTGTTTTACGTCGGACCGACACGGATAGGTCTTATGGCGACGATGGGATAGGAAAGGCCTAGGAAGTGGAAGGAAGCGGCCGTGGCCTTAATTAAGGTACAGCCACGGCATTTGCCTCGTGTGAAAATGGGATACCACGCAAAACCATCTTCAGGGCTACCGGTAGTGGGGCTCGAACCCACTATATCCCGATTACCGGATACTGGCCGCACTTAAGCGACTGCAGCTATCGAGCTCGGTCAGATCAATTCTAATAAACATGCCCCAATAATTTTGAAATTCAAAAATTAGTAACTTTCTACGGAATTAAAAAAGGAAACCATTTGAAAATAACAATAGGCATTCCAAGACATTCCTCGATGTAGCCACATCCCGCCGACAAATACATCATAAGAAAAAAGCAAGAAAATATAAACCATAAACTCGATATATACATCGACGGTAGTAAAGGGGAATCAGGACTTGTAGAAGGAATTGCCATAATCATTGACAAACAAATAGCACACTACTCACAACAGAGGCTAAAAGATCGGTGGTGGTGGTCATGATCATTGTTTTAATAGGAAGAACAAGTAGGCAATCATCCGCTATATAACACTAATCAGAGAGAACACTGAACAATTGGGATCAGCTGCGGAAGACGACGACGTCGACGATAACGACGATAATGATGATGATGATGATGATGATGATGATGATGATGATGATGATGATGCTTATAGTTAATATTATTCGGCATCCATTAACTATCATTTGTTATTTCTGGTATAATCGCAAGATAGTCGTATTCCGGGGGTACGAAGGTAGAAACGATCGGATTTTTGGGGCACGCCAACCAAAAAGTTTGAATACCACTGAAATACAGTGTATACAGTATATACTAGTTAAGTTTGCGTTCAAAACTATTACTACTTAAAAACCTGCGTGTGGTGGTTGTGGTGCTGGTGTTTATTGTTTTAAGAGGAAGTACAACTAGGCAACCATACTCTATATAACACTAATCAGAGATAAAAAAAATTGAAGGGGCCCGACACTTCGAAAAATGAAACTACCGGCCAAAGAAACACAAGAGCCACGAAGGGCGTGAAAATGAAAGACTCCTAGGCCTCGAATGTTTTAATACCGTCATGCTCGGATACGATGGATTAAAGTAAGAGGCCCGCCAGAAGTAAATAAAAGCAAAGGGCCCCGTAGTCACCAAACCACGCTCACAAGTTAAGCTGGTGGTGGTGGTGAAGGAAGTACAACTAGGCAACATCTTCTATATTACAATAATCAGAGGGAAAATGTGAAAAGGGTCCGACACTTTGAAAAATGAAGATATCGGTCAAAGAAAGACAAGGGCCACGAAGGGCGTGAAAATAAAAGTCTCCCTAGGCCTCGAATGCTCTAATGCCGTCGGGGTCGGAAAAGAACAAGAATTGACCGAGGGAGGTCGGACAGGATAGATGAAAGTGAAGGGTGATTTTAAGAGGAAGTAGAAGCGGACAAATGTGATCTGTTAATACCAATAAGAAGGAAAACGGAAGAGGAGGTCCGACATTTCGAAAAATGAAGATATCGGCAAAATAACGCCATGGGCCAGGAAGGGCGTGAAAATGAAACACTCCCCAGCTGGGGGGTGGTGGTGGTGGAGGTGATTTTTGTTTTACGAGGACAAATTAAGTGTAAAAGGAAATTAAAATAAAACAGATCTATTTATTCAAGGAATATGAAAATGAATTTAAAAGTAAAACAAAAATTATTCTATTAAGACGAAAAGGTCACAAACGCACTCTGAGTAACAGGACACTTCAAATTTAAACGGCCTTGATTAGCCCACTATCACTCATAAAGCGAATGAATGACATGCTTAGCAGTAGTCGCGTCACCGGCTAGTATGAGTTCAAGTGCTCTCTCTGATTAGTGTTAGTTACATAGAGGATGGTTGCCTAGTGGTATTTCCTCTTAAAACAATAATCACCACCACCACCACCACCACTCCCCTGCAGGCCGAAGTACTGTCTCAGACCAGACAACTCTGAGAAGTCGGCACCACAAGAACACACCGGGGGGTATTCTGTCTTCAGGAGATCAGAGTCCGTAGAACTTGCATGACCTATCCTCAGCCACACACAAAACTACGGCCTCTCTCTGTGAAGGCTGGAAAGAGGGCCGCCACACGGCAGTCATCTCTTAATTACTCCCAGCTTCCGTGGATGCATACCAGCGCTCTCCCCCCATACCCATCCACAAAGGAATTCCTGAGGACAGCGGCAGGTGAGCATAGAGCTAACCACTCTATCCAGCTTAGTGCCAAGGTTATGGATACTGGAAGCCTTTAACTTCCGCTACTCCAAGGGCCTTCATGGCTTGCACGGTGATGGCTTTGGTTTGTCATTCATTTATATTAAATAATCACAAAATGTAATGAAATGAAATGTCGTATGGCTTTTAATGCCGGGATATCCCAGGACGGGTTCGGCTCGCCAGTTGCAGGTCTTTCTATTTGACTCCCGTAGGTGACCTGCGCGTCGTGATGAGGATGAACTGATGATGAAGACAACACATACACCCAGCCCCCGTGCCATTGGAATTAACCAATTAAGGTTAAAATCCCCGACCCGACCGGGAATCGAACCCGGGACCCTCTGAACCGAAGGCCAGTACGCTGACCGTTCAGCCAACGAGTCGGACACAAAATGTAATGCTTTTCATTCGCAGAGATCTGTAAATTTTACATTTCCAGAAATATTGTATTACCAATGTTATTTTTCTATTGGATTATAATTATATGTGCTACATCTTGAATAACATTTCACTTGATATCGAAGCTTTAAAATCCTATTTCCTCAGGTTTTTAGAACCTTCTTTTTCATGGAAATTAAGCCTCTTTTAAATGCCTGAAGAAAGATTATTAGAACCGGAGGTTTATCTGTTAGGAGTGTGGGTGCGGTTCCCAGTGTTAGCTGTGAAGTTATTAAATAAGTGATGAGAAAACAAGTCGATTGATTGATGTTTCATGTCAGGTAAGGGAAACGGCAGATGGTAGAATAGTTAGATAAGCAGTGGGCGCCTCGCCGCAGCAGTCAGTCTCAGTTATGTAGCAACATGTGTCCCCGCAGCCCTCCTACGGACCTCTTCACTGCCACACAGCCGCTGTACCAAGTAGCACGAGTTTTAGGACTAGCGCCATTCTCCTGTGACAAACAGAGCTTCCATACGACCATGTGGAACATGGCTTACTCCTTCAGTCTCTTCTGTTTCCTGCTGGCAGAACTGGTCTACTTGCTGTTCCATCAAATTAGAGCCTTGCAGGAAGTACAACTCACAATATCCATACCGTTCATAACAAGTGCTGCACTCCCGTCTCTCATCACTCTGGTGTCGATCCTGCGCAGTTTCACAAACCGGCGAACGATACAGAGATTGCTGCTGAAACTAAGCGAGTGTGACAGAGTTCTCAACTCCCAAGACAAAGACATATACATGTATGTGAGACATTTCGTAGTGGCAAAAATCTCGTTAGTGATTGCCGTGGAGCTCATCTTGTCCTCGGTGTTTCTCGTTCTCCTGTTCTCGGTCACGGAGCTGCTGCAAACAGTTCACGACTTCATCTTCAATGTGTGCAACTCCATAATGGCAGTGCAGTTCATTAACGTTGTTTTCTACCTCGAGAACAGGTTTGCGATCCTCAATGAACAGCTGTTGAAGGCTATTTCCAGAGAAAAAGAGAACAACTATCGTGAGGAGTTGGTTCTTTTACGGCTGTCTGCAAATTCTCTGGAACAACATCAGCAAGTACGACGAGGTAAACATGGCAGTGTTGCCGAGTTGCGCGAAGTCCATCAAATGCTGTGTCAGGTGGCTGCAATGCTGAGCTCGTACTTTGGACCTCAGCTGCTGGCCTTGTTTGCCACTAGCCTCCTACACATAGTTCTGTCGTGTTTCACTGTAGTTCAGATGCTCTCATCCAGAGTGATGGAAGAACAAGCCCCTAAAATGCTGTGCTTCGTGGTGAAGGCAGTATTTCTGCTCGCATCTGTGGTCCTTTGTTGTGAAAGAACAATGGGCCAGGCAAAGAAGACCGCTATGGTTGTTAACCAAGGACTACTAACAGCTCGACAGTCTCTCGACGAACTCTGTCTTTTCTCACAACAACTCTTATTACACAAAGTTCGCTTCTCGACCTGCGGAGTGCTGCGATTGGAAGCCGCTTTACTGCCGCGCTTCATAGGATCTATTGTCACCAATTTTCTTCTGCTCACACTCAGTGCACATCTTAAACATCAATCCGTAAATGTTAACACAGAGGTGCAAGAGAACTGAGAGAAGATTGGCTTTTCTATTTCTTGTCTGAGAAGCCGATGTGTATGCTCCTTCTGTTCAGATGGCGTCGTATAAGGGCTGCTCAACTGAAACATAGACAAAGCTGGCAACGCTGTAAAGAATTTACGGGACAGCCAACAATGGTGGTGATTGTGATTGTTTTAAGACGAAGTACAACCTATTAACATTAATCAGAGGGAAAGAGTGGGAGAGGTCTAACACTTCGAAAAATGCAGGTATCAGCCAAAGAAAAAAGAAGAGCAACAAAGGGCGTGAAAATGAAAGTCCCCGGGGTCGGAAAGAAGGAGTGTTGACGAAAGGAGGTCGGATAGGACAGATGAAAATGAGGAGCCTGGCACAAGTAATTGGAAGCAATGCCAGGACTCAGCTAAGAGCCACGTGATCGCCAACCCACGCTCCAAAGTTAAGAGCCCCTGGTGCCCTTTTAGTCGCCTCTTACGGTAGGATTGGCTAGGTGTTATTCTACCCACAGGGTTGCAAAAACAGGAATAACCATGAAGGCCATGACACAGTAACACTCCCTAGGCCTCACAAACGCAATGACACCGGGGTCGGAACAGAACAAGAATTTACCAAGGCAGGTCGAACAGAAAAGATGAAATTTAGGAGCCTGACACAAGAAAGTAGAAGCAATGCCAGACTCAATTAAGAGAACCACGGTCGCCAACCGACGCTCCATGTTCCTATGTCACCTCCTACTACAGACAGGGCATACCAGCTATACGCATAGGAGGTGAAAAAACATTCGTGTTAATTGGTTACGTCCAAACGTATACAGCATGCTGTTCAAAGAAGGGGCTTTGACCGGGGAAGTGGTCGCGATGCTCGTGCCCCGCATTATCGCGCATCAAATCGTTGAAAACAAAGCTGTGGATAGTTGGCGCTTTTTTGTTGGCGTCTTATGCATCACCCGCCTTACAGCATAGATGTGTCATGTGTTTGGTTTTCTGAAGAAAGTCCTGAAGAGTAAACCTCTCACCACGAACCAAGCAGTTTCTGATACCGTGGAAAAGTGTTTCAACCAGCAACCTGGGTCCTTAATTGTTCAGCGTTGGGACAAGTGCCTGAACGGTGAGAGTGATTATGAGTAAACTTTCTCAAAATATCATCAGTGTGTTGTCGTTTTGATAGAGTGTATGTATACTTATAGTGACAGTGTCTAGATGCCAGTCTGTTTAACAACCCTTAAACACTGGCGGAAAATGAAATCCCAACACCATGAAAACGTTAGATAAGATGAATGCAATTTAGGCTAAGCAATTGTTTAGGTAACATTTATTTGATTAAAGTTTCCAGGTCACAGTTTCAAAGTCCGGCTCCATGGCTAAATGGTTAGCGTGCTGGCCTTTGGTCACAGAGGTCCCAGGTTCAATTCCCGGCAGGGTCAGGAATTTTAACCATAATTGGTTAATTTCGCTGGCACGGGGGCTGGGTGTATGTGTCGTCTTCATCAGCATTTCATCCTCATCACGCGCGCAGGTCGCCTACGGGAGTCAAATCAAAAGAATTGCATCTGGCGAGCCGAACTTGTCCTCGGACACTCCCGGCACTAAAAACCATACGTCATTTCATTTCATACAGTTTCAAGTATGCGCGAGAAGACATGTGACATGGTGGTACATTAATAACCGCTGTACTCGCCACGGTTTTGAATGCAAACACGTCAACGTGCATGCATTGCGTCGTACAGGTGCTGTATGTCAATTTGCGGGATCGAGTTCCCCACCTGTTGCACTTGGTCAGTCAAATTAGCGGCCGTTAATACTGAATTGGATGACGGTGGATTTGCTGTCCCATAATGTTCCATATGTGCTCAATGGGCGAAAGATCTGGTGATCTCGCAGGCCAAGGCAACTGGTCGACACTCTGTAGAGCACGTTGGGGGACAGCAGTGGTATGAGTACGAGCGTCATCCTGTTAAAAACACCCCGTCGAATGTTGCGGATGAATGACAGCACAATCAGTTCAATTACCAATCTGATGTACAAATCTACTGTCAAGATTCTTGAAATAATGGTGAGAGTGTTCCTGCTGTCATAAAAATTCGCTCCCCAGACCATAATTCTTGATGTAGGTCCAGTATCTCGATGCCGCAAACAGGTGGTGGTCGTACAACTAGGCAACCATCCTCAATTCTAATCGGAGGGAAAAAGGAAGGGGTCCGAGACTTCGACAAACGAAGGTATCGGTCAAAGAAAGCCAAAGGCTACGAAAGGCATGAAAATTAAAGACACTTTGTGCCTCGAATGCTCTAATACCGTCGGGATCGGAAAAGAATAAGAGTTGACCAAGGAAATTTAGATAGGATAGATGAAACTGAGGAATCTAGCACAAGTAAGTGGAAGCAGTGCGAGGACTCAGATAGTCGCCAACACACTTTCCTAAGTTAAGAACTCCTGGGACCCCTTTTAGTACCTCCTACAACAGGTATGACATACCGTGGATGTACTATACCGCCCCCCACCCACAGAAGGGAGACGACGCAGACAGCATGGTTCCTGGCGCTCACCAGACCTCTTTCTTACCAAACTACGGCCATCAATGGCACCAAGACAGAACTCTCATCTGAGAGGTGGTGGTGGTGATTATTGTTTTAAGAAGAATTACAAGTGGACAACCGTCCTATATATAACACTAATCAGAAAGAAAAATGGAAGGGGTCCGATACTTCGAAAAATAAAGGTATCAGCCAAAGAAAGACAAGGGCTATGAAGGGCATGAAAATGAAAGATGTGGTGGTGATTATTGTTTTAAGAGGAAGTACAACTAGGCAACCATCCTCTATATAACACTAATCAGAAGGAAAAAAAGGAAGGGGTCCGACACTTCGAAAAATGAAGATATCGGCCAAAGAAAGACAAGGGCCACGAAGGCCGTGAAAAATGAAAGACTCCCTAGCCCTCGCAAACCTAATAGCGTCGGGGTCGGAAAAGAACAAGAGTTAACCAAGGGAGGTCGGATAGGATAGATGAAAGTGAGGAGCCTGGCACAAGTAAGTAGAAGCAATGCCAGGACTCAGCTAAGGGCCCCGTGGTCGCCATCCCACGCTCCAAAGTTCAGAGCCCCTGGGGCCCCTTTTAGTCAACTCTTACGACAGGCAGGGGATACCGTGGGTGTTATTCTACCACCCCCACCCACAGGGGGAGTGAAAATGAAAGACCCCCCTAGGCATCGAAAGCTCTAATACCGTCAGGATCGGAAATAACAAGAGTTGACCAAGGAGGTCGGATAGGATAAATGAAAGTAAAGAGCCTGGCAGAAGTGAAAGCAATGCCAGGACTCATCTGAGGGCCCCGTGGTCGCCAAACCACGCTCCTAAGTTGAGAGCCCCTGGCCTCTTACGACAGGCAGGGAATACCGCCGCCACCCACAGGGGGGAGATCTCATCTGAGAAAACAATAGTTTTCCACTCTGCCCTCCAATGGGCTCTAGCTTGACACCACTGAGTCGCAGATGGCAGTGATTCGGTGTTAGTGGCATGACCGCTACAGAACGTGTGGATCGGAACTGTCTCTCTAGAAAGCGATTTGTAACAGTTTGTTGTGTCACTCTGGTGCCAACTGGAGCTCTAAAGGCTGCTGCAAAGCCATGCGTCCAATATGGCGGTCTTCGCTCTCTGCAGTGGCACTGTGCGGCCGGATCCCGGTCTTCTTGAGACAATGCCTTCCCTTGACCATTGCTGCCAGCACCGATGCTAAGACTTTCTGTAATATCGCGAAAAGAGCATCCACCTTCTTGTAACTCTATTACACGGCCTCGTTCACACTCAGTCAGCTGCTTCGTTTGACCCACACCTACCTCACAACGTCATCATCGGACGATGACTAACGCTAGCGCGTATTTAAAGCAAACTTACTTTGCAAGATTATAGCGGCGGTACTAGCACCACTCTAGTCCGGCTTCATGGCTAAATGCTTAGCGTGCTGGCCTTTGGTCACAGGGGTCCCGGGTTCGATTCCCGGCAGCGTTAATTCCGCTGGTGCGGGGACATAATTTCATCTTCATCACGACGCGCATGTACCTACGGGAGTCAATTCAAAAGACCTGTACCCGGCAAACCGAACTTGTCTTCGGACACTCCCGGCACTAAAAGCCATACACCGTTTCATTTCAGCACCACTGTTCCGTCGATTAGCATGCATCTTTCAGATGTGCAAACACCCCTCCGGAATTTCGTTTATCTAGCACAACTCCTTCTTGGTGATGGGATTTCATTTCCTGCCAGTGTATTATCCGTAGACTATCTCAAACTATCATCAGTGTACTGTCGTTTTGATACAGTGTATATTGTCCAATACTTATAGTGCAAGTTTCTAGACACCAGTGTATGTACAACAACCCTTATAGTCTGATCACTTTCGAGTGTTACTTTCCTTGATAAATAATCATAGCTGGTTTTGTAACTAATAACGAAGAGTATCGATGATGTATAAATCCTAGAAATTTTAAATGCGACACTGAATGATCCTGAAGATTTTATTGCATTAGGAAGTGAACAGAGACGGATGATGTGACAAGGACACTGTTTTGTAGTAAATGAGGTTATATAGTGTATCCAAAATGCTACCAAGAAAAGCCTACTTTATACGTCAGTGGATGAAAAAATTAAATTGCAGAGTTTCTGTGCTACCTAGATTACTACAATAAGACATATTAATCACAACCTGTATTATTTACACTTTCTTCCGTACGATAGTACCTTGCTAACCATATCTGCTAACACATCACTGTTAAAAGAAAAATACAGGTTTTTTTCAATCTTTATTTATTATGAGAATTAAGGTAAGTATATTTCCTCTACAGTATGTTTCTCATTCGAGCTGAGTCTTTGTGGACTGCATGCTAACAACCAATATCATGTTCAACATCTACATCTTGTCCACACGCTTACAGTGCCTCTTAAGTCCATCGATCCCCTTTTGTTTCCTCTGTCAGAGATACCCTACATATTCTGGGTTCTTCTCCCAGGTAAGAGTAGCCAAACGCAGGGACATATCCCTAAAATAGTGGTGCTGGTTGTGGTGTTACAGTTTTAAGACGAAGGTGGTGGTGGTGATAATTATTGTTTTAAGAGGAAGTATAACTACGCAACCATTCTCTAGTAACATTCATCAGAGAGAGAAAAATGGGAGGGAGCCAACACTTCGAAAAATGAAAGTATCGGCCAAAGAAAGACACGGGCCGCGAAGGGCGTGAAAATGAAGGACTTCCTAGGCCTTCGGGGTCGGAAAAGTACAAAAGTTAACCAAGGGTGTTCGGATAAGATACAAGAAAAAGAGGAGTCTGGCACAAGTAATTAGAAGCGATACCATGACTCGGCTCATGGCCCCGTGGTCGCCAGCCCACGCTACCAAGTTAAGAGCCCCTGGAACCCCTTCTAGTCTCATCTTACGACTGGCAGGGGATATCGTGGGTGTTATTTGACCGCCCCCACCCACAGGGGGAGCTGAGTATGAGGAATGTGGAGAAGTTCTTTGAGTGGTGGTGATGATTATTGTTTTAAGTGGAAGCATATCTGGGCAAATATCCTCTAATCGTAGGGAAAAATGGAAGGGTGCCGATACTTCGAAAAAATAAGGTATCGGGCAAAGAAATACAATGGACACGAAGGGCGTAAAAATGAAAGCCTCCCTAGGTGTCGATACCTAATGCCGTCAGGGTAGGAAAAGGACGAGAGTTGACCAAGGGAGGTCTGATAGGATAAATGAAAGTCAGAACCTGGTACAAGTAAGTGGAAACAATACCAAGACTCAGGTAAGGGCTCCGTAGTCGCCAACACACGCTCCCAAGTTAAGAGCCCTTGGGACGCCTTCTAGTCTCATACTACGACAGGCAGGGGATACCGTGGGTGTTATTTTACCGCTCCCACCCACAGGGGAGCTACACATCCAGCAATGGAATTAGCTGGGACTTCGAAATCGGCGAATATATTATTATTATTATTATTATTATTATTATTATTATTATTATTATTATTATTATTATTATTATTATTATTATTATTATTATTATTATTATTATTATTATTGTTGTTGTTGTATGTTGGGAAATGTGGCATCTCTTCTCGACGAGGACTCATGAAAATGTTAATTCGGCCGTATCAATCCGGATGAAGCTGCGCATTTTAAGCACAGAGCCGGTGAATTTTAAATTACTGAGCCTATCAGAGCCATCAAAATGAATTCAAACTAGCGGAGTGGGTATCAGGAGCGTCCATCTCGCACTCTCTCTCTCTCTCTCTGTCTGGATTAAGATAGCCGTGATGTAACAGTCAGGAGGCGTTACTAGCAAGGGCTTGGTTCATGAACAGTGATCTCTCCCAGTACAGGACGTGCTGCTCTACCTCTTGTTGGGGTCTGCTGCGGAGTTCTTTGGTTGGCAAACTATAATAAAGCCGGTTTCAAACATTCTTGAATCCTCGGCGGGAAAAAAAAATATGTGAGGTAAACTATCAAATTTCCTAATGTTAAATAATAATAATAATAATAATAATAATAATAATAATAATAATAATAATAATAATAATAATAATAATAATAATAATAATAATAACAACAAGTAAAAATGGCATAGTTCCTCTACTACACAGAGAAGCATTGAAGCATACTATGTTTTCGAATGACAAATCGTTCGTTCAAAAATGAAACTAGGTAACTAAAAAGTTATTTAGAAATATATATAAAGTTGCTGATCAAGTGCGTGTGTTAAGTTGTTTAATTATTTTTACAAAATGTCTAAACACATGAAATTCACTAACTATTTATTTGCATCATTCCGTAGAGACCGGTATAGCGCCTGTCTAGCTTTTAGCAATAAACATTTTATAATATTATTATAATAATAACAATTGATACCTGATATAAAAGACATCGCGTCACACGTTTTTTGACGCCAATTTTCGGATGACCTCCAGCCCTAAGAGGTGGTGGTGGTTATTGTTTAGAGAAAAAGTACAAGGCAATCATCCTCTATACAACATTAATCAGAGAGAAAAATGGAAGGGATCCGACACTTCAAAAAATGAAGGTATCGGCCAAAGAAAGACAAGGGCCACGAAGGGTGTGAAAATGAAAGGCTACCTAGCCTCGAGTTCTCTACTACGGGGTCGGAAAAGAACAAGTGTTGACCAAGGGAGATCCAAATGATGCATGAAAGTGAGTGGCCTGGCACAGGAAACTGTAAGAAGTGTCAGGACTCAGCTAAGAATCCCGTGATCGCCAACCCACGCTCCCAAGTTGAGAGCCTTTAGCGCCCCTTTTAGTCGCCTCTTACCACAGCCAGAAGATACCGTGGGTGTTATTATATCGCCCCCACCCACAGGGAGTACCGCTCTCCCGTATTCTGACATGCTGGTGGTGGTGATTATCGTTTTAAGACGATGGTGATTATTCTGGTAGTGATTATTGTTTTAGGAGGAAGTACAACTTGGCAACCATCCTCTATACAACACTAATCAGAGAGAAAAATGGAAGGGATCCGACACTTCATTGAAGATATCGGCCAAAGAAAGACAAGGGCCACGAAGGGCGAGAAAATGGAAGACTCTCGCTCCCAAGTTAAGAGCCCCTGGGGCCCCTTTTGGTCCCTTCTTACGAAAGGTAGGGGATACCGTTGGTGTTATTCCACTACCCCCCCCCCACACACACACAGGGGTTATTCTGACATGGTGGTGGTGCTGACTATTGCTTTAAGAGGAAGTACAACTAGGCAACCATTATCTACTGTATATAATACTAATCGGAGAAAAAAAATGGAAGGGTCCGACACTTCGAAAAATGAAGGTATCTGAAAAATGAAGATAAGGGCCACAAAGGGCATGAAAATTACAGACTCCCTAGGCCTCGCAAACTTATTGCCGTCGGGGTCGGAAAAGAACTAGAGTTCACCAGGTGAGTCGGATAGGATAGACCACACAAGTAAGTGGAAGCAATGTCAGGACTCAACTAAGGGCCCCGTGGTTCACCAACTCACCCTCCCACGTTAAGAGCTCCTGGGGCACCGCCTAGTCGCCTCTTACGACAGACAAGAGATACCGTGTGTGTTATTCTACCGCCCCTACCCACATTGGGATACTAGGCCTCTCTTAATAGGAGATGAAAACGGGCTGGGAACATTGTCGGGAAATAACAATAGTGTAAGTCTGATAAACGGCCTCACTTAATAGGAGGTGGAAACGGGGTGGGGACATTGTCGGGAAATCACAATAGTGTAAGTCTGATAATCGGCCTCTCTTAATAGGAGATGGAAACGGGGTGGGGACATTGTCGGGAAATAACAATAGTGTAAGTCTGATAATCGGCCTCTCTTAATAGGAGATGAAAACGGGCTGGGAACATTGTCGGGAAATAACAATAGTGTAAGTCTGATAATCGGCCTCTCTTAATAGGAGATGGAAACGGGGTGGGGACATTGTCGGGAAATAACAATAGTGTAAGTCTGATAATCGGCCTCTCTTAATAGGAGATGGAAACGGGGTAGGGACATTGTCGGGAAATAACAATAGTGTAAGTCTGATAATCGGCCTCTCTTAATAGGAGATGAAAACGGGCTGGGAACATTGTCGGGAAATAACAATAGTGTAAGTCTGATAATCGGCCTCTCTTAATAGGAGATGGAAACGGGGTGGGGACATTGTCGGGAAATAACAATAGTGTAAGTCTGATAATCGGCCTCTCTTAATAGGAGATGGAAACGGGGTGGGGACATTGTCGGGAAAGAATAAGAGTTCAAATCTGATAACTGCTGGAATAAGAACGAAGAACATGGGGCACGTGTTCGTCACAGTGCCAGAGAGTTCGTTGTTTGGGTTGGTACGTGCCACGTCATATCAACATCTTGTATTCATTTCTAGGTTAACGTACAACTTAGTATCTACATTGTCTGATAAGGCTCGATGTTTATCGCTGTTGCTCCCGTTTGATTGGAAGTAGGTTCATCAATAGCACAAACAGCGCTATCGCTTTTATGGGATTCGCACCATTAGTGATAGTAGCACGAGCGAATTTAGCTACTTGGCGCCCATACCCAGAGAAAAATATTTTCGACCTTTATTTCTTCATAAATTTGCCACCAAGTAGCTTACATATGTCCGTAGCTTAATAATGATAATAGTAATAATAATAATAATAATAATAATAATAATAATAATAATAATAAAGGTAATGATGATGATAATGAAAATCCACAGCCTGTTTCCAGTCATTCGATCGGGTCAGGAATGGAATGAATGAAGACACCATCCAGCGGCGAGGATAGGAAACGTGCTGCAGGCCGAAACCCGTCACACTCCTCTAGGGCAATGAGAAATGACTGACAGATGAAATGAAATGTTAATGGAGAGTGTTGCTGGAATGAAAGATGAGAGGGAAAACCGGAGTGCCCGAGAGAAACCTATCCCTCCTCCCCTTTGTCCAGCACAAATCTCACATGGAGTGACCGGGATTTGAACCACGGTATCCAGCGGTGAGAGGCCGGCGCGCTGCCGCCTGAGCCACGGAGGCTCAATAATAATAATAATAATAATAATAATAATAATAATAATAATAATAATAATAATAATAATAATAATAATAATAAATATACCGAGAGAGTTCACCGTGTGGTTAGGGGCGCGCAGCTGTAATCTTGCATTCGGAAAATAGTGGCTTCGAACCCCTCTGTCGGCAGCCTTTAAGATGTTTTTCCGTGGTTCCCCATTTTCACACCACCAAATGCTGGGGCTTTACGTTATTTTATTAAGCACACGGCCTCTTCCTTCCCACTCCTACCGCTTTCCTATCCCATCGTCGCGATAAGACCTATCTCTGTCGGTGTGAAGTAAAGCAAATTGTAAATAATAATAATAATAATAATAATAATAATAATAATAATAATAATAATAATAATAATAATTGTACCGGAGGCGCACCTTCTCCGTCCCGTTGAACTGCGCGCCTTCTAGAAGGCCACCTGTGCTAGGAATCTCAAAGTTGTGTAACTCAAGATACTTAAACTTTTAACCATTAGATGTCTCTACTATCGGCGTATGTGCCCCCTCTGGCGGGAGTAAAAACAATTAATTCTGAAGGGAATATACATTTGTTGGAGGTGGCAAACCTCAAGTGTTTGTAGTTTTTTTTTAATGCATCAATGTTGTCAACACTCCTACGGCTTTCTTCTTCCTTAAGTTATTAATAAATCAGGAATTTTGTGTATATTTCTCTAGCCAATTATAATTCGAGGTGTGTTCAGACATTCTGCCTGGGCGCTTTAGGGCCGTATTGTCCTCTTCATCGCTCCGGTCCAGTGTGTTTGCGGCGTAATAAGGAAGCAGGGATTGCCTGCCGTCGCTCGGAAGGTAATGGCAGTAATTAATTAACATGTGTTAGCTCCAAGCAGATAACCTGAGAGGAAGGTTTCAAACTTATTTTCTTAATGTAAAGTTCTAAAGTCATTGTTTAAATGTAAATTTTCGGCAAGTCTGAACACTCTGTTTAAATCCCTGACGGAGAACATGTAAATTAAGGGAACAAAGAGTGTTCACCCTCTCTTGATTCCCATTCAACTTAGTATGGGGTGACTAAAATGTTCTAAACCTCTAAATTCTTCACTCGCCTTCAGCATTGTAATATTTTTCGTTTAGTCACCGCTCTGTAATATAGGCTTAGCCTCTGTATCTTCGGGCCATTAGCCCATTTAGGATTGTAAGTGTTTTTCTAAAAGGAGTGCAAGTGTTTCGCCTCCTAGACTTTTGCACATAGCCGTTCGTGCTAAACTTTTTTATTTTTACATTAAGGTCATTTAGAATGGGCACTCATTGCCCCTGTTATTTTGGTAATTGTTGATAAACGAGTGTAACAGATTGTTGAGCAGAAATGACTGTAAACACAGGTTTTGAAAGTTGTAAGACATAATTTTATAAGAAGCTTGTGCCTCTTAGAATCTGGACTACAGTAAACTTTCGGGGCTAAGTCCCCTAAAATGCAAATGAGTTGAGCAAGCATGTTCTTATAAAAGTGTACTGGTTCAGAGCGATTACGCTCATCCCTTGTATACTATTGTGTCGATAATTTTCTCTATTATACCTGATTTTTGGACTTATAGTCTACAGTTGTTGTCAGAGCTGACGAGATCATTGTTATTCCATTTAACTGTTATTTGTTGTTGCTTGTTCATATTTTCTACTTACCAAATTTTAAAATAAAAAAGGAAATAAGTAAAATTTCGGAATTTAGTGCTTTAACTTACGTTCTGGTCATTCACCCCGGCACCTTCTTACACCTCTGCGTTCTACGAAATCCCCGAAATAATAATAATAATAATAATAATAATAATAATAATAATAATAATAATAATAATAATAATAATAATAAGGAAACAAGTGATATGATCAAACAAACATGAACTGACATCGCTTCAAAAGTTAAATTCCTAGGTGAAATATCTGAAGCTGTCGGACAAGGAGATGGACTATTTCCTCTCTTATTCAATCGTGTACTTGAAATAATAACCAGAACCTGGGAAAAGGAAAATAAAAGAGATACTCTTGGCAGACTACTCAAAGATAGAATTCAAGTGATGCGTTTGGCCTTTGCAGATGACTTAGCAGTCATTTCCAATAACAGGCAACAAGCAATTCATTCAGTTGAAAATCTCCATGAAATTGCCATAAAAATCGGACTTTAAATCTCGTTCGAGAAAATTCAGTACGTGAAAGGAACCACACACATATTTATACTTTTTTTTTTACAATATGTTTTACGTCGCACCGACACAGATAGGTCTTATGGTGGCGATGGGAAAGGAAAGGCCTAGGAGTGGGAAGGAAGCGGCCGTGGCCTTAATTAAGGCAAGAAAATGGGAAACCACGGAAGATCATCGGGGTTTGAACTCACTATCTCCCGGATGCAAGCTCTCTGCTGCGCCCCCCTAACCGCACGGCCAACTCGCCCGGTCACACATATTTAGATGGACAACCTTTAATAACTAAATTCGCCAACATTTCTCAAGTATCAAGTTCAAATACCTAGGAGAAGTTATTCAGTCCTCTAGGCTACATCGTGAGGCAAATAAAGAGAGAAACTCTAAATTACAAAAAGCCTACCGAGTCACCTGCAATACATATAACAAAAAATCAGTACCTAGGAAAGCAAAACTAAGGCGTTATTATACAGTAATCAAAGTGGTTGTGATGATCATTGTTTTAAGAGGAAGTACAACTAGCCAACCATCCTCTATTAACATTAATTAGAGGAAAATGGAAGGGATCCGAAACTTCGAAAAATGAAGGTATCGGCCAAAGAAAGACAAGGGCGACGAAGGGCTGAAAATGAAAGACTCCCTAGGCCTCGAGTGCTCTAATACCGTTGGGGTATTGACAAAGGGACGTCGGATATAATAGGTGAAAATGAGGAGTCTGGCATAAATAAGCGGAACCAATGCCAGGGCGCAGCTAAGGGTCCTGTGGTCGCCAACCCGCGCTCCAAAGTTCAGAGCCCCTCGGGCTCCTTTTAGTCGCCTCTTACGACAGGCAGGGTATACCGTGGATGTTATTCTACCGCCCCCACCGACAGGGGGATACAGTAATCACATTCGAAGAACTATATGCACTGGAAACGGGTGGTAGGTCATTAATCAAAGACATAGAAAAGAAAGAAAGAAAAAATCTGTGGAAAATCTTCGGCCCAGTTTGTAGAGATGGAATCTGATGGAAAGGAAATCTCAGGAAATATAATTTAATGTCGAGAAAATCTCACACACATTCAGAAAAAAGCGATTGAATTTATCTGGACATATTCTCAGAATGAGCGACAATAGAATGACTAAATGAATATTCAACCTTGCCCTTTCATTAACAACCACGAACAGGTAGCTTAGTGAAACCAAAGCAAACCTCGAGAGAATCTACATCACCGTGGAAATTATATGGGATGGCTGTGAATTCCGAGCACTAATCAATAATCACCAAAACACCAGAACCACTAACATCTGGACAGAAAACCGCACGAAGAAAGTTAGAGAAACGATGGAGAGATATTGGAAGAAGAAGAAGAAGAAGAAAGCAAAAACTTGAGCTAAATGAGTTGTTTGTCGGGCATAAGGATGTAAATAATAACTCCGCCTGCAGATCCATTGGGTGGATTGAGTAGCCTAATGGTGCTGTTGCCAGTCCCAAGCCCGGATAAAGGAGGAGGGTTGGCATAAGGAAGAGTATTCGGTCGTAAAACAATTGCCAAGGCTATCAAGACCCTCTGTGGCTAACAACCTCAGTTGTACTATCGGGAGGACCTTGCTTTTTCCCCAAACCCTAAGCACGTTTCTCAACTGCTCACCTTCAAGCATGATGGACAACTCAATCGTAAAATCTACCCCAGGTGGTAACCAATCCTCCAGTCCTCAGGGAGTGGTGGTGGTGGTGGTGATTATTGTTTTAAGAGGAAGTACAATTAGGCAACCATCCTCTATATAACACTAATCAGAGAGAAAATGTGGAAAGGATCTGACACTTCGAAAATGAATGTATCGGAAGACAAGGGTCACGAAGGACGTGAAAATGAAAGACTCCCCAGGCCTCGAGTGCTCTAATACCTTCGGGGTGGGAAAAGAACAAGACTTGACCAAGGGAGGCCAGATAGGATAGATGAAAGTAAGAAATCTGGCACAAGTAAGTGAAGGCAATGCCAGGACTCAGCTAAGAGCCACGTGATCGCCAACCCACGCTCGCAAGGTTAAAGTGGTTGTGGTGAGTATTGTTTTAAGAGGAAGTACAACTAGGCAACCATCCTCTATACAACACTTATCAGAGAGAAAGAATGGAAGGGATCCGACACTTCGAAAATGAAGGCATCGGTCAAAGAAAAACAAGGGCCACGAAGGGCGTGAAAACGAAAGACTCCCTCGGCCTCGAGTGCTCTAATACCGTTGGGGTCGAAAAAGAACAAGTGTTGACGAAGGGAGGTGGGATAGGATAGATGAAAGTGAGGAGCCTGGCATAAGTGGAAACAATGCCAGGACTCGGCTGAAGGCCCCGTGGTCGTCAAACCACTCTCTCTCTCTCTCTCTCTCTCTCTCTCTCTCTCTCTCTCAAGGTAAGAGCCCCTAGAGCCCCCTGTTTGCCTCTTACGACAGGGAGGGGATACCATAGGTGTTATTCTACTGCCCCCACCCACAGGGGGTCCAAAGATGAAAACCGTTTGGTCCCCTTTTTAGTCCTCTTTTATGATAAGCAGGGGATGCCGTGGGTGTATTCTACCGCCCCCACCCCTGGGGTAAGATCTAACAATGGATTTCTGAACGGAACATCGCTACGTTATCCACTCCGCTACGGATGCTTGCTATACTCTGATGACGTATGAGAAGATGCCTACTTAAATCTTCTTCTTCTTCTTTTCCTGCCGCTTTTTCCCACACCTGTGGGGTCGCGGGTGCGAACTGCATCGCACATGTGGATTTGGCCCTGTTTTTACGGCCGGATGCCCTTCCTGACGCCAACCCTCTATGGAGGGATGTAAGCACTATTGCGTGTTTCTGTGGTGATTGGTAGTGTAGTGTGTTGTCTGAATATGATGAGGAGAGTGTTGGGACGGACATATACACCCAGTCCCCGAGCCAGAAGAATTAATCAGAAGCGATTAAAATCCCCGACCCGGCCGGGAATCGAACCCGGGACCCTCTGAACCGAAGGCCAGTACGCTGACCATTCAGCCAACGAGTCGGACAAGATGCCTACTTAAATATTTTAAAAAAATCTACAAAATTACAACGACCACTAACTACTCATTAAAAACAAACTCTCGACCATATTCATTGAACACATCTTTCTTGTAGAAGAAAAAAGTGGACGTCGTATCTGTAGACAAAGTTACTTTAAACCGGTTGTTCTTAGTATTATTCCAGCCGTCACGCACCTCACTATTAGAAGCTCTCGCACAGACTTCCAGTAGCCTATTCCGTAAGACGGAGGCCAACAGCACGTTGTGTCAGAATGTTGAGAAAATGAGCGAGACCACTGCAGTTAGTCAGCTTGCCGGAGCTTACAACAGTTCGCTTTAGCTACATCCTGCACCTTGTTAACATCTATAACTGTATCCCTGTCCGGCTCCATGGCTAAATGGTTAGCGTGCTGGCCTTTTATCACAGGGGTCCCAGGTTCGATTCCCGGCAGGGTCGGAATTTTAACCATCATTGGTTAATTTCGCTGGCACGGGGGCTGGGTGTATGTGTCGTCTTCATCATCATTTCATCCTCATCACGACGCGCAGGTCGCCTACGGGTATCAAATCAATAAAGACCTGCACCTGGCGAGCCGAATATGTCCTCGGACACTCCAGGCACTAAAAGCCATACGCCATTTCATTTCATTTCATTTCATTTCATTTCATTTCATTTTACTGTATCCCTCCTTGTCTTCTTGAACGTTAACCAAGTCTCAGCTGCATATGCAAGAAAAAAAAGTGTCAGTACGATGAATAAGGTGGTTGTGGTCTTATTATTTTAATAGGAAGTACAACTGGGCAACCATCCTCTATTCACACCAATCAGATGGGAAATGGGCGAGGTCCGACACTTCGAAGAATTAAACATATATTTACCGGGCGAGTTGGCCGTGCGCGTAGAGGCGCGCGGCTGTGAGCTTGCATCCGGGAGATAGTAGGTTCGAATCCCACTATCGGCAGCCCTGAAGATGGTTTTCCGTGGTTTCCCATTTTCACACCAGGCAAATGCTGGGGCTGTACCTTAATTAAGGCCACGGCCGCTTCCTTCCAACCCCTAGGCCTTTCCGATCCCATCGTCGCCATAAGACCTATCTGTGTCGGTGCGACGTAAAGCCCCTAACAAAAAAAAAACAACATATATTTCTTGTGTTGCTACAAAAATAAGGGAAATGCCACGAAGGGCGTGGAGTGGTAGTATGGTGGTGGTCGTGGTGGTGATGGTGGTTTTACGAGTAAGTACAACTTGGCAACCATCCTCTATTCACACCAATCAGATGGGAAATGGACGAGGTCCGACACTTCGAAGAATTAAACATATATTTCTTGTGTTGCCACAAAAATAAGGGAAATGCCACGATGGGCGGGGAGTGGTGGTGGTGGTGGTGGTGATGGTGATTGTTTTAAGAGTAAGTACAACTGGGCAACCATCCTCTATTAACACCAATCAGAAGTAAAATGGTGGTGGTGGTGGTGGTGATTATTGTTTTAAGAGGAAGTACAACTAGGCAACCATTCTCTATATAACGCTAATCAGAGAGAAAAAATGGAAGAGGTCCGACACTTCAAAAAATGAAGGTATCGACAAAGAAAGACAAGGGCCACGAAGGGCGTAAATATGAAAGACTTCCTCGACATAGAAAACCTAATACCGTCCGGATAGGAGAAGAACAAGAGTTGACCAAGAGAGTTCGGGTAAGAAAGATGAAGACGAGAAGCCTGACACAAGTGGAAACAATGCGAGGACTCAACTAAGGGACCCGTGGTCACCAATCTACACTCACAAGGCGAAAGCCCCTAGTTTGTCTTTTGGTCTTTTTTGCGATATTATTTATTTATTTTTTAATTATTATTATTATTAACAAATACATCGCGACTGGGAAATATTCCGGTGGATCACTTATGGTACTGTGATGATAAAGTTAAAATATAATTACCCAACAAAAACAAGAACTACTACAATAAGAGAATAACAAGCAATCCCACGGAATAAAATATTACAAGAAATACTACTAGTTTACATAGGTACATTACATGTATTTTTTTCGGCCTCCACCAACTGACGGAATCAAAAGGAGTGATGAATAAATTTGTACTGCCCGAAGTTGTACCTAAAGCGCGTGAAAATGTCACTCCCCGTGAAAAACATTGAGAGATGTAGGCTATAATTAACAGCGTAAAGGAAAGTTCTCCTGAGGTCATCTAAAATGGTGTTTATTTCATTTGGGCTAATCAAACCGAAGGACTTCGGACAGACTACAAAGATCCTAACATGTCCATAAAAACATCAGACCATATCCTCACTTCTTTGGCTTTTTTGCCACAAGAGGAGTTCCTACATTTTTTGAACATGAGGTGGAAGAAGAGACGACGGGCGTCTTCGATTGTTTCGATAAAACTTACATCAACTAGACAGTGGTGGAGGTGATTATTGGGCAACCATCCTCTATGAACAGTAATCAGAGCGAAAAAATAATTGAAAACTGAGTGGTGATTGTGATTATTGTTTTAAGAGGAAGTACAACTAGGCAACCATCCTCTATATAACACTAACCAGAGAGAACAAATGGAAGGGGTCTGACAGTGGTGGTGGTGGTGGTGGTGGTGGTGGTGATTGTTTTAAGAGGAAGTGCAACTAGGCAACCATCCTCTATATAACACTAATCAGAGGGAAAATTGGAAGGGATCCGACACTTCGAAAAATGTTATCGGTCAAAGAAAGACAAGGACCACGAAGGGCGTGAAAATGAAATACTCCCTAGCCCTCGCAAACCTAATAGCGTCGGGGTCGGAAAAGAACAAGAGTTGACCAAGGGAGGTCAGATAGGATAGATGAAAGTGAGGAGCCTGGTACAAGTAAGTGGAAGCAATGTCAGGACTCAGATAAGGGCCCCGTGGTCGCCAATCCACGCTCCAAAGTTCAGAGCCCCTGGGGCCCCTTTTAGTCGCCTCTTACGACAGGCAGGGGATACCGTGGGTGTTATTCTACCGCCCCCACCCACAGGGGGGTATAAGAGGAAGTACGACTTGGCAACCATCCTCTATATAACATTAATCAGAGAGGAAAAAATGGAAGGGATCCAACATTTCGAAAAATGAAGGTATCGGCCAAAGAAAGACAAGGGCCATGAAGGGCGTGAAAAAAAGAGTTCCTAGGCCTCGAGTGCTCTAATACCGTCGGGGTCAGAAAAGAACAAGAGTTGACCAAGGGAGGTCGGATAGGATTGAAAGGTAAGGAGCCTGGCACAACTAAGTAGAAGCAATACTAGGTCTCAACTAAGGGCCCCATGGACCCCAACCCACGCTCCCAAGTTCAGAGCCCCTGGGGCCCCTTTTAGTCGCCTCTTACGACAGGCAGGAGATATCGTGGGTGTTATTCTAGCACCCCCACCCACAGGGGGAGGGGTCTGACACTTCGATAAATGAAGGTACCGACCAAAGAAAGACAAGGACCACGGAGGGCGTGAAAGTGGTGATGGTGGTGATTGTTGTTTTAAGAGGAAGTACAACTAGGCAACCATCCTCTATATAACACTAATCAGAGAGAAGAAAATGTAAGGGATCCACCACTTCTAAAAATGAAGGCATCGGCCAAAGAAAGACAAGAGCCATGAATGGCGTGAAAATGACTCCCTAGACCTCGAGTGCTCGAATACTGTCGGGGTCGGAAAAGAACAAGAGTTGACCAACGGATGTTGGTGGTGGTGGTGATTATTGTTTTAAGAGGAAGTATAGCTAGGCAACCATCCTCTATATAACACTAATAAGAGAGAGAAAACGGAAGGGATCTGACACTTCGAAAAATGAAGATATCGGCCAAAGTAAGGCAAGGGCCACGAAGGGCGTGAAAATGAAAGAGTTCCTAGGCCTCGAATGCTCTAATGTCATCGGGGTCGGAAAAGTACAATAATCGACCAAGAGGAGTCAGATGGGATAACTGAAAGTGAGGAGCCTGGCACAAGTAAGTGGAAACAATGCTAGGACGCAGCTAAGGGACCCGTGGTCGCCAACATATGCTCCCAAGTTAAAAAACCTCGGAACCCCTTTTAGTCCCCTTTACCACAGGCTGGGGATACCGTGTTTCTCTACCGCCCCCACCCACAGGAAGTTGAAAATAAAGGTCTGAATTGTCTTAAATCATTGGTACACAATACAACTCTGTAAATGAAGTACTCAGTAAACACTTCTCTTTTGCGTTCCTTCAGGGTTTGTGAATTATTATTTCCGAAAGGTACTCATTAGGAATATTTTGTTAGGAAAATGCCTGTTAGGGAAAATAATCATTAGCAATATTCTTATTCTCCTCAACTCTAAAGTTGGTGGGTAATATGCATCCAAGCGTTTCCGTTCTTTGGCCAGCTGCTTCAAGGGGCAAAAGTGTGCTTACCTTTAATGTTGTCTATAAATTGCACTCTAGGTCTTCCTTTGGTCCTTCTACCAACCATTTTCCCTTCAATTAGGGTGGTGCACCAGTCAGAATAATGAAAGAAGTGGTAAACGAAGATATTTATTCTTTTGTTCGATTGAAGTTTCAACTACGATACATGTCTCATTTGCTCTTTGAGAATGTTCTGATTTGTGACTCTCAGTCCAAGGTATTCTTAACAGTAGACTCCAGCACCACATCTCGAAGGCCTTGAGTTTCATCACTTGCGCTTTTTTCATGGTACATGTTTCAGAGTCATAGCCTTATAACACTTCATTTGAAACGTTTCACAAAGTGTTTTTTGAGGCTCCATGCAGATGATCTTACATGTTCATTAGCAATATTAGTTTTACGAAAATGGATCTTTTAATGATTAGGAGAAACGTTGTTAGGAAAAATGGTCGGAAGACAGGCTAAGGAAAGTCGGATAGGAAGGGTGAAACTGAGGAGCCGGGCGAGAGTAAATGGAAGTAATGCTAGACTTACGTAACATATCCTTTTGACATAATGAGCGAGAGGAGCCTCTGAGCTTTATAGTTCTGCTAGTTAACTTTTCGTCGTCTTTTTCCTATTCCTGAATCACCAGAGGCTGTGTTGAATGGCCGGATATCAGACGGCCTTTCACAACTACAGTCATTAATAAACATAGTTCAGAGGTTACAAAAACGATCATACATTAATGCATGTGGAATTGTCAAAGTTCCAATTACATATTAATGGTGAGTACTTCTCAAGAGTTGTTGAGTTTAGTTCTGATTCATTCTCGCGTGGTTCATTCGACGAATAATAGTTTCCACATCATTCGTTCTCATTCCAATTGTTTGTGTCGACATGACATGTATTACGCAATAAGTAGTGGTGGTGATCATTGCTTTATGAAGAAGTAAAGTACAACTGGGCAACCGTCATCTATTAACACTGATCAGAGAGAAAAAAATGAAAGCGATCGAATATTTCGAAAAATGAAGGTATCGGCTAGAGGAGGACAAGGGTCACGAAGCGCATGTAAATGAAAAATACTCCCTAGGCCTAGCGAACCTAATACGAATGGGGATCGGAAGAGATCAACAGTTAACCAAGAGTGGTCGGATAGGATAGATGAAAGTGAGGAGCCTGACATAAGTGGAAGCAAAGACGCACTGAGCGAGGGAAATCGTGGTTAACGACCCATTTTCTTAAGATCAGAGCTCCTGGGGCTACCGTGAGTGTATTTTACCGCCCCCCACCCATAGGGAGAAGACTGCGGAGGTTCGTTACATGTCGAGAATGTGAACGTACTGTCATCAGCATGAGGTCAGAGGTGGCGTTAAGTGGGTGCATTCCAAGATGTCTCCTGCTTCAAAATGATTGTTCAGAACTGGTGGAGGAACTCAACACTCGGCTATTCAGCCAACTGTCTCTCTTGCTCAGACCCTACTTTGTTATACGTGGCCCAAAAGCGTACGAAGTAGAGACTTGGCGCTAGGGAAGAGATGCGGTCTTCAGGAATATCAAGCCCTCTACCGTCT